>NC_042626.1:49149527-49472744 GCF_901001135.1 Rhinatrema bivittatum
TTGTCAGCTCTTCAAAATAATTGAAATGAATTAAAAATAGGTTTATTATGAAAATATTATGTATTCAAATTAGTACTCTCACAGACAGACTAACACTAAGGCAGGAAGTGTAAATGTGAAATAATTACAAACCTAGTTACAGAGAAGAAAGTATTTGGAATACTTTTGAGTACTTCTTATATCCAAGGAAGAGAAACAAATATAGGAGATGCACATTCTCCAAGCAGGCACAGTCCAGTCACCAAACTTAAAATAAGATGTTTTTATACCTTTGTCATCTGCATATTTTATTTTTCTAATTGTATTAATCCATCTCTTCTTTTCTCTCATCTGAGCTGTTTCCAGTCTCCTTTCCATTTTTAATTTTTTTCCTTCCCACTGTCTTTGACATTGATCATTCTCTTTCATCTCCCTTTTCTGCTTCTTTCCACCCTTAGCTAGATCCACACCTTCTCCTTCACATCTCCTGTGCCAGTCCTCAGTACCTTTTTACCTCTCACTTACCTACCAACCAACTTTCCATCTCTCACCCCATTCTTCTCACCTGTCTCTCACTCCATTTTCCACTCTATTTTTCCTTTCACCCACACCCTAATCCTCCATTTCTATCCTCTGCACCCACCTCCTCCCCAGGCCCTTCTACTTTCTGCTGCCTTTCAAATTCTCACCAGTTCCTGCTCCTTCCCTCCCCACCTCTTGCATCTTTCTTGTCTTACACCCTCCCCAGCCTCATTTCCACCTTCTCATCCCCTTCCTCTTTTACTCCCTCCATAGACCCCCAGTTTCTAACCCACTCCCCAGCTTTCTACATCCTTCACACCATCTCCCAATCCCTCCCTATTCTTCAGTCTCCCTTCATCTCATCTCACATTCACCACTAATCTCCACCCCAATCACTTAAGTCGCACTGTCTCCCAATCTCCACATCCTTGGTTTTTTCCCATCCCTAGGTGTAGTTGCATAGCACAGGGTCAGATTGAGAAAGAGAAAGAGGCCCTGGAAGGCAGAGGAAACATTTCCTGCTCTCCTGAGTTCTCACTTTCCCAGGATCTTCAAACCCCCTGCCCCCCCAGGGCCACTTTCTCCATTTCCATCTGTGGCCCCTGTGCTACTCAGCTTCTCCTCCCACCCATTCAGTTTAGAGATCAGCTGCTTGAATGCAAGAACTGCCATACTGAGTCAGACCAAGGGTCCCTTAAGGCCAGCATCCTGTTTCCAACAGTGGGATCCTGCCAAATTACAAGTAGCTGGCAAGATATCGTGCTGCCAACACCCAGGAATGAGAAGTGGCTTTTCCCAAATGTACCTGGTTAATAAGTGTTTATGGACTTTTACTCCAGGAACTCATCAACTGCCTTTACCACATCCTCTAGCAATGAATTCCAGAGCTTAATTATATGTTGAATGAAAAAGTATTTGATTTGTTTTAAAAGTGCTATTTTCTACATTCATGGAGTATCCCCTTGGTTTTTTATTTTTTGAGGGGCTGATGCCATAAAATGCACTCAGCCTAGGACACAGCTTAACAAGCGACTGAACATGCATTTTGAACATGCTAGGCTAACCCCCGATGCAATATGGGGATTAATGCGCCCAAAACACGAGTCCACATTCACACGTAGCTAAAAGCATTCATCACATGTAAATGCCACGTAGATGAAGCTATTAGCAGAAAATCGCCGCTCGGCTAATGCACTCTTGTTACACTGCAAGTTTAACACCAGGCCCGAAGCTGGCATGGTTATGTCACCAAGTCAAGGGCCCGTTAGCCGAGCAGCAATTCCTACAGGCTGCCTGTCTGGTGGTATTACATGAACTGCATTGGCTTCCTGTTAGCAGCAGAATCAGGTGTACAGTTTTAAAGAGTTTGTAGAACTATTTACATTTTGCGAGGCTGCAATACTCTAAGAATAACTTCAGGTGATAGCCAATATTAGGATGCTGAAATCTTTGCCACAGGGGCTACTTGCAACTCCGTTCTTGTTCTGAGCATGGCTGCTCTTTGTCACTGCAGGGGGATTTCACACGCCAGCTTTTCTCTTGCGGGTGAAAAAATAGATACTCCTACTGAGCTTTCATTTCCCAAACCCACACACCGCCATCTTCTGGGCACCTGCTGCAGAGTGCAACTGTGGGACGCTCACAAAAGCCAAAAATCCACTGACGAAATAAATTAGGAAAGGTTATCTCAAAGTCTGGTCAAAATATAAAATTAGGATACATCAAAAGGGTCAGGTGGGAGTAGATATTCTTAGAAATAAAGAAGTAATTTTAGTACAAAGGCCAGTCACATCTTTGAAGAAAGACCCTCCAGTTCAACTGGAACCAATACTAGGCTCCTAGCACCATGAGCCTTCATTTGCATTATTTCCATATTGCAGGATCTGACAACATACCTAGCCTGGCCATTGCAGTGGCAGTCTTTGGGTGGTGACCATATACCAAGAGCCCCGATTTCAGCTGTATGGTCACCCTTGGGCATTGACCATGACTCTCTTTCTCATGGGGGCTGTGAACGCTGCTTCTGTAGCATCCCCAGCCGATCCAGGTTGCAGAAGACCTGAACCAGGGATCAAACTGGGGACTTTTAGCATGGCAGTGCATAGCATTAGGGCCATGCCGACCTTAGCTTTTAAGGACCTAGATGGTCCCAAAGGAGTCTTCTGTCCATGCTTATTCAAGAGCAATGAATCACCAGAATGTTGTGATGGAGGAGATGGGAGCTCTTTCCCCAAAATAGGAATAAACATGGAAATAAGGAAAAAAAACTTTTTTTTTTTTACCAGATGTTTAATAAGTGGAATAACATAGCTAACCAATTTGTTTTTAGCCATCTGCTAAAATGGACTTGGTGCTCCTTAACGAGGAATGTGTGTTACAGTAGATTCCCAGAATTACAGCTTGAGATGCACTCTTTTGTGGGGCTCTTGACAAACAAGCAAACTGACTGCTCTTTGTTTCCCTGGAAAAAAAAAGATAGAAGTAGCAACTTAGCTCTGGATCTAGCACTCCACCGTGATGTGACATTTTTAGACCCCTTGGAATAGATTCCATTTGCACATTCAACACCTGGAGCCTGTGCCCCCAAGAGGGTGAGGAATTTCGAAAGACTTATGAGAAAAATAAAGATAGAGGGAGGAGGCAAAGCATACTGCAGCCTCATACTTGAGGTTTTTGCAGTGTAGTGAAAGTTGTCTTGCATTCCTACCCCTTGTAAAGCTTGGAAATGCAGCCCTTAGTATTGACACAGAAGACAAGACCTGAAATTAATGTTACTATAGGCTAACTGTGCACACTGGACTTCTTACCAATGGCACTAGCATTACCAACTTGGAGCGACTTGATATTTTTCTGAAAAATTACTGCAGACCTCCAGTAGCTGTGTTGGTCCTGTTGAAAGCTGAAGTCTTTGCAAATTTTGAGGCCTTTTATAGAACCAAAGAAACGCTTCTGCAAAGGATGCTGCTGTCCATGAGCTTTCTGCAGTCATACATTTCCCTTCTTGTCTGACTTATGTTTCTTGCCAGGGAAAACACAAATTAGTGCTCTAATATGGATGGAAAAAAAAAAAAAAAAGATTATACAGCAAAAGATGTTTTAAAGCAATCCAAAAGGTGAGCCAGGCCTGTGACTCTGCTGTACAACAGTAGCATAGAAGACTGGGATGCAAGTCTTCTCTCTGCTGGACTTGGGCACCCTGGGTAGGGAGGGTGGGCAGCTGCTGCTGCTACTACTACAGTGACTTGCTGGCATGACAGAAGAAAGTCAATCTCATCTGAGCTCATTAAAGACCAGATGCACTAAAGCTTTTCTCCCATTCTGGGACAATTTGGAATAGCCTGCATTGTGTCAACGTGCTTGGGCACTTTTGGGCATTGACAAAGATGACAGGTCTTGAAATTAACATTACTGTAGGTCAGTGATGGCCAACCTTTTGCGCTCAGTGTGTCAAAATTCATAAAAAATACGAGCATAACTCGGGTGGTGTGTCACTTCTAGAAAAATCCATAATTTTGTGATATTTGTAGCTCTAATTAATAACAAAAAGTTATAATTTCAATATATGTACTGTATTTATTAATAAAGCAAAAACAAATAATTCTTTACCTTACCTGCTTAGTGACTTTTTTGTTGCTGAATTTCATTGGCTAAATCTTCAATTGAAACATTCTCTCCCCCTCCCCCACACAAACTCTTACTCCCTTGGATTTTCTCACACACACACCCAGGCAAGCTCCCAGTCATTCACACACACACACACACACACACACACACACCCCCCTCAGGCAGGCACCCATGCATTCACACACATACACCCCCAGGCAGAGTCCCATTCATACACATGCACACACTAAAGGCAGACCCCCCCTCTCTTTTGCCACCATCCCCAGATGTCAGTAATCTTGCTGCCACTGTCACTGCTGCCACATGGCTATTGTGGAGGTGCCGATTGCTGCTACTGACACTGAAGCCCATTCTGCTGCTTCCTCTGTGCAGGCCCCGTGGGCTTCCACTTTCTCCATGCTGATCTCTTACATTGCGAGATACACATAGAGAAATTGCTATTCTTGCACATTCCCAAAAATTACATGTGCCAATCACTAAAAAGTAATTTATTTTTTTTTTTTACCTTTGCTGTCTCTTAGTTTTCTAATTGGTTAGTCACAGGCTTTTTTTTTTCCACCTTCCCTTTCTTATTTTTTTTTTGCCAATTCCTTTATATTGTCTTTTTTTCTGTTTCTTTTCTCTCCATCTTCTTCCCTCAAACACACAGTCAGGTTCTCATTCTCACATGCATTTCTCTCTCACACACACAGGCTCTCACTGTCACATGCTCTCTCATATACAATCATTCATACAGTCTCTCACTGGCACATGCTGACTCACACACACAGGCGCTCTCTCACTCCCACATGCTGTCTTTGCAAACATTCAGGTCCTCACTCTCACATACAATCTCTCAACTCATCTCATATATGCACACACACACACACACCCTTCTACAGACCCTCAGCCTCTCTCTCACCTCTGGGCCTCCTCTTCACGGGTCACCGCAGGATGGGCTCTGCAGCGGCCCTAATCTTCTCGGGCCGCGGCAGCCCTGTTACCGGGCCTCTTCCTCTTCTCGGGCTGCCGTGACTTGGGATTCGTGGCGGCCCGTAAGCACAAGCGCTGCTTCTCTTTTGCACGTGCTGATGCTTCTTCTCCTTCCTGCTCTCGCGGTTCCGGCAACTTTTAATTCAGGGGCCGCACAGGCAGGAAGGAGGAGGAGCATCAGTGCATTTAAATGCGATCTTTTTCTTCCTGAGCCTCACCACGGCCCTACCTGCCTGTCGCTGCGCCGCATGAGCCTCCCTGCGCCCGGGGGCATTGGTGGGGGGGGGGGGGGGGGGGAGATACTAAAAAACTAATTTTAAAGGGTCGGCGCAGCTGATTGTAGGTTGACCGTGCACACTGAAATTCTTACCAATGGCACAAGTGCTCTGTAACTCATTTTTAAAGGAAAACTACTTGTGTATCTGCTAATTGTGCAGGAGGCAGAACAGGGCTAAAACAGCACATGTACATTAGAAAATCCAAATATATACATGCTATTTTCTTTAACCTCCCACCCCTCAGGAATGCTTCTTTTTAACTGAGATAAAAGCATGCTCACTGTGAAAAACGATGTATATTTCTGGCTGTCATGAAGGATACCTTTTTTTTTTAACAGAGGAATTTAGCCAAATAATGTAATTGTTACCCAGTTAAATGCCTCTGAAAATTCTCCTTCTTCTGTCTATGGGGAAAATTCTTAGCTCACACACCATGCTACCTGGGGGTGGGAGTATTTGTAAGGTGGGGAGAAAAGCCCCAAACATTCAGGGTAGGATCAAATCTCAAAAAAGATATTACGGAATTAGAAAAGGTAACAGAGAAAGGTGACCAAAATGATAAAGGGGATGGAATTATTCCCCTCTTCAGCTTTGGAGAAGAGATGGCTGAGGGGAGATATGATTGAAGTTTATAAAGTCATGTGAGTGGAGTGGAACTGGTAAATGTGAATCGGTTTACTTTTTCAAAAAGTGCAAAATCTAGGAGACATGTAATGAAGTTACTAGGTAATACATTTAAGAGAAATAGGAGAAAAACATTTAGTCAATGCATAAACAAACTCTTGAATTTGTTACTGGAGGATGTGCTAAATGCTGTTAGTGTAGCTAGGTTTAAAAAAGGTTTGGACAAGTTCTCGGAAAAAAGATCCATAAACCATTATTAAACTGGACTCAAGGAAATCCACTATTTACCCCTGGGATAAGCAGGATGGAATTTATTCTACCTTTGGGGATCCTTCCAAGTACTTGTGATCTGGACTGGCCACTGTTGGGATACTGGGCACATTTTATGTTTTTACGAAAGGGGGAGGGAGGTGAGGCCTGGGTATTGGATACAGCATGAGATTTATAAGAACCAAAAAGCAAGATGAGGCCTGGAATAGTTAACCAGCAGAGGTGTTGGAGACTAATGGAATTTCAACATGCCTGGAAGAGATATAGAGGACGTGGTAGAAACAGGGTTCAAAAGTCAAGTAAAAAACAGGAACCTGTATCAGTTTAAGTATGAGAATTATATGCTCTTATCTGCCATCTATTATGTATGTTACTATGTTACAATTCCTTAATAAAAAAAAAGAATACAGAACATATGCTACATACACCCATGTTCAGTTATAAAACATTTACTTAGCTAGCAGGAAGTGTAACACACTTGAATAAAGAAAATTGTACAATGCTACAAAAACTTGATACATCTTTTGGATTTGTTTTCCTTTTTAGAAATATGTAGGAGAGAGAAAATAAAAATTCAGCAGAACAGCTTTACCAGTTGTTCATCCTAACTAACAGCACAATAAATCAAAGCAAAAGTAAAAACAGGCAAGACGTATTATACAAGGATTAAAAAACAAAAATGCTGTAAAAATGTTTTACTGTTAATATTTTCTGTTGTAGGGGGAGGGGGAAGGCAGAAGGAATAGTGATTCATTGTGTATTTCATTTTTGTTTGTTCATATATTTTCAGCAGAAGATATCCCAGAAATCCTCCTCACTATGTTTGCTATTGCTCTGCTCTGTATACTTCATGTACAAGTACATCCTTCAACTAGTTCAACAGCTGGAAATTTTTTTACTAAGCTATTTCAGTGCAGTCAGGTGATAACCACTTCTTTCAAATCTGCTGAAAGTTTTTTAAACATTGAAGTCTGTAAAACAATTTTCAGTGGATTTTATAAGTTATTACTGTGTCACACAAGCCTGCACAGTAATAACTTCTAAAAAAGATTCCAACTGATGAACTGGTTGACAGGCACACTTCAGCATGAAATGGTCCCCTTTTAAGGCTACATGCTCAGCAATACCAGTTATGGGCATTTTACCCTCTTATTTCCCCATGAAGAGAAAAGCTGCACATGAGGCAAAGCAAGTGCTAATATCTGCCAGCACCTCCCAGGCCCTTCATTTTCTCTCCTTTTTCAAGGGCTATATTGAAAAATACATCAAAAAAGAAGTTATGCTGTGGGGTACAAGAAGATTGCTATCACTGCACTTCCTTTGTGGCAGGAAGCATTGGGCTGCACTTCACGGTTCGGGGCGCTGAGCAGTCAGGAAATCTGTCCTGGCATGTAGACTAGCCCACATACACAATTCAAAAAAATGTGCTGAAAATACAAACCCCAGAAACTTGGGAATGACTCTTGAATTGGGGAAGTAATCTTTCTCGGCCACTGCATGAGATGACAGCTAGTGGGCAGACTCAGGATGAACATGTGCCAGATTCTGGAGGGAGCAGCTCTTCATGGCTTCTGGCTAAGGATTGTTGCTGAAATGGCTGGGTTAGAGAGAAGGGGATTAAAAACAGGGGGAAGTGGAAACCACAATTAATGAAGGCTCATGGTAACGCAATCCCAGGATAAGCTGGTTCTGACAGACAGAAAAGAGAAAGGAGGTGAAAACTGCTCGGCAAACCATTCTCTGACCAAAAGTCTCCATTCCCCTTAATACCTGGCTCTGCTAAACTAGGCTGAGTTCCCAACTTGCACCTTTCTTCCTCAGGCTACTTTAAACTGGCACATCCTATGGGAGGGAGTAGCTGGGCACTGATCTCTTGGCAGTGCTTCATGACCAGCCAAAGAGGACCAGTCAAGTATTTGCCACCTTTAAGGCTGCGGCTGATGACAAAAAGGAATACGGATTCTCTCACGTGTGAGTTTTACAAATGGGAAGATGTACGGAGGCCTTGAAAGGGAACAGAAATATACTTTCCTCTCCTCCTCCAGCAACTCTCCCAAGCCCTGTTACTATCATGTAGCATTCTGACAATTTATATTTGTAATTACATAATAAATGCAAACTAGGATCCCAGGATGCTTTTGGCCACAAGTTCTAAATATTCTAGAACTGGATAACTCAATTGGAGCGGGAGAAATAAAAGGAGGAATGGATTCCTGAAGGATGAACACAACAGATAATACCGTACAGGACAATTTACTGATAAGTAACACAAACGTGCCTGGACGGACCGGTTACTGTTGTCTACACTAGCCACAGGGCATCCTAGAATCCCCCTCCCCCGGATGCTGGTTTTGTAAGATACGCAGCACACGGAGCAAAGTGATATGCCTGTGACAGTTATATCTATTATTCTCCTACAAGAAGCAAACTGTAAGATGCTTTTTATAAAACACAACTCCAGAAACAGAAAGCGGATGCAGATTTTCAATGAAAGCTTTGGGAAAAGGTTTACTTGGACATAAAAGCATTATGAAACACAACTGCAGCTAACAGAGCATGTCCATGGATCTTGCCAAGTGAACCAGAAGAGATACATGTATCTTATTTGAATCTTCGTTTGTTGATGATCAAAATGATCAGCAACAATGGGCCTCAGAAAGGATACCAACCTTCACAAGTACCAAAGACTTCCAGTGTTCACCTGCAATTTTAACTGTCCCATCGGCTTTTCTTGCGTTTTGGAGGCTCAGGCACCACAAAACCGTCCGCCTTGCTGTCCCGGCTGCTCCCGCTCTCTTTTCTGTTCTCTCCATTTCTGCTGTCATTGCTGCTCCGGCCATCCCCATGCCGGCTGCTGCTGGAGTGACGGCTTTCACTGTGGCGGTGGCCTTCTCCGTGCCGGCTGCCACTGTCCCCATGGCGATAGTTGTCGTCGTGGCGGCCACCATCCCCATGGCGCTGACTGTCACCGTGGCGACCACCACCACCGTCCCCATGACGTTGGTTGTCACCGTAGCGACCACCACCACCACCACCACCACCTTCCCCATGCCGCTGGCCATCACTGTGGCGACCACCACCACCATCCCCATGACGCTGGCCATCACTGTGGCGGCTGCTGCTTCGGTTGTCACTGTATCTATCACGACTGCTTCCACTAATGCCACCAGTTTCCCGGCTCCCACTGCCACTCTCTCGAGTGTTACTTACAGGGCTAAGGCTGGGGAAACCTGGAATACTGATCGCAGGATATCCTGCAGCCACACTGCTCAGGGTCCCCATGCTGACAAATCCTGGTATCCCTTTAGCAGCTGCAACAATTGCATCATTGGTGCTGGTACTGGATGAACTGGTTGGTATGGAGCTCAAGCTGCCGGCACTGGTCCACCCGCTCGCATTGCCAGCAGCACTTCCTGCCTTCTGGTTGGTAATGCTGGCTGCAACAAAGTGGGTCTTGTACTGTGACTGTCTCAAGAAAATAAAATGACATGATACATCAGTGCTGTTACAAAACAGGAAAGTCCTGAACATGCATTATGAATTAAGAGGATCTCACATTTAAAAACGTATTTGTTTAGAGGAATGGAGAAAGCAGCAACAAATGTTGAAGGCCCTCATAGACCAAGGCTAATATTTGCTTAAATAAGCATGCCACCATGCAAATTTTCACTGTTACACTACATAGTACACTGTCTTGTTTCCTGTGGTGGTTCAGGGTAGATTCAGTGGTAAGAGTTAGAAAATTCTGCAGCAATTCTGTGGTACATTTGCATAAATTTGCATCACTTTTCATATTAAATATAAATGTATTTTGTACAATAAAAATCTTGCTTGTGTCAAAGGAAAATTGGTTTTTACCTGCTAATTTTCGTTCCTGTAAGTTCCCTGGGTTGTGTCACCAATCCAGCAGAGGGAGGCAGAGAAACATTCTACTGACTCTGACGTATACCCTGGGGTGCCACCTGCAGTCCATCAGTATTGAACGATATCAAAGCAGAAATCTAACCAATAAAAAACTAACTGGCTATCTAAACACTATAATATACTTCCAACTCACAAATCCTAAATGGAAGTAGAATCCCAAAGAACCGTGGGAATAAACAAGCAAACATTAAAAAAGTAGACAACATGAAAAGCGGTTGATACACCAAAACAGTGAACGAGCGGACTCTTCTAAGAAAAAAGTAATTGCTATAAGGAGACTTAAAAAGGGCGGGCCTCTGGACTGATCCATGGTACTACAGGAATGAAAAGACATGGTTTAATGGAACAAAGTCAGCATGGCTTTACCCAGGGCAAGTCTTGCCTCACAAATCTGCTTCACTTTTTTGAAGGAGTTAATAAACATATGGATACCGGTAGATATAGTATACTTGGATTTTCAGAAGGCGTTTGACAAAGTTCCTCATGAGAGGCTTCTAGGAAAAGTAAAAAGTCATGGGATAGGTGGCGATGTCCTTTCGTGGATTGCAAACTGGCTAAAAGACAGGAAACAGAGAGTAGGATTAAATGGGCAATTTTCTCAGTGGAAGGGAGTGGACAGTGGAGTGCCTCAGGGATCTGTATTGGGTCCCTTACTGTTCAATATATTTATAAATGATCTGGAAAGAAATACGACGAGTGAGATAATCAAATTTGCAGATGACACAAAATTGTTCAGAGTAGTTAAATTACAAGCAGATTGTGATAAATTGCAGGAAGACCTTGTGAGACTGGAAAATTGGGCATCCAAATGGCAGATGAAATTTAATGTGGATAAGTGCAAGGTGATGCATATAGGGAAAAATAATCCATGCTATAATTACACAATGTTGGGTACCATATTAGGTGCTACAACCCAAGAAAGAGATCTAGGTGTCATAGTGGACAACACATTGAAATCGTCGGTGCAGTGTGCTGCGGCAGTCAAAAAAGCAAACAGAATGTTGGGAATTATTAGAAAAGGAATGATGAATAAAACGGAAAATGTCATAATGCCTCTGTATCGCTCCATGGTGAGACCGCACCTTGAATACTGTGTACAATTCTGGTCCCCGCATCTCAAAAGAGATATAATTGCGATGGAGAAGGTACAGAAAAGGGCTACCAAAATGATAAAGGGAATGGAACAACTCCCCTATGAGGAAAGACTAAAGAGGTTAGGACTTTTCAGCTTGGAGAAGAGACGACTGAGGGGGGATATGATAGAGGTGTTTAAAATCATGAGAGGTCTAGAACGGGTAGATGTGAATTGGTTATTTACTCTTTCGGATAGTAGAAAGACTAGGGGGCACTCCATGAAGTTAGCATGGGGCACATTTAAAACTAATCGGAGAAAGTTCTTTTTTACTCAACGCACAATTAAACTCTGGAATTTGTTGCCAGAGAATGTGGTTCGTGCAGTTAGTATAGCTGTGTTTAAAAAAGGATTGGATAAGTTCTTGGAGGAGAAGTCCATTACCTGCTATTAAGTTCACTTAGAGAATAGCCACTGCCATTAGCAATGGTTCCATGGAATAGACTTAGTTTTTGGGTACTTGCCAGGTTCTTGTGGCCTGGATTGGCCACTGTTGGAAACAGGATGCTGGGCTTGATGGACCCTTGGTCTGACCCAGTATGGCATTTTCTTATGTTCTTATGTTCTTATTAGCAGGTAAAAACCAATTTTCCTTTCCCTGTACGTACCTGGATCAGTCCAGACCCTGGGATGTACCAGAGCTGTTTTATTTGGGGTGGGACCCAGAGAGTCCCGCTCGGAAAACACTCTCTCCGAAGGCTGCCAAACGACTTCCAAGTCGCTGCCTTACAAATCTCCTGAGGAGAAACTAGTTGACATTCCGCCCATGACGTAGCTTGCGACCTAGTGGAATGAGCCCTCAAACCTTCTGGAAGATCGACGAGCCAGAAGATGTATTTATTTATTTAACACTTTTTTATACCGACCTTCATAGTAATAACCATATCGGATCGGTTTACATTTAACAAGGGTATAACTGGCTCATAACTAAAGTAAGTAAAACAATAGAGATGAATAAGGCAAAGTTACATTCAACAAGGAGAAAGAACTTGGAAGCTTATGTAGCTGGAAGGAAGTAAAAGGAGGTGATAATCAAGAAAATACAATAGAGGATACGGGTTAAAGCATAAGGTGCTTTAACCTGGAGGTGCCATAGTCCATCGTTCATGAAGATCAAAAACCATCGTCCAAGTAAGAGAAGGGCAACTAGAAGATAAGCTGACCAAATGGTTTCTTTTAACCAACGAGCAATTGTAGCCTTGAAAACATTATGACCCTTACGAGGACTGTGGACCCAGAACAAAAGGGCTGTGGACCCAGGCATTTAGGTAAGGTAAAATTAGTAAGTAAGGTACTAATCAGTAAGGTAAGGCATTTAGGCATATAGGGTGAGTGAGCCGGGCCCCCCGGTATCACCCCTGCCAGGAGTGGTTGCAGGGTACAAAACCTCCCAAACTCCAGCGACCTCAGAACCAGGAGGGATAGTCCCCCCAGGACATCCCGACCTCCTGGGAAGTAGTGAAGCGGCTGGTAACAAAAATTAGACTTTAATTTAATTTAAATTAAAAAAAAAAAAAGAAGGAACAGCCTCTCACAGACAAAAGACATAGAAAACCTACTAAAACTAATTCCTAAGCTATCTGACCAGAAAAAAAACTACCACAGACTGCAGGGTTAGGCACGTCCACCTCTGCTGGGAGACAGAGAAATACTGATGGATTGCAGGTGGCACCCCAGGGTATACATCAGAGTCAGTAGAATGTTTTTCTGCCTCCCTCTGCTGGATTGGTGACATAACCCAGGGTCTGGACTGATCTGGGTACGTACAGGGAATATAATTTATTTAGCTCTTTTTTGGCTTTTATTGGAGGGGATCTCAGTTATTGATACTGGGGAGGAAAAGGTCAGAGAGATCAGGGATGGAGGTGGGGAGTAGGATGCACTGGAATCGGCTTGGGAAGCCAGGGAGGGCAAGGAAAGGAAGATCTGGAATTGGGGGTCAGGGAAGGGGAGACGGACTAGATTCAGTGAGGAGATGTATCCCTCCCCTAAATCCCCCCTCACCATCATCAGTTTATATGTATTCTGCCTTACCTCTTCTCAGAGCCCATAGCTGATTACAACAGTAATCTCTTAGCCCTCTCACCACACCTGTCCCTGGTGCCACCTCTTTCACTCCCTACGTCCCTGGTCAGACACAGTGTTGCCAACTGACTCCAGATTTTCAGGACAGATTAATCTAGTCCTGGTTCTACCTCACTGCTTGCATGAGTGTAGCCTTACCTCTCTCAGAGAAATCAATAGGGACACCAGAACCATAAATCAAGGCAGGAAGTGGGGAAAAACCAAAAGTGGATCAACCTGTCCTGAAAATCTGGAGCCAGTTGGCAATTCTACGTCTTACAATACCCACTCCGGGTGCCAATCCTCTCTCTTTCTCTCAGAGAAATCTCCTCTCACTCCCACCTTCAGCAAACCCTCTTTACCATGAATGAGCCAGCAAGAGGAGGAGAGCAGCAACGTCTCAGGCCGCATCCTCCTTCCCTGCCACTGGGATCTCTAGCTGTATTTTGGACCATGCAAGAAACCCTAGTGCTACATGGTGAAAGTGCGAGTCTGGCCCTGGTGGCAGAGGCTCCTCTCTTTCTGCCTGTTGGTTAGCATGGTAAAGAGGTCCACGTGCATGCCCAGTCATCTGCTGCCTCCTGCCTTGGCAACTGGTTTCCTGTGATTTCCTGGGAAACTGGCCATTTCCGTGGCAAGGGATGAATTTTGCAGCCCTTCCTGCTGTATTGCCATGCTTATATTTAGTAACTACTCAACAGATCACAATCCATACAGGTTCTCCACACTTTTTTCTTCTTAAAATTAAATTTCTCATTGACTATACAATGCTGAAATGTGAAAAAACCTTCCAAGATAAGGAGAAGTGATAGGAACCTGGCATTATAACAGCCAGAAACTGGATGCCATTATCTCATACTGTGTGCATCAGAAATGTCTTCTTGAGAAATGGCTACATAGAATGCAGAGATACTCAAGCTTCGCTCCCCACTAAGTCACTATCACAGTAAGACGCATGCTTAAGAAAAACATCCTTGCAACACCAAATTAAATAAAAGCTCCATTTCACTCTGTGGAGTTCAAAGCATTTTGTAGTGTATGAGACTGACAGGTTGAATACCAGCATGAAAAGAACAAACGGTGTGCTGCGAAGTATATTTCAAGTGGTCTGGTAACCAAACAGGAGCCAATCTGTTGTTATAAACACAGCAATTTTAATCCAAAGCAGGGTTGATATTTAAATACAAGTCAGTCCCCCGACACGGAACAGTATTTTGCCAAGGCTGCATCGGGAGGGACGGCTTACATCAACAGCATTTTAACAGGTATCTGGGAGAATGAGAATAGAAACAAAGTGTAACATTTAAAATACAGATCAGAAAAATGGCAGCAACACTTGAGTCACTCTCCATGCGGCCGGTGTTCAGCCTGTCCATGGTCTTGTAGTCTATTAGAGTTCAAACATCCTAGCACAGGCAAAAAAAAATCCCATCTGAGAGACACATCCCATTGTGACACAATGGGAGTTATTTATGTGATCCTTTGTCCATGTAACCTCCTGCATATCGGCAAAACTACCCGCAAACTGAAAACCAGAATCTTTGAACATTGTTCCTGTATTCGAATTCCAAATTAGAGGTTCCCTTGGTGAATCACTGGTTGGAAAAGGGTCACTTTGAGACTGACTTGCTCTGTCAGTTGTGCTTCCTTTTAGATAGTTACAGCCCTTGCCTAAGTTATGTTGATATGGATTCAAATCATATTTCTCAAACCGGTTATGTACAGGAAAATTAGTTCTTACCTGTTAATTTTCGTTCCTGTAATACCACGGATCAGTCCAGACCGTGGGTTGAGCCTCCTGTCTAGCAGATGGAGACAGACCAAAACTGAAAGGATATCCAATATCAGGACAGAGCCTATCTTGCAGCCCTTCAGTATAACCAGTGTCAAAGCAGAAAACAACAACGTGAACAGGATCAAGCAAGTAACAAGAAGGCTCAATTGAGCAACTCAATAACATTGGGAGAAAGTTCTTTTTTACTCAATGCCCAATTAAACTCTGGAATTTGTTGCCAGAGGATGTGGTTAGTGCAGTTAGTATAGCAGTGTTTAAAAAAGGATTGGATAAGTTCTTGGAGGAGAAGTCCATTACCTGCTATTAAGTTCACTTAGAGAATAGCCACTGCCATTAGCAATGGTAACATGGAATAGACTTAGTTTTTGGGTACTTGCCAGGTTCTTATGGCCTGGATTGGCCACTGTTGGAAATAGGATGCTGGGCTTGATGGACCCTTGGTCTGACCCAGTATGGCATTTTCTTATGTTCTTATTGCAAGGAACTTTGTAGAAATAAGCGTTCTTGCATATACTTGGTTCTCAACAACCAATGCTTTCGGTGTAATCGTCCGGTGTGCTATAGAAAATAAAGTACCAACTTCTGAGAATCTGCAAAAACAAGCTTCGAGTGGACAGTATGAAAAGAGAAACAGGGAAGGGCTTCTGGACTGATCAGTGGTACTACAGGAACGAAAATTAACAGGTAAGAACTAATTTTCCTTTCCCTGTACGTACCCGGATCAGTCCAGACCGTGGGATGTACCAGAGCTTCCCTAAACCGGGTGGGACCGAGACAGTCCTGCTCGAAACACTTGCCGACCAAAAGAACCAAGAACCGGTGCTTGCACATCCAGACGGTAATGCCGAGCAAAAGTATGCAGGGATGTCCATGTAGCTACCCTGCAGATTTCTTGCGGAGAAACAGACTGGCTCTCCGCCCAGGAAGTAGCTTGAGAACGCAACGAATGAGCCTTTAAGCCCTCAGGAACCGCCCGACCTTGGCAAAGATAGGCCGAAGAAATCGCCTCCTTCAACCACCGAGCAATAGTAGTCTTAGAAGCCTGTTTGCCCTGATTGGGACCACTCCAGAGGACAAAAAGATGATCCGAGACCCGAAAGTCATTGGTAACCTGCAGATAGCGAAGTAGAACCCGTTTGACGTCGAGCCTGCGAAGATCGCCCCCAGCTGTTCCTGCAATCTCCTCTGAAGAAAAACCTGGAAGCTCCGCCGACTGGTTGACATGCAAAATGGAAATAACCTTCGGCAGAAAAGAAGGTACCGTCTTGAGCGAGACTTCTGAATCAGAAAAACGCAAAAAAGGTTCCCAACAGGACAATGCTTGGATCTCTGAAACCCGCCAAGCGGAAGAGAGAGAGACGAAAAAGACAGTCTTAAGCATGAGGTCTTTTATCGTAGCCCGATGGAGAAGTTCGAATGGAGCCACACAGAGAGCCCAGAGGACGAGATTAAGACTTCACGATGGGCAAGTAGAGCGAGCAAGCGGTTGCAGGTGTTTGGCTCCCTTCAAGAACCGAATCACGTCCGGGTGGCCCGCTAAGGGATGACCCTTGACCCATCCGAGGAGAGAGCTGAGAGTGGAAACTTGCACGCGTAGGGAACTGAAAGAGAGACCCTTGGAGAGGCCCTTCTGTAGAAAAGAAAGAACCAACGAAACCGGAGCTGAGCGAGCTGAGACCCCCGACTCCGCACAGTCTCAAAGACTTTCCACACGCGCACATAAGCTAGAGAAGTTGACTGCTTCCACGCTTGTAACAAAGTGGAGATAACCTCCTCCTTATAGCCCTTACGCCTCAGGCGTCTCCGTTCAAAAGCCAGGCTGCTAGACAAAAGCAATCGGCCTGGTCGAAAAATACGGGCCCCTGCCGAAGCAGACGAGGAAGATGGCCGAGCCGGAGAGGTCCGTCTGTCGCCAGGTTGACGAGATCTGCGAACCATGGTCTGCGAGGCCATTCGGGTGCTACCAGAACCATTGGCCCTCGGAGTTCTATTCTTCGGAGAACTTTTCCCACCAGAGGCCACGGAGGGAACACGTAAAGAAGGACGTCCGCAAGCCAGGGAAGAGCCAGCACATCCACTCCCTTCGAGCTGTGCTCTCTCCAGCGGCTGAAGAACCTGTTGGCCTTGGCATTGCCCAAGGTCGCCATGAGGTCCAGGTGAGGCGGACCCCACCTGTTGACGATCAGGTTCGTGGCTTCTTCCGAGAGTTCCCACTCTCCCGGATCGAGAGACTGATGACTGAGAAAATTGGCCTGTACATTCTCCTTGCCCGCTATGTGGGAGGCCACCAGGCAATCCAGATGTCGTTCCGCCCAGTCGAAGAGATGGCTGGCTTCTAGAGCCACCAGGCAACTGCAAGTGCCTCCCTGCCGGTTGATATAAGCCACGTTGGTGGAGTTTTCGGAAAGAACCCTCACCGCTTTGCCGCGTATCAGGGGCAGAAAATCCTGTAGAGTCAGACGCACCGCGCAGGCCTCCAACCGACTGATGTGCCAACAAGACTGAACAGGAGACCAGATCCCTTGCGTGGACTGGGACTGGCAGACTGCGCCCCAGCCAGAGAGACTGGCATCCGTGGTTACTATTGTGCACTGTGGAGTCTGAAGCGGCATTCCCCAGAGAAGATGAGGAAGCGAAAGCCACCATTGCAAGGCGACGACGGTAGAGGCCAAAAGCGAAAGAACTGCGTGCAACTGTTCCAACACAGGCTGTCAATAGGATAGCAAAGCTCTCTGTAATGGTCGCATATGAGCAAAAGCCCAGGGGACGAGGTCGATGGTGGAGGCCATTGAGCCCAAAACCTGTAGATAGTCCCAGGCCGTCGGGAGAGGAAGCGAGAGCAGATTCTGTACCTGGTTGATCAATTTGAGAGCCCGTGAGTGAGGTAGGGACACTTTGCCGATCTGAGTATCGAAGCGGGCCCCCAAGAACTCTAACACCTGGGAAGGCCAAAGATTGCTTTTGGGAAAGTTCACTATCCACTCGAGGGATGCGAGGAGAGCTAGAACCCGATCCACCGCCTGCCTGCAGAGACTCTCCGACTTGGCTCTCACGAGCCAGCCATCCAGATAGGGGTGGACTAGGACTTCTTTGTGGCAGAGGGCAGCCGCCACCACCACCATGACCTTGGTGAAGGTGCACGGCACGGTAGCAAGACCGAAAGGCAGTGCCTGAAACTGAAAATCCCAGTTGAGGATGTGAAAGCGAAGATACTTCTGGTAATCGCGGTGAATCGGAATGTGGAGATAGGCCTCTATCAGGTCGAGAGAGGCGAGGAACTCTCCGGGATGAACCGCCACGATGACCGCTCTCAAGGTTTCCATGCGAAAATGTGGGATCTTGAGGGCCCGGTTGACCCTCTTGAGGTCTAAGATCAGCTGAAAGGCACCGTCCTTCTTGGGTACCACGAAGTAAATAGAATACTGGCCGGTGCCAAGCTCTTCCTTCGGAACCGGAACAATAGCGCCCAGACTCAGAAGCCTGGTGAGGGTTTGTTCCACCGCGTCCCGCTTGAGACGGCCGCATGGAGAGAATACGAAGAAGTCCGGTAGGTCTCGAACAAAGTCTAAAGTGTAACCGTCTCGGACAATGTCGAGAACCCACTGGTCCAACGTGATCTTGACCCACTCCTCTAAGAAGTGGGAGAGACGACCTCCCAGAAGAGGGACTGAGGAATGGGTCAACCGAACTTCATTGTGGGGCGGGTTTTGGGGTGGCACGCTGAGACGGTCCCTCTCGGAAGGACTGACGCCCACGAAAGGGCTGAGACCAAGATTGAGACCGGGAAGAATAACCTCTGGAGGAGCCACCTCGTCCGTGGGGTGTATGTCTCTGCTGACCCCAGAAGCGAAGACAGGAGGATGTAAAGGATCGAGATTGTTTCGGACTGTCCTCCGGTAGCTTATGAACCTTGTTTTCCCCTAAGGAATTAATAAGCTGCTCAAGGTCCTCTCCAAAAAGCAACTTACCCTTGAAAGGCAACGTGCCCAATCTTGCCTTGGGGGACAGGTCGGAGGACCAATTGCGCAGCCAGAGGAGCCTTCTAGCGGAGACCACCACTTTCGCCTGGACGTGGAGATGGTCGTAGAGCGCATCTGCCCCATACGCTATGACGCCTTCCAAACGTTCAGCCTGCTCCGCCTCTGCAAACGGGAGGTCCTGAGTGCCGAGCAGTTGTTGAACCCACCTGAGACCTGCCAGCTGCATGAGACTGCTGCAGATAGTCGCCCGGACTCCCAAGGCCAGGACCTCAAAGATACGCTTTAGATGGGCTTCGAGCTTACGATCCTGTACGTCCTTCAGGGCGTCGCCCCCACCACTGGGATAGTGGTGTGCTTGGTGACCGCAGAGACGGAAGAATCAACAGTGGGAATCCTCAGCATGTCCAAGCAGTCCTCCGGGAGGGGGTAGAGCTTGTCCATAGCCCGCCCCACCCGGAGCCCCGCTTTGGGAGCCTCCCATTCCTGTAGTAGCAGCAACTTATGCATGGTGTGGAAGGGAAAAGCGCTTGCCGGAGCCCTGAGTCCCGCCAGGACAGAGTCCATATCCTTGGGCAAAGAAGCCGTAAGCGTATCCGCAGGGGGCCCCTCTAGTCCCAGCTCCTGGAGGACAAAGGGGATGAGAGGCTCCAACTCCTCCTTTTGAAACTTGCGGAGGACCCGGGATCATTCCCCTCCAAGGGGGGGAGTGCGCCCAGCAAATCTGTAGTGGGATCTGGAGTAACTAGGGGCGCCGGGGAATCAGGAATAGGGGACATCCCCAGGACCACCCGCACCCTAACAGGCCCTTGTGGCTCCGGGACCGGGAGAAAGGGCGGCGGAGTTGGGCGCAGAATTTTCGGCGGCAGGGAGCCTGGAGAAGGGTCCTCCTACTCCTCCTGCAAGCTGGCCAAATAAGATTTGTGCAGGAGGAGAACAAATTCTGAGGAAAATCGGGTCCTGGATTTGCCGGGGGGGGGGGGGGGGGGAAGAGAACGGGACGACTCCTCCTGAAAATTCAGCTCCCTAGCCCCTGGCAGCTCCGAATCGGGAGCTACCGAAATCCCTAAGATGACCGCCATTCCCGCGGTTTGCTGACCCGGGAACGGCCTAACCATGCGGGGGAGATTACGACCGCGGGTTAAATTTGATTGCCCTGCCAAGGAGGGACCCTCCTCACCCGGCAGGCATGCAGAGCCCCTCGCACGACGAGGGCTCCCACAAGCAAGGCAGGCACTTGGCCGCGGCATCCCCACCGAAGAGGAGCCACGATCTGAAGAGAAAATTACAGCTGACAGGAAAAAACTGCTGAATTACCTGCCGGAAGGAGCGGAGGCAGAGGAGTGAACCCTGCACGCTCCTCTGTGTCTGGCTGCCGGCTTGTGGCTATAAGTAAGTAAAAAAGTTCCCCACTGCTTGTAATCTGCTATTTCTTTCTTTTTTTACAAGACTGAAAAAACAAGTAACACTGAGGGGAAAAAGTAAGGAGCACTGAGCTCTCCAGGCAGCCGGGGGGGGGGGGGGGGGGGGGGGGGATGAGTGACTGGACCACCAGCATCGGTCCCCACACCAGGGAAGCAGTCTTGGACTTAGGCTATGCCCTACACAAGTCCAGCAAGAGCCAGGAGACGGAACCGTCTCCTGCAAAAAAGAAAAGAGATAGAATCCAATTGAAACCAAATTAATTTATTATTTTTTTTATTGGAATTAAACCCAAAAGATTACTACTTGCTTGATCCACAAAGGAAAGAAAACGAAAGGCTGACTAGCCCAGATCAGGAGACCGGAGGGTGAGCTGATCCATCTGCTGGAGACAGAAAAATACTGAAGGGCTGCAGGGTAGGCTCTGTCCTGATATAGGATATCCTTTCAGTTTTGGTCTGTCTCCACCTGCTGGACAGGAGGCTCAACCCATGGTCTGAACTGATCCGGGTACGTACAGGGAACTTTTTGTTTTACAATTCCTCTGTCGAGCCAATTTTTCTGGTCTGTATTGGGGTACCGAGTTATTTAAATATCAACCCTGCTTTGGATTAAAATTGCTGTGCTTTTACAACGCATTGACTCCTATTTGGTTACCAGAAATATACTTCGCAGCACACATTTGTTCTTTTCTTTGGATATCCAAATGTGATTTGCGCTTCCCTCCACAATTTTTTGTGAATATCACCAATATCATATCGTGACTATGACCGTATATTATAGCACACACAACTTCATATTCTCAGTGACTTTAAATGTTGGACCACACACACCAGCTTCACTGGGAATTCAGCTTGAATAAATCTGGACGAGAGCGGTCTTTCTTCAAGTACGTCTGAAAGAGAACTCACAATAATGGTGAATTGCCCACACTCCCCTTTAGAATCATGCAACAGAGCTCTGATGCTGCACGGAGCACTGTTCTGATGTAAGGTGAGAGCTGGTACCCACCTGAAATGCAGCTTTCATGGCTGAGAGTCTGTCTCCCATTGCTCCTGAAGACGGTTTGTATGCCTCATAGTTACTCATAATGCTGCTGTTACTACGGTCCTGAGTGAGGGAAAAAACCATAAAAACATGTGTATCATACTGGGTCAGACCAATGGGAATTGAAATCCATATCAGATTCTCTCAATGTATTTTCCAAAACATCTACTATGCAGAGGACTTTTAAAATCAGGAGTGAATATCACTCAGATTTCAAAAGAAACTACTACCCTCTGTGTATTACTCTCTCTCATTTAAAATAGATTTACTGCCAAAAGTCATTATTCTTAAAGATTCTGCAATCTCCTTGGGGCATCCTTTCTCAAAACAGTATCATGAGGTCAAAATGACTTTAGGGCCAGTCTGATGAGCAGTTATCAATTTATATACTGGCACTTGGAAAACTGTGGGCTGGGAATACAGTTGAAGCATCTTCACAGTTCCTTAATCAAAGGTAGAGCACATACAGATCTCCCAGCAATATCTTGTGGTCATCCCAAAGGCCAAATTAGAAAGCAACTTGTGAAGCCACCAAATTTTATCACATGTTTTATTAGCAGATCTAACTAATGGCAATGCAGCTCAGCCCAGCCTGGGTGATGTTAATGCAGTTGAGCTGCACCCTCTAAGTGAATCAGAGATAGCATCAAATATTCACACAAAGTTATTAAAGTAAGTGCTATTAGTAAATCATCATACTCCTACACTTGGGATTTACAATGAATTTAGCTTTGCCTTGGGTTCACACACCTAAGACAGTCAATACCCCACAAGCAGCTTAGAAAATACCATTTCTCAGATGATTCATCAAGTTCCATGCTCTTCAGTATTACATGCTTAACACCACAGACAAGCACAACTGTGTTTAAACAGTTCAAAAAAAAAATCTTGATTTAGATATCAAACCGTTGAATTAACAGCCATATACTTATGTGGTTAGGGCACACAATTACTAAGGAGAGGGACTTGAAGGCTGCTTTAGAAAGGGAACACTTATTAGCTTAGCTAGGGAAGCTGCATTTTAACCAAGTGTTCCTGCTTTGAAATCTGAAGATTACAAGGTCAGCTTCCAAGATGGCCCCCTGGAAAAGAGGATGTTATACTGGTAAAAGCAGATATACAAGTAGGTCTGTCAGAAAGCTAGTTGCAGAAGACATGCCCTTGCTGAGCTTCTCTATGGTCCCAAGGTTCACACATGCGCATCATCTTACTGCTCAGACATCACCATCCAACTTAGAATTCACCGCATCGCCATCAGAAAGCTCTGAAATCAGTCACTTCTCCCCTCCTTCATTTACTCACAGAAGAAATATCAGCTCCGAGTCCTGGGCGCTCCCGATACCCCAGTCCACCACCTCCGATGTTCAGCTTCTTGCCTTTTCCACCTTTGAATCGGGATTTCCGAAACCAGGCATTCTGAGGAAAGAACACAAGACAATGTAGTTCTCCAACACCAAAAGGTGTCACTTGCTGGGGATAACCCATTAACTGAGAGAATCTGTAGACAAATCCCACTCAAGGCTTCAGTCTGGTGTTATACTCTAAAAGCTACATCAAGCTTCCAAGAAGGGTAGGGTAATCTGCATGGAGCAGCTATGGTTACAAACCTAATATTACCAAGCACAGCTGAGCTTGGCTGGATGTCAGGGGCTGCTTGGATTATTAAAAAGCTTGGCGATAAAGACATAGGAGACAGGCGAATTAAGTATAGGACTTGTAAGAACCAGAGGACCATGAAAAGGCCTGGAATAGCCTACCAACAGAGGCCGATACTGTAACAGTGCATGCTTGGGACACATGCACAAACATAGTAGAACAGAGTTGAGAAACTGAGTGAAAGACATCGGGGGCGGGGGGTGTTAGTGTTTTAAGTATGGAAATGTATATGCTCATCTACCTAAAGTAGAAGAGAGCCAGAAGAAGATACTGGTTCAGACCGAGTGGGACAATTGATCCTTATCTGCTATGATTTCAGTTGTCATTACTTCTCACAGAGCATCAGTTTTAGTTTTCACCAGATTTAAGTTTTGGGCAAACATCTGGCACGATGGGGATGGGGGAGCAGGCATAAAAAGGCTGCAGGCCAATTTGTTTGCACCATTCTGAAACAGCACATCTTTTGTTCCAAGCATTGACTTCTTGGAATGTCCAGAAAGAGAAAAAATTCACAGAAAAATCAATGATGCTTGTACTTTTAGTCCCGGGGAATTCAATTTAAGGACTGAGCAAATAACTCCCACAGAGCTTTCTGCATCAGAGAGATTTACGATAAAATTACATAATACCATACAGTAGAAAAAAATAGATACAATATAAAAATAAAATCTTAAAAGTTAAAATATCAGAACACAAAAGTAAAAACCAATAAAATACAGTATAAATAATCCTCATTAAATGCTTGCTTAAATAATCATACTTTCAAATAGATTTTCAGTTTGAACTGAGGAAGAAAGTTTCCTACAAATAAGAAACTGCATCCAAAAAAAATCTGATTTTTCATTCTATTCAAACCTTACTTACAGGCCGATACAGAAAAGCGCGGCTGCGATTACCCCGTTTCTAACCCTCTTTGTACCCGCAATTTGGCCGCGTAAGTCCAACCCGCGATTCACTATCCCTTTTAACCCATCCTTGCCGCTTCTTTAAATCAACGGGTAACCCTTTTCGCCCGCGGCATGTATATATGTAAACACTCTGATTAGCTATTCCCTCCCATACAGTAAATGTGCGCCCTGACTAGCGCCTTTTACCTGCTAAATTACCGCCTACCCTTGCCCCTGCAAACTTTCCTCCAGCCCCTGCTCAACTGCCCTGGCCGCGTCCATGGGTGCTGGTCTCCCGTACGGGCCCGCGCTGACAGGGACAGGGACATTGACTCACAAATGTCCCTTCACTTTCTCTTTCAGCATGCCTTCTCCCGCTTTGGCTCACAACCCATCACTCTCTCCTCCAGCATTCCTTCTTCCGCTTTGGCTCATGCTGTCCCTTCATTTTCTCTTTCAGCATTCCTTCTCCCGCTTCAGCAGCCCGGGGCGCCCGGATGGACCTCCGAGGTCACGGCGTTCGCTCATGCGCCTTCGCTGCTTGAGCGCCCAAATTGGACATGCGTTCATGCACCTTCGCCGGCGTTTGGGCGCTCAAGGGTCAGGGGTGACGTCACAAGCTGCAAGATGGCGCTGGGGAGGCAGTGAGCGGCGGAACGGAGGGAGGCAGGCGAGCCGGAGCTGACCCGCATGCAGGATAGGTAGGGGAGCCGCCCCGCCCCCTCCCGCGCACACACCCCCCCCCTGGCTCTGCCGCTCTGGCAATCTTCCAGTTGCCTGCCGGTGTAATATTTTTTGGCATGAGAAGCTCGCACCGCCTGTACGTCCCATTTGGACGCTCAAGCCAGCGAAGGTGCCTTGAGCGCCCAAATTGGATGTGCGTTCATGCACCTTCGCCGGCGGGTCTGCTGGAAGCTGCTTTCGTCGCCGGCTGCCCCCGGAGACAGGGGAGCTGCGGTGGGCGCCTCGGGAGGAGGGGAGAGAGGACTGGGGCTGCTGGAAGCATGCAGTAAGTTTACTTTAGTTACAATTTCTATTTTCTTAACATGTCGAGTCTATTTTCGCCCTGCGCCTTGCTTTGGGAGGGGGGGAGAGAGGACTGGCAATCCCCGATGCCAGAGCGTAGGAGAACCATCCACTTCCTGGTACCTGTCATTTCAAATGTCATTTGAAATGGGGAGCCTGCCGTGCTGAGAGCCGAGGACGAGGAGCAGGAGAGTGTGACACCGGAAGGAGCCGAGAGAGAACAGAGCTCCGCCCCCCCCCCCCCGACGTTAGCGGGAGCCGCTGTGGGTATAAAAAAAGACACCACAGCGGCGCGCAGCCAAAGCCGCGCGCCAAAGGGGCGCGCCCCTGGGCGCGTTTTCTTTGATAGAGAAACCATCAAATGGGGAGAAAGAGAAAAATTAAGACTTCCTCGCCGACATCGAAAGAAGGCCGAGGACCCATGGATGCCCACCTCCAGCGGAGGGTGAGTTACAATATGAGAGAACTGGCAACTGAAATATCTTTTACATCTGGGGATTCCGGAACCCCTCCTCAAAATCAAACATCCTTTTCACCCCTGGTGGAAGGAGAGCCCAATGAAGTTATATTGGACTCTTCCGGTTTGGCAACAAAATCTGCTAAACCACCAAGGGAAGATAATTTGGTTCAGAATATGGCTATGGGAGCAGTTGGAGGAGTAATTACTGCAAAAGAGGGTATCGTTAACCCCTCCCCTATTTTAGAACTAAGCATACCCGAACCAGAAAATATTTCCTTGACTGATATATGGCGGGCAGTAACCAACATGGATAGGAGATTAGTCCAATCCATGAACCAAGCCACATTATTTGCAACAGATACCAAGAAAGCCCTAGAGGAACATGAAAAAAGACTGCAGGCTATAGAGGCAACTAATGTGGTAACATCCACACAGGTAGCCACTATCCAGGCGTCAGGTTCTGCATTTAAGGATACAGTAATGATATATAAGCAGTTAGACAATATGGATAATGTGTTAAGGAAAAAAAATCTTAGAATATTGAATTTTCCTATTACCAGATTGTTGTCTGCTAATGAATTATTTAAGAAATACTCAAAAGAAATTTTGGGTATTTCTGAAGAAATAATTACTTCTAATCTGTACTATGTATCTAATGCGAAAAAAAACATAGCAAAAAATGATGATGACATGGATGTACTCCAACCGGAAAGCCCCAATTTGACATCTTTTTTAGAGGCTTCGGTGGATAATATCCAGTCAAGATCCACATTAGTAGTTATATTTGCACTTGAGAGCCAGAAAAATCTGGTTCTCCAGAAACATTTCCTGAATAAAAATTATGCCTTCTGTGGACAAACATTGCAAATTTTTCCCGATGTGTCTAGGGTAACCCAGCACAAAAGGAAATAATTTTTGTTAATGAAACAGAGGGTTTTGGCCTTAGGGGCCACCTTCTTTCTAAAATACCCCTGTAAACGCATGATTTCCTATCAAAAAAATAAGTTTATTTTCGTGGACCCAGGGCATCTAGAAACTTTTCTTCAAGATAAAAGTGGCTGAGTGGATTACAGCCCTTATAGGAGTAAAATGTTTGGTAAAAATGGAATAGATTTCTCTCAAGTTATGAATGTTTCAAAATTACCTTAATATAATTCTAGAAGATAGGCTCCCCCTTGATTATGGGGTCTGTATGTGTTAGTTACATAATAATTTTCTTTTTCTATATCTGAAAGTTTAATTTCGAACTGTGATTTATGTTGTAACGCACTATTTTCCTTTTCTTATTACATGTAAATGTTTTTTGAGAAAATTAATAAATTATAAAAAAAAAAAGTCATTTGAAATGACAGGTCCCAGCGCACCCATTTTACTGTATAGGCGCTGTATAGCGCTCTATACAGTAAAATGGACTGCGCTTCATGGACGCACTTTGGACGCGGCTTGCATTTGCATGCCATTTAAATGCTGTATCGAGCGGTATGTGATTCGAAATGTGCGCGCGGCAAACGAGGATGCGCCAGGCACTACCACACTCTTTCTACCGCGTCCTTACTGTATCGGCCTGTTTGCAAGGGAATAATTAACCATTCTAGCTGAGACAGGAAAATTGATTCTTACCTGCTAGCTTTTGTTCCTGTAATACCACAGATCAGTGCAGACAAGCAGGTTTTGCATCCCTACCAGCATATAGAGGCCGAGAACAAAAACTTTGAGGCACTGCTTTGTATTCGATAGTGTCACCTGCAGCCCATCAGTATTGACCTGTAGCAAGCCAGTGTGTAGACAAAAATTCTTCCCTCCATCCAGGGCAAACAGTTAACTCAGGGTTGGAGCCCCCACGTCCTACAAAGGAACGGATAACTGCTTAGCCTCAGTGGCTCAACCTATTTTCAATCTGAGAAAAAACAGGAAATTCAGTCTTTCAGTAGCAAGGGGATGGGTCTCTAGTCTGATCTGTGGTATTACAGGAATGAAAATTAACTGAAAGAACCAAAATTTCCTTTCCTGTTCATACCCAGATCAGTACCCAAGCACCTCTAAACTGAGCAGGATCCTGAAAGACCCGCACGCAATACACTCTCACCGAATGCCACATCTTCCTGCGCTCAAACATCTAATCGGTAATGTCTGGTGAAAGTATGAAGCAAAGACCACATCACAGTTCTGCATATCTCCAGGGGCAACACTGACACTCCACCCAAGAGGCAGCTTCCGCACGCCAGACCTACCAGAGTCTCGACCCCTACAAATATAAGCCGAACAAAAGGTCTCTTTCAGTCAACGAGAAATAGTGGCTTTAGACGCTTTGCCTCCTTTCTTTGTTCCACCGAACATAGAGATGATCCAATCACTGAAAATTGTTAGTGACCTTAAGATACCATAACAGAATCCGAGCACATCCAATAGATGAAGCTCCTTTGACTGCGGTGAATCCAGAGACCACTCCGGAAAGGCCGGCAGTTTTACAGTCTGATTAACATGATCAGAGGAAACCACCTTTGGTAAGGAGGGGACCGTAAGCAGCTTTACCTTATGATTCGAAATATACAAGAACGGTTCTCTGCAGGACAGAGCCTGAAGCTCTGAAATCTGTCTGGCCAAACAAATGGCTATCTGAAACACTGCATTCAAAGTCAGGACCTTTACAGATGCTGCTTGTAAGAGCTCAAATAGAGGCCCACAGAACACTCTCAGAACCAAGTTAAGATTCCAACTTGGACATACCTTAGGCACCGGAGGAAGCAAATGCTTAACACCCTTCAGAAAATGGATGACGACAGGGTGAGGGGCCAAGGAGCTCCCCCGCATTGTGCCCTTAAGGTAACCCAAGACTGAAACCTGCACACGGAGCAAGCTATAGGCCAACCCCCTTGACAACCCCTGTAGCTTGCTTCTAAGACATTATAAGGCTGCCACTTGCACCTGAAGCGAATTGTAGCCCAGTCCCTTTGCCAAGCCTTGCTGTAAAAAGGCCAAGATCTGAGGAATCCAGACCTTCCTCCAAGCACCAGGACTCAAATATTTTCCACACCCAGACATAAGCCAGAGAAGTGGATGGCTTCCTAGCCTGAAGCAAAGTAGCAATAACCGGCTCAGAGTACCTTTCAATCTCAAAAGCCAAGCCTCGAGACAAAAGCAATCCGCCCAATCCGAGTAGATGGGCCCTTGCCAAAGTAACCCCTGCAGATGAACCAATCTGACGGGACCATCTATCGCAAAATGAACCAGATCAGCAACCACAGGTGGTGTGGTCATTCTGGCGTCATCAGAACCACCCTTCCTAGGTGTCACTCTATGCGTCTCAATATGCGGCCTACAAGAGGTTATGGAGGAAACATGTACAGCACGATCTCCACTAGTTAAGGAAGAACCAGAACATTGATCCCCTCAGACCCGACCTCTCGTCTGTGACTGAAGCAGCAAACTGCCCTAGCACTGCCTCATGATGCCATCAGATCCAGCTGGGGATTGTCCCATCTGGCTCGGATGAGGTCTAAGGATCTGCGGACAACTCCCATTCCCCTGGGTCTAACTGTTGCCTGCTGAGATAATCCGCCTGCACATTGTCCACTCCGGCCACATGCGATACTGCTATCCCATTCAGATACTGCTCCACCTACACACAAAGTTCTTGGGCATCCTGAGCCACAAAGCGACTTTTTGTCCCACCCTAATGGATGATATTCACTATTGTCATTGCACTGTCCAAGAACATTCTCACTGTCCTCCTTTGGACCCGCAAAGGAAGGAAATTAACGCCCTGTGAATAGCCCTTGTTTCCAAACAACTGATAGACCAGGACGCTTCCACTGGTGATCTTAGACCTTAAGCCATCCATCTGCCCTTGACACACAGCTCCTCAACTAGTCAGGCTGGCATCTGTGGTCACCACCACCCAGTCCGGAACCTTGAGATCCACTCCTCTCCAAACTGGGATGAGTTAGCTATCACGAGAAACTGGATCTTGCACCTCCCTAAAACTGAAAGTGTTGTCCCAACACCTTGAAACGCAAGAACCTCTGGTGACTCAATTGGACAGGTATATGAAAATACGCCTCCGTGAGGTCCAAAGACGCTAGAAATTCCCCTTTCCGAACTGCCATCACCGTCCATAATGTTTCCATTCGAAAACGAGATATTCGAAGGCAGTGGTTCACTTTCTGCAGATCTAGGATGGGGCGAAATGTGCCCTCCTTTTCAGGGACCACAAAGTAAATCGAATAATGCCCCCGTCCCTGTTAGGTCTCCAGAACTGGGACAATAGCTCTGAGGTCGAGAAGTCATTGCAGGGTCACCCGGACAGCCTCGCGTTTGCTGAGAGAGGCCTCGCGGGGTTCTACAAACACCTCCCGGACCGGACATGAGAATTCCAAAGCATAGCCGTCTCTGATTACCTCTAAGACCCAATGGTCTGAGGTAATTCTTGCCCATTCCGTGTAAAAGTTGGATAATCTGCCTCCGACAGCTTCTATGACGGAATGGGTGCTTGTGGCTTCATTGGGAGACCTTGCTGGTTCCTGCATCCAGGCGTCCCGAGTCTCTCCCGGGGTGGCGATCCCCGCGAAAGGATGGATGGCAACCTGGTGTCGGTTTAGAAGCGGTCGGTGTGATATATCTGCTAGTTCGGTATTGACGGTTGTCCCGAAAGCGAGTTCTAGGAGGAAAGGTCTTCTTAGAAGATATCCTGTCTTCTGGCAATCGATTGCCCTTGGATTCCGCCAACTTCACCAGTTGATCCAGGTCCTCTCCGAAGAGAAGCTTGCCCTTAAAATGGCAGGTTGCACAGCTGGGATTTAGAAGACAAATTCACCGCCCAATTCCTCAGCCAGAGTAGCTGTCGCGCTGAAACCATGGCCACCATACTTCTTGCTGAGGTCCGCACCAGATCATACAGTGCATCCACCACATAAGCGACACCCGTCTCTAAATGGGCGGACTACAACGCCCCGCTGCTGCTGGCGCCGGCACTGGATGCTGTCTCCTGCACCCAACACAGGCATGCTCTCTGCATTAGGCTAGCACAGATCGCTGCACGTAAACTCAGAGCTGAGACTTCAAATGCCCGTTTCAAATGGATCTCCAGTTTCCGGTCCTGCATGTCCTTCAGGGTGGCTGCCCCAGCAACCGGGATTGTGGTCTTCTTAGTGACCGCCGAGACAGCAGCATCCACCTTAGGAATCTTGGGCAGGTCTAACACTTCCTTCGATAGGGGATATAGTTTCGCCATTGCTCTGCCCACCTTCAGTCCAGCATCAGGGGCCTCCCACTCCTGGGTCACCAGTTTTCGTACTTTCTTCGGCAGAGGAAAGGAAGTAGTGGGGCCCCTAATGCCATCGATAACCGGGTTAACCCCCTCATTATCCGACTCCTCCTGTGCAACTTTAAGGCCGAGTACCTCCAGGACTTGAGGAATAAGGGGCCGCAGCTCATCCCTTTTAAACAGTCAGACCACACTGGGATCGTCACCCTCCGCCGGAAGGGTATCTGGGTCATCGGAATCATCCGTATCCACCTGATCTGGGTCTGTCCCCGCAGTCGCTCCCGCGGGTGGTGCCGATCCTGATCCCGGACTCAGGTCCTGAGGAGCCTGAGCCCGAACCTCTCTCGGGCGAGTCTGATCCATAGAGCGCTGCCCTGGGTCTGCTCCCCGATTTTGTATCTCTGGTGGATGCCCTACGTCCGCTTAGAGACGGTCTCTTAACCCACGCACGTTTGCGAGCCAAAAAGGTCTCATGCATGAGGAGTACAAATTCCGGGGAAAACCCCTCCAGACTTCCCTCCCCCTCCGGAGAAATGACTGGAGGCGCGGCGCCATCTCTCCCTATGGTATCCTCCCCTATAGGTGCCAAAATGGGAGGGGCATCCTCCACCTGCGAATCCATATCTAGGGCATCCGGCCCCTCCAGGGGTTTTCCGAACCCAAGGAGTCCCCCAACTTTGGGGCACAATTAGGACATACGGAGGCTGCATCCAGGGCCTGCCCGCGTGTGCCACACCCACAGCAGGCTGGTGATTTCGAACGTGGTCCTATCTGAAGAGGCGCACCGCCTCGCGGAGCTATGGGGGAGAAGGCTGAGAATGTTGCAACACTCGCTCGCAGCTGCGACGTGGGAAAATTTCAGGCAAGCAGGCTGAAGCAAAACAATGGGGGAGAGAACAAGATTGCTGGAAGCCCGCTCGCAGCCGTAATGCGGGAAAAAAATTATGACAGGCAGGCCAGAGCAAAACCGCTCCGAAAAAAAAAGACTAAAAAACCCCCGCGCAGCCGAGGCGCGACTCACAAGACACAAATAACCTGCTCCCGCCTGAAAAAACGCCGCCGCGAAATAGGCTACCAACGGGCCTATAGAGAAACTCACCCCTTTCTCCTTCAGTGCCACCCGGGGCCCCGGGAACCGAAGGAACACAGCACTAACAGCCTCCCGTCTTGGTCTTCTAGGACCCGATCCCCAGCACAGACTCCTTACCGCCGATCCAAAGGCAGCAGGCAAGACGCGCAGTAAGATTAACCTTTGGTTTTTTTTTTTAATAAACTTTACTGAAGCTCAAGAGGATGCTGAAGCAGGGATCGAGGGAGCAGCTCTAGCAGTGTCAGTGGTGAGTAACCAGGAGCCCCTAAGTCTTCACACACTGACTCATGGCAGGCGAGACCCTGACAGGGATCTCCAATCCCCCGGACGCCCGGCATCCACTGAGGGATGGCCCACGAAGTGCCTAACACCTCAGGAAGTGCCGCAACTACAAGAAAAAATTCTAACTAACTTAAAAACAAACTAAAAACTGCAGGAGTGTATCTCTACCATCGGCTGGAGTCAGAGAAATATTGAGGGACTGCAGGTGGCACTCTAGTATATATGGTAGTGCCCAAAGTTTTGGTTCTGACTCCATCTGCTGATAGGGATACACAACCCACTTCTCTGGACTGATCCTGTACATTCTAGGAACAGAGGCTTCCTTCAATCCTTCTGTAGGTGAGGGAATTGGACCACCAGCAATCACCCCCGGTGTGATTCAGAGAGCAAATCAGGGTCCCCCGACCCCTGCTCGTCCTGTCCTATAACCAAGCGGGATGGTCCCATCAGGACCTGGCAACCTCCTGGGAGGAAACTCTTCTTATCTTAATGCTCTAAAAATTCCTCTTCATATTATCTATTCTTTTTTTTTAAACTCAGGTACAGAACAGCAGGTTTTGCACCACCTCCATCTGCTGGAGACAGAGAAATACTGAAGGACTGCAGGTGGCACACCAGGTTATATGACGGTGGCTGCAAAACCTTTCCTGTCTCCATCTGCTGGAAGGGAGGCAAAACCCAGGAGTCTGGACTGATCTGGATACATGTACAGGGAAACAAAAATATAAAAATGCACAGACATTGGAACAATTTTATATAGAATTTTATATTGTACTTTCTGAAAACACTTTCATCCTCGTACCTGCATTGCTAGGTCCATAAGCTCTTTGGAAACATACTGGTTGGCACCTTCCAAATTTCTGACCAGGTCGCCAGCAAAGTTGACATCCTTTGGAGTCAGGAGGGTGTAGGCAATGCCCTTCTCCCCAGCTCTGCCGGTACGGCCAATTCTGTGAGTGTGGGTGTCTATGTCACGGGCTACGTCATAATTGATCACAGTCTTGATGGAAGGAATATCCAGACCACGAGCTGTAATGAACACACAATTTTCATGGGTGCTGCACTTTCAAAGCTTTCTCTTTTTTGACTTCCTATTTACTCTGGGCTCTAGTCTTTCCCAGGAGATCGAGCAAGCAGCAGAAAAGCTCCACTTAAATAAGTCAAATGACACCTCAAAAGGAAAATTAGTTCTTACCTGATAATTTTCGTTCCTGTAGTACACAGATCAGTCCAGACACCTGGGTTGTGACTCCGCACCAGCAGGTGGAGACAGAGTAAAACTTGTCAGGCTCCCTACATATAGTAAGGTGCCACCCACAGCCCCTCAGTCGCACGTAATGTCAAAGCCAGATAAAGCCAAAACCAGCTAACTAGAAAAAAACCCCAAACATGAGGCCAATTCACAACAGCCCCTGAGCTGGAGCCGAAAACCTTCAGAACTATGAACACAACGTGCAAAACTGCAAACTACAATGGCCAAATAAGCAACCGAGCAGACTCTCTCTCTTTCTTCTGACATAAACTACAAGACACAGACGGGCGGGAGTCTGGACTGATCCGTGTACTACAGGAACGAAAATTATCAGGTAAGAACTAATTTTCCTTTCCCTGTACGTACCGGATCAGTCCAGACACCTGGGATGTACCAGAGCTAATTTACCCAGGGTGGGAAGCAGAGAGTCCCGCTCGGAGAACACTCGCCCCAAAACCCTGAGCCTCAGCCGCCTGGACATCAAGCCTGTAATGTCTCGTGAAAGTGTGCAACGATTTCCACGTTGCCGCCCTGCAGATCTCCTGTGTGGACACACTAGAAACCTCGGCGCAAGACGTGGCCTGCGCCCGCGTCGAATGGGCACGAAGCTCCCTGGGTGCCAACTTGCCCTGCAGAAGATACGCCGAACCAATCGCCTCCTTGAGCCAACGCGCAATCGTGGCCCGTGAAGCCGCCGATCCTCTACGAACCCCCGACCAGAGAACAAACAAGTGATCGGAAACCCGGAAAGGATTCGTAACTTCCAGATAACGAAGTAGAATCCTACGGACATCAAGTTTCCTCAGTTCCCTCGATCCCCTGGCCTGAGGATCCATGGCCGAAAAACCGGGAAGATCAACTGACTGATTTAAGTGAAAGGACGACACCACCTTAGGTAAAAAGGAGGGGACAGTCCGCAGAGAGACACCTGTCTCTGTAAAACGCAAAAACGGTTCTCTACAAGAAAGAGCTTGTAACTCCGAGACCCGATGCGCGGACGTAATAGCGACCAAAAACACTGTTTTCAATGTTAAATCCTTCAACGTCGCACGCTTGACCGGTTCAAAAGGCGACCCACAAAGAGCCGAAAGCACGCAGTTTAAGTTCCAGGAGGGACACGGATTCCGGACCGGCGGACGGAGATGCTTTGCCCCCCACAGAAACCGTGTCACATCTGGATGGCCCGCCAAGGACACTCCCCGGACCTTACCTCGAAGGCAGCCAAGGGCTGCCACTTGAACTTTCAGGGTACTCCAGGACAGTCCCTTCGAGAGGCCCTCTTGAAGGAAAGAGAGAATCTCCGGCACATCCGGCCGAATGGGGTTCACCTCGTGAGCACTACACCAGTCCTCAAAGACCGTCCAGACCCTCATATAGGTCAAAGACGTGGACTGTTTTCTAGCCCTCAACAACGTGGTGATCACTGCCTCAGAGTACCCCTTGGACCTCAGACGCGCCCTCTCAAAAGCCAAACCGCGAGACAAAAGTGATCCGCGTCCTCCAAACAAACGGGTCCCTGCCGCAGAATGGTCGCGTCGCCCCGCAAACGGAGCGGAGATTCCACCGCCAACCGCAGTAGATCCGCGAACCACGGACGCCGTGGCCACTCCGGCGCCACCAAGATCACCTCCGCCGGATGTAGCTCGATCCGTCGGAGCACCTTGCCTTAACAACTCTCTCAATTGTATGTCCATTATCATGGAGCATAGGGTTTTCATGCAGAAATGAATCACTTGCAGATGTCGGTTGACGCTCTTGAGGTCCAGGACAGGGTGAAAGGAACATTCCTTCTTGGGTACACTGAAACAGATGGAATAACAGCCTGTATTTTCCTGGGGCACAGGTACTGGGATAATAGCCCTCACCCTGAGGAGCCTTAATAGGATAGTCTCCATTGCCTGCTTTTTATGCTGGGAGTGGCAAGGTGATGTCCCAAGGAGTGCTGCGAAATTCCAGCGCATAACCTTCTTGTATGACCGCCAGTACCCATATGTCTGAAGTGATCTCAACCCACCGTTGGTAGAAGAGGGACAGTCGATCCCCTATCTCCTTGTTCTGAGGGGGAGGGTCAGCAAATTTTCATTGGGGGGGTTTGGGACGAACCTGAACCCGAGCCTGCCCCTCTCTTGGACTGTCTGCTCTGAAAGGACAGAGCTCCCAAAAGACAGACACCTCAAATGTCATGTTTCTACAGGGCGAAAGCACTGGGAGTTCTTGGATCGACCCCTCATAGGTAAGGGGTGCTGTAACTGCTCTCTCTTATTATCTGGTAGCCAGGGAACTGGAGATTCGCCCCATTTACTGGGCAGCTTTTCCAATTCGCTTCTGAAGAGAAGTGATCCTTTAAAGGGCATCTTTGTGAGATTTGCTTTGGAGGTTGCATCTGCTGACCAATTCCGCAGCCATAGCTGTCTTCTTGCTGTCACCACTAAGGCCCATGTCAGCTAAAAATGTGGCATGTTTCATAATCGCTCTGGAATTCGCCCACAAGTCATCCATCTCCCAAGAGAGGAGCAGGTACAAATGAGCTACCAAGGCACAACAAGAAGCAATCTGTAAGGCCATTGATATTGTGTTAAAGGCCTGTTTAAGGATGAACTCTGTCTGACTATCATGCGCATTCTTTAAACTGCTCCTAACTCCACTGGAATAGTTGTTCGCTTAGAGATGGCACAGACCAGCGCATCCATTTTAGGAAAACGCAAACGTTCTCTCTCTGCTGGATCCAGTGGGTGTAGAGCTTCTAACGCTCATCCACCTTGCTTCTGGGGCGTCCCATTCTAGGTCAATCAACTCCTGAATGGCTTCCAGTACTGGAAAGTAGCAAGAGGCTTTCTGTAAAGAAATCAGAATGGGATGATTTCTTTGGTTCCGTAAGAGTCCGCCACAGGAACTCCCAGCATCTTTAGGGTCTGGGAAACCAGGGCTGGCAATTCATCTCTCTGGAAAAACCATAACATGGTTCGATACAGTTCTAAACCAGGGGGGAATTTCCCTGTCTTCCAAGGAATCTGTATCCTCCTCTTCGTCCGTACCCCTGCCAGGGACACCCAGTCCAGGGGATGCTCAGATACAGGGTACTTCCAGTTAAGGCTATGACTGACCCATCTTCTGATTGGGAGTAGCTGGGCTTAACAAAGTCCAGGGAAGCCAACTCTCCCTAGGCTTCCTCACAGTGCTGACCATAAGCAAGAATCCAGGTCACACTATGCAGCCCTAATATGACAATCAACACAAAGAGAAAGTCGCTTATTTTTTTTTGCTGCTGAAGCCATTGATGCGTGTAACTGCGTCTGTTAGCTCGCGCTTTAAATTTTATGCGCACAGATTTCGGACGCCTACGCGGCGAGGCACGCACACAGCCTGTGCAACTGGCTTTACTTAAATTCTGTGCCTAGTAAGTTGTGCGCATATGTACGTGCGTGATGTTAATCACACAGTGCGTGCGCGGAGCCAACATGCACTGCGCACACCGACGCTCTATGGTGGGCAATACAGCACGCACAAAGATTTGCATAAGATGGTGCTGCCACGGCCTATCATGGAAACTGATGAAAATTCAACATATCAATAAAAAATCTAGTCTGGTTGCAAGTTATTTTTCATACAAGCTTCTATATGCCATGACCACAAGGTTCTGTTGTACAATATGGTGAAAAGGCGTTACCTGCCACATCAGTGGCGACTAACAAGGGGAGGCTTTTCTTCTTGAACTCAGAAATGACTTTGTTCCTTTCGTTTTGATCCATGTCGCCATGCAGCAGGCCCAGCAGGTGATCCTCCAGCTTGAGATTATTGGCCAGTTCCTCGGCATTCGCCTTCTTGGTGACAAACAGGAGGACGCTCCCCGTAGACATGAACTCCACCAGACGATTAGTCAACCAGCACCACTTGTCAGGGCCCGATGGTAGGATCTCTACGACCTGAGTGACATCTTCATTTGCCTATTGGAGCAAAAAAGCAAGAAAAGGAACTTTACAATATCTTGCTCATAATAATAAAAGGTTCAAAAGGGGGACTGAAGTGCGGCTACTGTTTATGAGGTTCCTCTGATACAGCATGTCTTAGGCCTGGTCTAACTTCTGCCTGCTGTAGCAGTCTTAGGCAGGCTGATATCTGTGAGGGAGGTCATTTATTTATTTAAAAATGTTTGTATACCGCTTTTACAAATAAAAATTTAGTCAAAACGGTTTACAAATGTACATAATCTGAATAAAAACAGTAAAATAAATTTCTACAGACAAATCAGCAAACAATGAGCTCCTATCAAACAAAAGTGCCATAACTCGCTTTAAATGTAAACTTAGGTATTGGAGGGGGAAAAGGGGGGGGGGGGGGGGGGGGGGAGGAGGAGGAGGAGCTAGGAAGTGATGTGTGTAGTCATACCACAGCAACCTGGTAGTGTACATGGGTGATAAATGTATCAACTGGAAATGAAAGAGCTCCAGAGGGGGAAGCAGACTTTATATGGTGGACTGCACTAGGATGCAATCAGCCTCAAGTCCTCAACACCGAACTGGGCAAGTGGAGACTAGTGGCATATAGTTTGACAACTGCATTCACACTCAATGCGTATTCTAAATAGACAAAATGATTTTAAGAAAGTCCTATAACAGAAAAAAACAGTAGCAATTTGACACTTGACTAGGGGATACCCCATGGTATGGTTACACACCAGATATATGCTTTTGGCAGGGTGCAGGGACACTATTGCTCACATTACATGCCAAACTCTTTAAAGAAAGTCACTATTTGTAAATTACCTCCCCAATATCTCCCTGCACCACTCGAATTGGGTCAATCAGGATATCTCTGGCCAGCTTTTCAATCTTCTTCCGGAATGTGGCACTAAATAAGAGAGCTGAAAGGCCGGAAAACTGACATTCTCATTCCGAGCAGATGTTTTACAGACATTGTGCTAGAGATTATACGGATACAGCCAGCATCAAGTAATGTAGGGTAAAATCCATACATCAGAGCTTCTTCAATACGGTCAAAATGAACACAAAGTCTGATTTAAACAGGTAATCCACCCCCAGGCACGAAACCCAGAAAGAAACCACTAACAAGTCAGGCACTATGCTCTTCCTTCGGCTGCAGCAAAGTTTCTACATTGGGAGTTACCATTGCTGCCTGTTCTTTTCCTACATGTATGACCTTTTGCCCTGGGCAGCTGCTGATAGATTCTGCCTTGTCCTTTTCTGTCTGTAGTCCATGTAACTGCAACAGTGAGATAGGCAATGAGGTCTTTGCTTTTGCACCAGAGACCCAGAAATTGCAGGTGACTGACCACAGAATCAGACATAGCAGGCAATAGCAGCCACCACATAAGCGGTGGTGATTTTTTTTTGATTTTTTTTATTTTAAGAAAAAAAGTTGCCGTCACCTTCTACTCCAGCTACAGTGGGCAAAAGGAAGCACTTAAGTCACAATTCCAATAGGTACCAGGTTAGCCACTTGGCAGAAAATCAACACTGCATGAGCCTACCCAGTTTCACCTCTCCAATGCTACCCCTACAGCACAACACAATTAACAGTACCACATCAAGGTTTGCACATACTTTGTCTGTCCGGGCGTACATGGCTTGCAATTGATCGCACCTGATATTCTAGTAAAGGGGACAAAAAAAAGATATTCATGATATGAACCTTATTTACAGTGATGCAAAGTAATAAAAAAAAAAAAAAAAAAAAATCGAGAAAGATCTAAAGCATGGGCTGCCAACTCTGGTTCTTCAGAGCCACAAACAGGCCAGATTTTCAGATTATCCACAATGAATATGCATACAATGGAGGTAGTGCATGCAGATCTCTCGTGCATATTTATTGTGGTTATCCTGAAAACCTGGTCTATTTGTGGCTCTTGAGGACCGGAAATGGCCACCCCTGATCTAGAGGTACTCAGTGCAATTCCAGACTTTTTTTTTTTAAATTTCATCATAGACTTTAAATGCTTTTCTTTTAGTACTATAAAAACCCCCACTCCTCATGAAAGCCATACAGGATATCAGAAGATCAGCTGCATCAGGGAGATTCATTTGACATAGCTGAACCATGCAACATTACCATCACATCAAATCCATGCCACAGCAAATCAAATATAATTTTATGTAAAGCCTTGCTTTTTCTTATGCTGGATGATGAAATTTGAGTTCCTGTAGGTTCTTTCATCTTCTTCTTCTGAGTGAGGCTAGCGTAAATGATAATAGTTTACAGATGCTCTTTGGGGAGAATTCACTTGCCCACTGGGACAAGTCTCAGGACTGGGAACCCCTTCTTGGCACTGGAATTTCACTAGAAGAGTTATAGATTTACATCCACTGCTGTTTTGATGTAGTTTGGGTTTTTTGATATTATATCCAGAGCCCCTGATTTCCTGCAGTAGATTTTTCAAGATTCTGTGGCAAGAGCTGGCAAATTCTGAGGCAGATTTTTCAAATTTCTGCGGCAATTATGTGGCAAATTTGCATAAATTTATCATTTAAACTAGTGTTAATTTTTTTTTAAACTATTTTTATAAAGTCCTTTTCTGACATTTCTGTATCCAGTTAATTTATGATTCTTTATTAGAGGAAAAGGAATCTTAGTGATTGAGGCACAGGAGGAAGGAGTGGAAAGGATCTGGGAATGGGAAAAGAGATTGCAGAGGAGGGAATTGAAGGCATAGGGGTAGAAGGATGAGGAGGACAGAGGCACAGGGAGAAAAGGATGAGGGATTCAGGGAGGATAAAGAAAGAATGACAGGAGGAAGGAGGGGGAGGGAAGAAGGATCAAGGGTAGGGAAGTAGGGAGTAATAGGGATGGGTAGAAGACAGATGAAGAGGAGGAAAGAGGGAGGACAAGGGATGGGGGACAGAGGAAGAGAGACTGGAATAGAGTGAATAAGGAAGGAATCCCTCTAAATCACTCCTCCATCCCCTCTTCCAAAACCCCTTTGATGCCCTCACTCTCTCTCCCACACCCCGATTCCTTCCCTCCCCTCCCAATGAGATTTATTATCCAATTTATTTTCTGCTTTTCAGGTATTTCAAAGCAGACTGCATTCAGGTACTGGAGGTATTTCCCTTCATTCAGCCTGGTTCATTCCCTTCCTCAACCCACAAACTGCAATTCATTCACTCCTTCCCACCCCAATCCCTACTTCATTCACTCCTTTCTCACCCCCACCCCATCCATAGTGATCCCCAGCTCAATCACTCCCTCCCCCCCCCGGTTCATTCACTTACCTCTTCTCTTCTTCCACCCCCCCCCCCCTCGATACCTTCATTCACCCACTCCTATTGTAAAAGAGGATGATGGTAGCCTTGATCCTCTTCCTCCAGTGCTTCCTTTCTCCTCCCCAGCCAGGGTCCATGATTCAAAGTGCGTCATATGTGCTCTGGCAAGGGAGGAAGTACTGGAGGAGAAGGCCACTATCATCCTCATCCTCTTTTAGGACAGGAATGGGTAAGTGAAGGAATTGGAGGGGGGGGGAAGAGGGGAAAAATTGCAGCGGCCACCAATGCTTCCAATAGGGCCCCTGGTCTCCGTGGCAATCTGGCCAAGACGGAATCGCAGGAGACCCGGGGGCACTGATTATATCAAAGACCCTTAGCAGACACCTAGGAAAGAGTATAAGTTGTATGCTCTGGGAAGACCGCAGCCAAGCGTGACCCTGACAGAGGTACCCTGATGGAAGCTAGTATATCAAACTATAAAAGGTCTGACAATAAGGGCAGTTTGCAAAAAAATGAGAAACATGGGGGGGGGGGAGGGAATTTTCAAAGGAATTTCTATGGGTGATCAGAGGAATATTAGTAGGGGGGAGGGTAAAAAAAAATAAAATAAAAACAAGCAGATAAAAATAGCCCAAGAAAACAAAAGAAGAACTAAAACCTGTAAATTGTGTGACAAACGCCTGCAAGGACCTCAGATTTACAAGTCACTCTGCACCGAACTGAGGTCTTTCTTCTCTACATACCAAAGCCCATGTCAAACATTCGATCTGCTTCATCAAACACCAGGTATGTGACTCGCTGCAGATTGGTGGCTTTCTTCTTCACATGGTCAATCAATCGGCCCTAACAAGGAGAGCAAGCAAACAAACTTAGCTGCGTGAATGTCTTCTCCTGTATGTAGATAACTCTGACAAGCACCGCGTGTGCAGGAAATAAACACCACCACCTCAACTCACTGCAAATGCAGGCACAGTTATGATGGTCTGCATCTTTCAGCTTCAGGACTATCAGACCCTTTGCCTATCAGGTGCTGCTGCACGATGGCTGTGAACACTGCCCCTTACATCTTTGCTCCATCACTGCATCTCCAGCCTGGATCGGCCAAAATAGTAGACGCCCAGGCCTTATTGTGTAGGGCAATTCATAAATTTAATAAATGTAAAAGTAAAATGTATTCTAGGCTTCTGAAAAAAAAGCAGGGACAGGAGTATGGCAGAGTAGTTGGTTCTCTAAGTACTGATTCCTGAGTGAGGAAAACATTTTCATTTCTATTTGTTCTGGCAGTTTCCATTTGCTCCTTTGAGCCTCCAGCACAGTTGGTACCAGGGCTGGGATCCTGGCACCATGCGCCTTCATTCACAACTACCCAGGGATTTTTCTCCTTATTTTCTGTCTCCCCCAATTTAGATAGTCTGGTCGCTGCAGTGATTCTCCAAGCACCAAGCTCCCTTTGGAACTCTGCTGTTGCAGGTTCTCAATCCAGCTATTAAGTGTCACCCTTGAGTTTTGATCCCAGGAGACCTGCTCACCTCAGGAAGAACCACCAGCCCTGACACCTCCAAGAACCACCAGCTGCTGCACAACCCCGAAGCGTTCAAGGAAAAGCAAGGCAAAAACACCCTTTCATTTTTTTTTTCTCAATCAACTTTAGTAACCAGTACTGGATAACAGAATGGAAATAACACTTTCCCTGCTCATCCGGGTTTGTTGTGCAGAGTTGTCAACAGACCACACATGCTGCCTCACTGGGGATGAGGGATCTGGACCACCAGATGTCCACCCCATGGATCTCCAGACCAAGTTAACACAAGGGTCAACAACTCCCTGCTCTTTCATCTCAAACCAGAGAAGATGGCCCCACCAGGACCTCAACTCCCTGGGAGGATCCAGAAATCTTCCTCAACTTCCTTTTTTTTTCTCTCCAGGCTGCAGGTTTTATACCATCTATCACCTGCTGGAGACAGAGAAATACTTAGGGACTGCAGGTGGCACACTAAGTTATGTAGCGGTGTCAGTAAAACTTTCTCTGTCTCCATCTGCTGGCAGGCTGCAAAACCCAGGACTAATGCTCCCGCAGGAGAAACAGGCCGCGGAGCTGGCTGCTGAGGGGGGCGAGGAATTCCCTTCCCCCCACCTCAAGAGGAGCCGTGAAGGAAGAAGCTGCTCCTAAAATGGCACCTTTTCCTGCGCTCAACGCCAATGGCCTGGAAACTGAAGCTGGCAGCTCACCAATCACCACCGATCTACGCCGAACTACCACCCCCCTCCGACGGGTCCCGACGTCCCTTCACTTCCCCAATCCGCAAGCCAAACAAAACGGACCGCGTGGCATTAGGGAGCCGGGCAGACAAAAACTAATGAGTAAAAACAAACCTTTCCTAATGAAATAAAAGAGGGGGAAGAGGGAGGCGCAAACAAAATGCTGACCGAACGTCGTGGCAGGAAAGCTAAAGAGAGACTCGCTTCTATCTTTATTTATAGTGACAGAACACTCCAACCTGCTCTGCTGTCCTCAGACGGGTCCTGAAGCGGTTTGGCTGGGGTAAGTGATCCGGACTCCCCGGTATCACCCCAAGCTGGGCTGCCCTGAGGCAAAGGTAGGGCCCTCGACCCTTAGCTACAGCTGCCTGCAGAACCAGGGGGGATGGTCCCCTCAGGACCTGCCAACCCCCTGGGAGGCTAAGACCATCAGCCAGTTGTTCTCTTCTCACTGTTCCTTGTAATGACTTTTTTTTTTTTAAACTTAATTAATTTAACCAAATAACTACCTAATTTTACTCTGATTTTTTTTTTTTTTAAATGAATCAGCACAGAGTATTGCACCCGGACCATCTGCTGGAGACAGAGTAATACTGGTAGACGGTGGGTGGCACCCTGGTATATATGACAGAGCCAGTCAAATCTTGCTCTGTCTCCATCTGCTGGTGCGGAGGCAAAACCCAGGAGTCTGGACTGATCTGGTACGTACAGGGAAGTAGCGGTGTCAGTAAAACTTTCTCTGTCTCCATCTGCTGGCAGGGTGCAAAACCCACGACTAATCTGAGGTATAAACAGGAACCCCCCCTTCCCCCTATGAAAGTTGTCTCCGCAGCATCCCTAGCCCACCCAGGAAGAGAGGACCCAACTCAGGGATGTAACTGGGGACCTTCCGCATGGCAGTGGACAGCAATGGCAATGAGTCTCCGGGCTGGACTAAAAACATTTTTTTCAGTGTTCTATGGAAATGACAACAGATGCACAGTGCTCTTTTTACTCTTCCCCTGGATTACTGCAAAGCAACAGCTGTTGGGCATTAAGGAGGTGGTTGGACTCTATGGGCCTGTAGATTTCCCAACTAGACCCACTACAAAAATATAGCACTGACAGCACAGATGGTACATTACAAACTAAACAAGGAAATAATGAAAGATTAACACTTTACACAAGAGTGTTTTCTGTCCAAAGAGCTTACAGCCCAAGTAAGGAGAAGAGGAGATGCCTAAGAGATAGGAGGCCGGTGGCATCTGGAGAGGAGGTGCAGTGGTAGATTGCAGAGGTTAGCACTTGCAGGGTTTTTACAGACGCTACTTCCGGTGTGATTTAAAAGCAGGAGGAGGAGAATAGTACAAAGAAGGAAGAGACTGTGACAGAAAAGGCAGGGAAAGTAAGAGTGGGCCAAGGAGACATAATGGATGTGTGTGCATGCAGAGTGGTCTGTGCAAAGCGAGGGGTACAGAGGTGTGCAAGGGAAAATAAAGCCTACATTGATAATTTAAATTATGAGGCACCTTACCCACATAAGAAATAGAAAAAAATAGCTGGGTAAACCTTGTGAGATCAGAGCATTTTTACATCAGTATTACAGTAAGTACGCTGTTACAAGATCAAGTTTTCTAGATTTTATGGATATTATTTATTTAAGGTTTTTTTTATACCGGCATTCATGAACTCGTTCACATCATGTCGGTTTACAGAAAACAGGGGTGCGAATAATACAACCAAAAACAAAAATAACGTGATGAAGAGAGGCAGTTACAATTAACAAGGGCTAATGAACTGGGATTGTAAGAAATAGAGAGAGATAGAGAAGGTTAATTATATACAGGTGTACAATATAAATATGGTGTCCCAAATATACAGCATCTTAGCAGAGAATTTATTAATGGTGCATGTTAGGTGGAGTTCGGGAAGGCTTGTCTGAAAAGCCATGTCTTGAGTCTTTTCCTAAAGGTTAGGAGGCATGGTTCGTTTCTGAGATCTGGAGGATTCTGAGATCTGGAGGATTAAACAGAAGGATTGGACTAAAAGTATGCAAAAAGTTTGGAAGAGAAGTTTAGTACGCCACTGTTATGCCAAAAATGTTTTAATCAGTCAATAAGCCTAAATGGAAATATTCTTTACTTATAAAGATGCCAACAGCACATTTAATGCAGAAGTTTCAAGCAGACATATGTCATACTCATCAGCATCTTAAATTTTTAGGACCTCTTTTTCAAAAACCAAGGTGAACTTTCTAATCTTAGAAATTGTTTAAATTACTACTACAGCAAAGGAAGGGGGCGGGGCAAGGCTCTTGGATCCTGGTAAAGTAATCAAGCAGCATGAAAACTGAAAAATCAGCAAACATTCTTATAAAAAAAATAGAAAAATTGACAGCAGAGGCCATATAAATATGCAGAACACATTCTAATATTATAAGTTACTGAAATTTTGGAACCATTACGATGTATATTGGTTTCAGAATTTAGCCAAGCTATTCCATTCAATTAGAAATTGTCCAAAACGTCTCCCCCCAAATGTTTCTGCAAGTTTCAACAATAAATTAAACAAATCAAAATGTGTTCTTGGAGTACCCCCAACTTCCCAGCTGAGATTTACTCACCGGAGTGCAGACGACTATCTCAGCTCCTTCCTGCAGTGCTTTGGCCTGCTCCCACATACTGCCGCCTCCATACACCGCCACCGAGCGCAGGTTGTAAGCTTTGCCGAAACGTTTGCACTCAGCATGGATCTGAAAAACAGATTCGTGTTAAAAAGGACAAGAAACTCCTCCATCTGGGTGGCCAGGGCTTGAGGCAGTTGGTTTTTGCAATCTAGAATGGCGGGATGTAGGCCCAGATAGTGAAATGCAGGGTGTCCTCACGTCTATTATTTCTACAGTCTTCATAGGAGTATCGCTGCTCCAGCCAGGCTGGGGTGGGACTATTGCTGATTCAGATCATTCCTGAGCCCATGATGCAAAGACAAGTTAATCTTAAAACTAAATGAACTGTGGGCACTCTGACAGCTTAGTGGTTATCAGATTATTCTCAAGTATGAGGCCTGGGTCAATGCCTGCTTCAGGTGGCTGAGCCCGGCTGGAGGTGCCAAGTCCAAAGCTGATTTTACAGTGATGATGGCTATCACTTGCTTTGCCTCAGGAAGCATTCGTCAGTAACCCGCCTAGAACTGTGGAAAGTGGTAATTACCTGCTGGCATAGCTCCCTGGTGGGGCACACAATCACACCGATGGGACCATCCCCCGGCTCCAGCTCCTTCTGATCCATGATGTGAACAAGCATAGGCCAGATGAAGGCTGCTGTTTTGCCACTGCCAGTCTTTGCTATACCAATCATGTCTCTGCCACTCAGTGCTACTGCAACGCCCTTGTAATAAAGAAAAGGCACATCTCTTAGTCACAAATTGCCAGTTGAGTAGACTGGGATAAGCTGGGCTCAGTCACCTTCTCGGTACCAAAACAGCCTCATCCACTGTAATCCATCACCATTTATTTCAAAAGTTTTATAGCCCGCCTATAACAAACCTGCCAAGCTATACAGGTTACAACATGTATAACAATTACAAAAAAATCATATAAAACATTAAACATTAAAGTATTTCCCATTATTACCTAGAAAAAGCAAGTTTGCTTACCATAAATGGTGTTTCCGTAGATAGCAGGATGAATTAGCCATGCTGTCATGGGAACTGTCAATCAGGCCCGGGAGGTGGAGCTTCAAAGTGATGTCAGAGCTTTGCTCTGAGGCTGTGAGTGAGTTCCTGCACTGGAATAGACTCTCCTCAGTCTGATTAAGCAAGCGTGGTCGTAAGGCGGAGTCGACTGTTCAGGGAGGTGGGTGGGTCAGCATGGCTAATTCATCCTATCTACGGAAACACCATTTACGGTAAGCAAACTTGCTTTTTCCCCCGTCGATAGCAGGGCTGAATTAGCCATGCTGTCATGGGAGTTCTAAGCTCCACATCACACTGAATGAAAGTTGTTAGTCTCTGATATCCCTGAGGTGTGATGAAAGTGAGTGACAGTTTAGCATCTTCCACGGTCTGTTGATCCAGACAATAATGGGAAGTGAAAGTATGAAGAGATGCCCACGTGGCAGCCTTGCAGATGTCCAGTGGCGCTACGTGTCGAAGATGAGCCAATGAGGTCGCCACCGCACGTGTTTGATGAGCTGTGGGTTGGGAAGACAGTTTGCACTGTCGTTTTTTGTAGCAGAATTGAATACACTGGGTTATCCAGCTTGAAATAGTATGTTTGGCTACTGGAAGACCCGGAGCATTGGGGCTGAAGGAGACAAAGAGCTGTGAAGGTCTGGTCTGCGAGTTGGTTCGTTGCTTATAGTTCGCCAATGCTCTTTTAAAGTCTAAGGTGTGCAGTAATTTCTCCCGTTTGTTGCGATGAGGCTTTGGACAAAACGTTGGGAGCTCAATGGGCTGGTTGAGGTGGAATTGGGAGATAACTTCCGGTAAAAAAGTTGGACGAGTACGTAGAAGAACCTTATGGTGGTAAAACTGGAGATACTGGCTATAATGTACTAATGCCTGTAATTCACTTATTCGTTGAGCCGACGTAACCGCTGTTAAGAATACTACTTTCCAAGTAAGGAATTTAATATGTGCTGAGTCCATTGGCTCAATTGGTGGTAACATTCGTTGTTCCAGAACCAAATTGAGATTCCAGGGTACTGGAGGCTTGGAAAAGGGCGGTCGAAGATGGACTAGACCCCGCATGAATCTAGAGACGACGGGTGGAGTGAAATCTGTTGGCCTTCATAGAGCCTATGGAAGGCAGCAATGGCATGGAGGTGAACTCTGAGGCAGTGGCGAACCCTGCGGTATACAAGGTGTGTAAATAGTCTAATAACTTGTCAGGTGCACAGGTGAGCGGGTTTCAACCTTTGGAGCCACACCATGTCGCATATCTCTGCATTTGAATTGATAACTTCGTCTAGTGGATGGTTTCCGGGATTCTAACATTATGTCCTGGACTGTGATGGAGAAACCTTGCTCAGAGAAAAAGACCTGTTCAACCTCCAAGCTGTTAGAAGCAGGGACGAGTGTAGCGGGTGGAGCAGAATTCCCTGCTCCTCAGACAGGAGGTCTTCGCGTTGCGGTAGCTGTAGCGGTGCATCTGCTGATAGCTGCAACAGATGTGTGTACCATGGTTGTCGAGGTCATGCGGGTGCCACCAGAATTAGTTGAGCCCCATCCTGCATGCACTTTTGTAGAGTACGTGTGATGAGCGGAACCGGTGGAAACGCATACATCAGTGGTTCTGTCCATGGTATGAGAAAAGCATCCTGGGCATCCCTGCAGGGACTGGGCCACACGGAGCAAAAGCGGGCCACCTTCTGGTTGAATTCGGTGGCGAAGAGGTTTATTGAGGGTCTTCCCCACTTGTGGAAGAGGGTCTCCACCACTTTGTGATGGAGAGACCATTCGTGTGGGTGGAACACGACTCAATTTATCCACTTGAGTGTTGGCAATGTCGGGTAGATAAGTTGCTTGTAACTGAATGGAGTGACTGTTGGCCCACTTGAAGATGGTGAGGGCCTCTTTGCATAGGATCCAGGAGCCCGATCCTCCTTGTTTGTTGACTTAGAACATGGCTACTTGATTGTCTGTATACACCATTACCTGGTGACCCTGGAGGTGAGCAACAAAGGTTCTGAGGGCGTATCGTATCGTCCGTAATTCCAGGAAGTTGATTTGGTAGGACTGCTCCTGTCTGGTCCATTGACCTTGAGTTTGTAGTTGGTTGAGATGTGCTCCCCATCCTTTGCGGGAGGCATCCGTGGCGAGTACTGCATTGTGCAGGAGCAGGATGAACGGGGCGCCCTTGGTGAAAGTTGAGTGTTGTAGCCACCAGACCAGTTCTTGGACCATTCCCACCATTAAGTGTATTTTGTATGTCAACCGCTGTGAATGTTGTTTCCATTGCCTCTTGAGATCCCACTGAATCTGCCTCATATGGAGACTAGTATTGGACACTGTGTGGATCGATGCCGCCATATGCCCCAGGACGGTTAATACCTGACGGGCGGATGGGAATGGGGTGAGCTTGAGACGTCGAAAAAGTTGGCGCATGGTGGACCTTCTGTCCTGTGGCAGAAACATTGTGTTTGACCGTGTGCAGGCAGGCCACTATGAATTGAAGCCGTTGAGAAGGTTGCAGGTGGGATTTCTGGTAATTGACTACTAGACCCAATTTGTTGAGGCAAGTTATTGTGTCATGGAGGTGTTGGCGGAGCGTGGTTGGGGTTGAAGCCACAATTAGCCAATCATAAGAACATAAGAAATTGCCATGCTGGGTCAGACCTGTTTCCAACAGAGGCCAAAACCAGGCCACAAGAACCTGGCAATTACCCAAACACTAAGAAGAACCCATGCTACTGATGCAATTAATAGCAGTGGCTATTCCCTAAGTATAACTGATTAATAGCCATTAATGGACTTCTCCTCCAAGAACTTATCCAAACCTTTTTTGAACCCAGCTACACTAACTGCACTAACCACCTCCTCTGGCAACAAATTCCAGAGCTTTATTGTGCGTAGAGTGAAAAAGAATTTTCTCCGATTAGTCTTAAATGTGTTACTTGCTAACTTCATGGAGTGCCCCTTAGTCCTTCTATTATTCGAAAGTGTAAATAACCGAGTCACATCTACTCATTCAAGACCTCTCATGATCTTAAAGACCTCTATCATATCCCCCCTCAGCCGTCTCTTCTCCAAGCTGAACAGCCCTAACCTCTTCAGCCTTTCCTCATAGGGGAGCTGTTCCATCCCCTTTATCATTTTGGTTGCCCTTCTCTGTACCTTCTCCACCGCAACTATATCTTTTTTGAGATGCAGCGACCAGAATTGTACACAGTATTTAAGGTGCAGTCTCACCATGGAGCGATACAGAGGCATTGTGACATTTTCCGTTCTATTAATCATTCCCTTCCTAATAATTCCTAACATTCTATTTGCTTTTTTGACTGCTGCAGCACACTGAGCCGACGATTTTAAAGTATTATCCACTATGATGCCTAGATCTTTTTCCTGGGTGGTAGCTCCTAATATGGAACCTAACATCGTGTAACTACAGCAAGGGTTATTTTTCCCTATATGCAACACCTTGCACTTGACCACATTAAATTTCATCTGCCATTTGGATGCCCAAACTTCCAGTCTTGCAAGGTCCTCCTGCAATGTATCACAGTCTGCTTGTGATTTAACTACTCTGAATAATTTTGTATCATCCGCAAATTTGATAACCTCACTCGTCGTATTCCTTTCCAGATCATTTATATATATATATATTGAAAAGCACCGGTCCAAGTACAGATCCCTGAGGCACTCCACTGTTTACCCTTTTCCACTGAAAAAATTGACCATTTAATCCTACTCTCTGTTTCCTGTCTTTTAACCAGTTTGTAATCCATGAAAGGACATCGCCTCATCCCATGACTTTTTAGTTTTCTTAGAAGCCTCTCATGAGGGACTTTGTCAAACGCCTTCTGAAAATCCAAATACACTACATCTACCGGTTCACCTTTATCCACATGTTTATTAACCCCTTCAAAAAAATGAAGATTTGTTAGGCAAGACTTCCCTTGGGTAAATCCATGTTGACTGTGTCCCATTAAATCATGTCTTTCTATATGCGCTACGATTTTGATCTTGAGAATAGTTTCCACTATTTTTTTCCGGCACTGAAGTCAGGCTCACATAGAAACATAGAAATGACGGCAGAAGAAGACCAAACGACCCATCCAGTCTGCCCAGCAAGCTTCACACATTTTTTTCATACTTATCTGTTTCTCTTAGCTCTTTGGTTCTATTTCCCTTCCACCCCCACCATTAATGTAGAGAGCAGTGATGGAGGTGCATCCAAGTGAAATATCAAGCTTGATTAGTTAGGGGTAGTAGGGGAAGTAACCGCCGCAATAAGCAAGCTACACCCATGCTTATTTGTTTTACCCAGACTATGTTATTCAGCCCTTATTGGTTGTTTTTCTTCTCCCCTGCTGTTGAAGCAGGGAGCTATGCTGGATATGCGTGTAGTATCAGTTTTTCTTCTCCACTGCCGTTGAAGCAGAGAGCTATGCTGGATATGCGTGAAGTATCAGTTTTTCTTCTTCCCTGCCGTTGAAGCAGAGAGCTATGCTGGATATGGGTTGAAAGTGAAGTATCAGGCTTATTTGGTTTGGGGTAGTAACCGCCGTAACAAGCCAGCTACTCCCCGCTTTGTGAGTGTGAATCCTTTTTTCTTCTCCCCTGCCGTTGAAGCAGTGAGCTATGCTGGATATGCGTGAAGTATCAGTTTTTCTTCTCCCCTGCTGTTAAAGCAGAGAGCTATGCTGGAAATGCATTGAAAGTGAAGTATCAGGCTTATTTGGTTTGGGGTAGTAACCGCCGTAACAAGCCAGCTACTCCCCGCTTTGTGAGTGCGAATACTTTTTTCTTCTCCCCTGCCGTTGAAGCAGAGAGCTATGCTGGATATGGGTTGACCGTGAAGTATCAGGCTTATTTGGTTTGGGGTAGTAACCACCGTAACAAGCCAGCTACTCCCCACTTTGTGAGTGTGAATCCTTTTTTCTTCTCCCCTGCCGTTGAAGCAGAGAGCTATGCTGGATATGCGTGAAGTATCAGTTTTTCTTCTCCCCTGCCGTTGAAGCAGGGAGCTATGCTGGATATGCGTGAAGTATCAGTTTTTCTTCTCCCCTGCCGTTGAAGCAGAGATCTATGCTGGATATGGGTTGAACGTGGTCTATAGTTACCCGGATCACCCCTGGAGCCTTTTTTAAATACTGGGGTTACATTGGCCACCCTCCAGTCTTCAGGTACAATGGATGATTTTAATGATAGGTTACAAATTTTAACTAATAGATCAGAAATTTCATTTTTTAGTTCATTCAGAACCCTAGGATGCATACCATCCGGTCCAGGTGATTTGCTACTCTTTAGTTTGTCAATCTGGCCTACTACATCTTCCAGGTTCACAGTGATTTCGTTCAGTTCGAGATAAGGGAATACGATTATGCCTTGTTGTCTGAGAAACGACACCAGCACTGCCATGCACTTGGTGAACACACGAGGTGCTGTTGAGAGACCAAAGGGGAGTACCTTGTATTGGGAGTGCTGGCTGTGGACTTGGAAAGACAGGTATTGCCTGGAGAAATGATGCATTGGAATATGAGTGTATGCATCCTTGAGGTCTATAGAACATATCCACGCATTGGGTTGGATCAGAGGTAAGATGGCCTTTAGTGATATCATCTTGAACTTTTCTTTGACAATGTATTTGTTGAGGTCCCAGAGATCCAGGATGGGATGGAGATCCCCCGACTTCTTTGGTATGAGGAAGTAAGGGGAATAGAACCCCGTATTCTGTTGGGAAGGAGGAATGCATTGTATCGCCCTTTGCTGTAACAGGGTGGAAATGTCTCTTTCCAATAGGGTGAGATTGGACTTGGTCCCTCTGAATGTCAAATGAGGGAGCTGAGGTAGGGAGGGAAAGGGGAGCCGGTAACCGAGACAAACAATGTCCAGCACCCACTGATCCGTCGTGATGTCCCGCCAGTGTTGGATGAGCGCCTGTATGCCCCCTGCTAATACCTTTTCTGATGGTGGCATGGCTGTAGTTAAAAAGAATGGGCCAGTTTATTGGAGGCGGCCGGCTGTTGAGCTTGTGGGCCCTGTCGGCGGAGACGACCTCTTCGATTTTGAGAAGACTGGTTCTGTGGCCTAGTCTGAGGTTGATATGGAGCAGGTCTGTACAATGCACATGGGCAATATGCTCTCCGTTGGAAAAGTCTGGCTCCTGGGAGGAGCATAATATCTGCATGTCCAAGAGTACGGTTGTGGTGCGGTGAGCGATTGTACCGCCACTGACTGTTCCTTAAGTTGGGCTACGGTCTCCTAGAATCTGGTACCAAACAAATAGTCTCCCTTACAGGGTAAGTTAGCCAATTTATATTGTATGTCATCCCTGATGGAACTTGCTCGAAGCCAGGCCATACGTTGCGCTGCGATCGATGCTGCAGAGGTGCACGAGGAGGCTTCAAACCCCTCATAAACTGTCCTTAATAGAAGATGGGTGGCTTTCTCCATGTCTCGGATTAGGTCCGGGGCTTCGGAAGTGGTTTCCGAAAATTGGGAAATGTCCTTTATGCGTTGGATCAACTCATAGATGTACTGTACAATGTAAAATTGATGATGGTTGATTCTGGCTGCCAGCATTGAAGACCGTCAAACCAGACTCCAGATATTCCAAGGATGGGAGGGCTTGAGACTGCTTTTGCCCATGTTTACGACCCAGCCGAGTTCCTGAAGGAAGGAGGTCACCTTGTCGGTGACCAGCCAGTTCGGGGAGGACAGGGGTACACCCCTGCTCAGATGAGCTTCTTGCAGCCACCACTTAGCCCCGATCAATCATCCAAGTACGGGTGCACCAGGATTCCGTTTTCTCAATGCTGCCGCTACAACCACCATAATCTTGGAAAATGTTCCGAGGGCGGTGGCTAGGCCAATGGGCAGTGCCCGGAACTGATAATGGCGACCCAGTACCGCGAAGCATAGTCAATGTTGGTTTTCTTGACAGATTAGAATATGTAAGTAGGCCTCGGATAGATCCAAGGAGGTTAAGAACTTTCCCAAGTGTAAGGTCATTATCATGGAGTGTAGGGTTTCCGTGTGGAAATGATTCACTCATATTGGATGGCACTCATATTGGATGGCACTCTTGGGGTTCAGGATAGGGAGAAAGGATCCTTTCTTCTAAGATACGATGAAATAGATGGAATAACACCCTGTATTTAACTGGGGCGCAGGTACTGGGATTACAGCCCTCAACCTGAGAAGCTTAAAAAGAGTATTCTTCGCTGCCTTCTTTTTGTGCTGGGAGTGGCAAGGAGACATCATGAATATGTCCCGAGGAGTGCTGTGAAATTCCAGGGCATATCCTTCTCATATGACCTTCAGTACCCATATGTTTGAAGTGATCTCAACCAACTGCTGGTAGAAGAGGGACAGTCGAGCCCCTATCTCCTCGTTCCGAGGGGGGGGGGGGGGTGTTGTCAGCAAAATTTAATTGGGGGGTTTGGGAAGAATCTGAACCTGAGTGCCCCTCTCTTGGGCTGTTGACTATGAAAGGACTGAGTCCTCCCAAAGGGCCAAGACCTCTGAAATGTCAAGTTTCTGTAGGGGCAAAAGCATTTGGAGCCCCTGGATTGACCTCTCATAGGCGAGGGGCGCTGTAACTGCTTTCTCTTATCTTCTGGTAGACGGGGAACTGGAGATTCGCCCCATTTACTGGCCAGCTTTTCCAATTCGCTTCCAAAAAGGAGTGATCCTTTAAATGGAATCTTGTAAGATTTGCCTTGGAGGTTGCGTCTGCTATACAATTCCGTAGCCATAGCTGTCTTCTTGCCACGACTAAGGTCACTCCTCTGGCCGAAGTACAGACTAGATCTGAGCCCACGTCATTTAAAAAGGCAGCGGTGGGTTCCATAATTGCTCTGGAATTCACCCCCAAGTCATCCACCTCCTGAGAGAGGAGTAGGCAGAAACAATCTGTAAGGTCAATGCTACTGTGTCAAAAGCCTGTTAAGGATGGACTCCATCCATCTATCATGCGCATACTTAAAGGCTGCTCCTCCCTCCACTGGGATAGTTGTTTGCTTAGAGACAACACAGACCAGCACATCTACTTTAGGGAAACGCAAAAGCTCTCTCACTGCTGGATCCAGTGGTTATAGAGCTTCTAATGCTCGTCCCCCTTTAAAACTTGCTTCTGGGGCATCCCATTCCAGGTCAATCAACTCCTAGATGGCTTCCAGTACTGGAAAGTAGCAAGAGGCTTTCCGTAGGAAAATCAGAATGGGATTCTTCTTTGGTTCCGTCATAGAGTCCGCCCAAGCAACTGCCAGCATATTCAGGGTCTGGGAAACAAGGGCCAGCAATTCATCTCTATGGAAAAACCATAACATGGTCTGATAACATTCTAAGCCAGGGGGAATTATCCCATCTGCCAAGGAATCTATCCTCCACATCATCCTTGCCATCCAGGTTCCTACCCTTGGTGAGGTGTGGCATGTTTCAAGGTCTGCCGCTAGGACTGGAAGAGGGAGGGCTTACCGGCTGAGGTTCCATCTGGACAAGGACAAGTGAGGTAGCAGACTGCGCTTGTATGAAGGCTTGAAGGCCTTGGAAAAATTCCACCCAAGAGAAGGCAGCTGGGGCCATGCCTAGCTCAGGAGGTACTGGGGTAAGTGCCGCTGAATTTCCCTCTTCCATGGATGACCCAGTCCCGGGGGTACTCAGATCCAGGATACTTCCAGTTAAGGCTTTGGCTAACCCATCCTCTGAATGGGAGGAGCCGGGCTTAGCAAACTCCGGGGAGGCCAACTCTCCCAGGGCTTCTTTAGTGCTGACATAAGTTGGAATCCAGGTCATCCATTTAATGATACTATGGGACGTATCGGTGGATTAACTATGTCCTTGAGTATTTTAGGAACTGTGTATATGGCTGGAATCCGTGGGCATTCTACTACCAAAAACTTTTTTTCTTTAACTGTAAGGCATTTAGAAGACTCGACGATAGTTCTGATTTTTTCCCGTAATGAAAAAGTAGGATCACTATCTAATATGATATAATATTTGGGATCCAATAAGTGAAGTGATAATGCTTGCTTATATTGTTGTACGTCTTGTATCACGACCCCGCCGCCTTTATCGGCGGGTTTGATGACTATTTGAGATGAATGTTGCAAACTATCCAGTGCTTGTTTTTGTGGATTTGTGAGATTATGGAAATACACAAATACACAAGGACATAGTTAATCCACAGATACGTCCCATAGTATCATTAAATGGATCAGTACTTGAAGCACCGGCCATATTTGTTGATCGTTTGTTACAACCTTATGTAAAAGAAATGAAATCATATATACAAGACATCTCATTTTTTGCAAAAATTGCAACAAATCAATAAATGTTCAATATCTACACAGATCACATTGGTTACGATGGACGTCTCAGCCTTATACACTAACATCCCTCAACCCGAGGCATTGCGAGTTATTCAACAATGTTTACAACACAGAATTGATCATACCAGAATAACATCTAATTGCATTTTACAATTTGCAGAAATAGTATTGTACAACAATTATTTTATAGATGGGGAAACAATTTATCAACAGATCCATGGAATCCCGATGGGGTCCCCATTAGCTCCGACCACTGCCAATTTGTACATGGCATACTTTGAAGAAAAATGGATTTACAATTCCGATTGGCAGCAACAAATTATTAGCTGGTATCGTGTTATAGACGATGTGTTCGTCTTATGGCAAGGATCCATGACGGAGCTTAATCAATTTGAACGGTGGATAAATTCTATTGATGCAAATATAAAATTTACCATGCAACATTCAATTGATCGTATAGCTTTTTTGGATGTAATGGTATCTTGCAAAAACAATCAATTCCCTACTACAGTATTTCGTAAAGCTACAGATCGCAATAACTTATTAAGGTTTCATAGCCATCATCCATACACATTTAAATGTGGTTTACCTGTCAGCCAATTCTTCAGGGCTAGAAGAATATGCTCGAATTTGAGTGAATTTGAAATTCAAGCCAAAATTCTCACTGACAGATTCAAACAACGTGGTTACCCTACACAAGCTATAAAAAAGGCTTACAAACGGGCAAAATATTCTGATCGCGAATCATTACTCACTTATAGACCAAAAAAAGAGCATCCAGACACAGTATGTGTTTTAAAACACACTACAGCTACATCCGTTATTTCTAAAGCGATTCATCAGCACTGGCATCTGGTACAGTTACATGAAATATTTCAAAATCATCCTTTAATTGTTACTTCACGGGGCAGTAACTTACGTGATAAACTAGTTCACGCTCATTTAACTCAAAGGACAATCACAGAACTACCAGGACATTATAGATGTGACCATTGCACTCACTGCAAGAATACCATAGAGGGACGAGTTTGGGAACATCCTACTACTCATTACAAAGTATACAGAAAATGGTCAACCAGCTGTGAATCCTCCCACGTTGTGTATGCCATTGTATGCCCGTGTTCCTTAGTGTACATAGGCAGAACTATACGCTGTATAAGTCTTAGGTTAAACGAACATAAGTCTCGTATAAATACAGAAACAGTCAAAGCTCCAATAGTAGCCCATTGTTTACAGTTTAAACATACGTTTTCAGAGTTAAAGTGGACCATCATCGATCAAATACAACAGTCACCTAGGGGTGGCGATCGAATTCAGCTATTAAATCGCCGCAAGGCATTTTGGATTTTCACTTTGAAATCGCAGGCTCCTTCGGGGCTGAATGAAGAACTGGACTGGATTACATTGATTTAAGCTTTTTACGTCATCACGTTCACTATACGTCTGAATAATGATAGGTTAGTCTTTGAATATAAGGATATGGAGTTTAAATCCCTCTAAGCCCGCGACAGCATTGAGCGTTGACAGAGAGCGTCCAACCGGTTCTACCATGGCATAAAAGTGAAGCGTTTCAGCTCGTGTTAACTTGTTGAATGAATACTCGCAGTGAGGGAAGGAGGTTCCTTTACACTTGCTTTACATCCGAGTACACCATAGCCTTTGGAGAGGCATGAACATCTTGAAGAACATCAAGCTCAAGATAAGTAAATCCGACATTATAATATCTGTTGATTTCCCCTGAAGAAAGACCCTATTGGGTCAGAAACAAGGCCTTGTCGGGTGGATTATAGACTTTTAGAGACAGTCGGTGTTATCAGTGTGGTTAGTGAATTTTTAGACACACAGTTGGTGTTACAAACAAATAAAGTGGGACTCTAACTGATCACTGCCATTAAAGAATATACATGATATGTTTTTAAAAGCACCTTGCAATTCACAAAAAATATTTCAAAAAACTAATGAAGGTAGGAGGTGGAATGTTCATGATTAAAACCAACACAAAGCATTACAAATCAGTAATGCATTGAAGTTCTATGAAACTATCCACTTCCCTCTTCAACAATTTTCCTTCGTAATGAACGTTCAACTAAAAATAGTTATTTGAAGAAACAAGAGGATTTTTCAGTCTCTGTTTAATATTCTTAAAGGTACAATTGTAAATTCCATATGGGACACTTTCTATTTGAGTGGTAGGTTTCCGGACCAAGGCAAACCTCTGATAGATCTCGGAAATTGCTTCAGGAATTCTCAACTAGGAGAGGGACCTCTAGGTATCACCATAGGAGACAGCAGGGCTCAATTTTTTTTTCCTCTAATTTAAATGTAGAATTTCTCCTTCCAAAAAAGTACAGCAATCCCCATAGGGAAAAGTACATCCATCTGCTGGAGACAGAGAAATACTGAAAGGCTGAGATCACTGCAGGGGTGTATCTAAGGTGACGTCAGCTTTGAAATCTGACTCAGTCTCCATCTGTTGGCAGGGGAGCATATTTTATCATGCTGAGGACCCCCCCAAGTCTGATGTGATCTTGGTCCACTCCTCGTAAAACAGGAACAAACGTCTCCAACCAGAGGAATCGAGTAGTGGTCTCACAGAAACGCTTCATGAGCTCCTCCAAGTCTTCCCCAAATAGAAGCTCTCCTTTGAAGGGTAAGGCTCCCTTCAAAGACTTGGACCACACATCCGCTGACCAATTCCTTAATCAAAGGAGTCTTCGGGCCAAAACCACAGACGACATAATTCTCGAAGTCATCCAGATGAGGTCATACAAAGCATCTGCTACATATGCAGCTGCTGCCTCCAGACAGTCCACCTGTTTAGTTTCGGATGGAGACAGCGATCTTGTAGCCTGCAACTGCTGCACCCAGCGCAAACTAGCCCTTTACATAAAACTATTGCATACTGCTGCTCGAATGCCAAGCGTGGACACCTAAAAAATCTTCTTGAGATGAATCTCCAACTTCCTGACCAGAATGTCCTTCAGCGCTGCTGAACCCGGTACAGGAATAGTAGTCTTCTTTGTGACCGCAGACCCTGAAGCGTCCACCTTAGGGATCGCCAACAAGTCCAGGGTATCCTCCAATAACAGATACAACTTTGCCATTACACGACAGACTTTCAAGCCTGTCTCCGGAGTGTCCCACTCCCTGACCACCAGCTTTTTCACAGTCTTGTGAAAAGGGAAGGCTTTTGCTGAATCCCACAGGCCATCCTTGACTGGGTCCATTCCCTCCTGATCGGACTGCTCGAGGGACTTTAATCCCTAGCTCTCCAAGAATTTGCGGAATCAAAGGCCACAACTCTTCCTTTCGGCCCAATCACACCACGTTCGGGTCATCTCTCTCTGCCACCGGATCACTGTCTGCTCTCATAGGGTCCAGAACGGCTATACCCTGAGAAGCCCTTTCTGAATCATCGGAGTCAACACCCGGATGGGGAGGAAACTGTCCTCATCCAGAGGGATCCTAGGCTAAGGATCCAGATCTCTTAGTCGGTCACTGAATGGCAGGCTTCTGAGAGCGACCAGGCTTCTTGCCAGCTGCCTTGCACGGCAAAAAATGCCTCGTGCATCAAAAGAACAAATTCGTAAGTGAAAGGGGCAGGATCTTCAGAGGCATCAGCAGAAGGATCCCCATCCCATCCAAACTGGGCTGCTTCCGATCGAAAAAGCCTTGCCCCCACCAGGGACAATGGAGGAGGGAGGTCATCACAACCCTGATACGCCCCTGAGTGGCCCTCAGCCTCGGACAAAATGTCCGACTTTCCCATGCCCGGTGGGGAAGGGACAGCAGACTTAAGCTCCCACGCCTGAACTCAGCTTTGCCTGCTGGACCACTGCGGGCTCAGATGGCCTCGACCCGCCCTCTCCACCGGAGAGGCAGCGGAAGCATAGTCTGTTGTCGGAGAGATGCGCTCGTGCGTCCCCGCACGAGCAACAAGTACTGCCATGCGGCATCGCTGCTGCAACAAGACTTTGATCAGGCCCGACCACGCAGTTAAAAAGAATGTCGGCCATAGGGTTCAAGCAGATCATAAACAAACCTACCCACAGAGCAGGTCACACACTGGACCTAATATTTGTAAACTCTAGCATCTCTCACCCAACTCCACCCAAATGCCAACCTGTTCCCTGGTCTGACCATACTTTAATATCTTCCGCCTTTTTGCTAGAACAAATAAGCAAAAAACCTGTCCCACAACCTGAATTCATATACAGGAAATCTTGCACATCCGAGGAATTACACAATCATCTTGGCCCAGAACTCACACTCATAGACATCTCTTCACCCAACTCAGCCCTCCACTCTTGGTCTATGATAACAGAAACAGCAGCCAACAATCTCTGTCCTCTATCAACAAAAAAACTCGAACACAACTCCTCCAAAAGACAACCCTGGTTTAAAGAAGAACTTCAAAAACTGAAACACTCCCTCCGACAGAAGGAAAGCAAATGGCGGAAAACACCAACACAGACATCCCTCTCTGCTTACAAACTCGCACTCCACCAATACAAAAGCGCTACATTAAAAACAAAAAGGGACTTCTTTGCACAGAAGATCCACCATATTATCTTTGACTCCAAAGCCCTCTTTGCCTATGTATCTAATTTAACGCAAACCATGACTCCTGACATCCCTGCCAACCTAGCTCAAGAAAAATCAGAGGAGTTGGCCCTCTTCTTTAGCAACAAAATCTCCAACCTAATAACACAGCTGAGAACCAACTCTTCAACGCCATCCAACACATACTTCCACCACAACAAAGACATTTCTCTACAATCATTCGAACCCATCACTACTTCTGAGATTCTCTCTATACTGAAGAAAATGAAACCTTCATCTCACCCTTTAGACCACATCCCATCCAAACTTCTCCTGCTAATACCAGAAACAATCTCCAATGCTCTGACAGACATTATTAACTGTTCCCTAGCACAAGGAATCTACCCGGACGACCTGAAAATTGCATCCATCAAACCGCTCTTCAAAAAACCCAACTTAAATCCTAATAATCCTAACAATTTCCGTCCTATATCCAATCTCCCGTTCATAGCTAAGGTAATGGAAAAGTTAGTTAACTCCAGACTCTCAGACTACCTCGAAGAACACAACATTCTGTTCCCATCTCAATATGGCTTCAGAAAAGCTCTAAGTACTGAATCACTACTAATTTCTCTGACCGACTACCTCATCATGGGCCTGGATAAAGGTCACACTTATTTACTGATCCTACTGGACCTATCAGCTGCCTTTGATACGGTTAACCACTCCACCCTACTAATTCAATTAGCAAACATCGGAATAACAGGAACAGCACTATCATGGTTCAAATCGTTCTTAGGGAACAGAAAATACAAAGTCAAAATCCACAACAAAGAATCTCAACACTACTCTTCATCTACGGGAGTTCCACAGGGCTCCTCCCTTTCACCAACACTCTTTAATATATACCTGCTCCCTCTTTGCCAACTGCTAACTAACTTAAACCTTAAACACTTTCTGTATGCAGATGACGTCCAGATAGTCATACCCGTTAAAGAATCCTTCACCAAAACTCTAGAATTCTGGGAAACTTGTCTTCAAAAAATTGATGGTCTCCTCTCAAACCTTAATCTAATACTAAACTCTTCAAAAAGTGAACTCCTCCTAATTTCTTCTGAAAACAGTAACTTCGACACAAATCCTCCACCCAATTTACAAACTCCACAAGTAAGAAACTTGGGAGCTATCGTGGATAACAGGTTAAACCTAAAAGCATTCATAAATCAAACTACTAAGGACTGCTTCTATAAACTCCAAGTCTTAAAAAGAATAAGACCACTCTTCCATTTTCATGACTACAGAACTATTCTACAATCAATAATATTTGCTAAACTAGATTACTGCAACTCTTTACTTTTAGGTCTTCCATCATCTCACACTAAACCCCTTCAGATGGTCCAAAACACGGCTGCGAGAATATTAACTAACACACGGAGAAGAGACCACATATCACCAATCCTCAAAGACCTGCACTGGCTGCCAATTCACTACAGAATCATATATAAGTCCATAACCACTATTTTCAAAGCTGTACATCAACAATCGCAGCTCAACCTTCAAATTCCTCTCAAAAAATTCACGTCCAAAAGACCAATCAGAGAGTCCTATAGAGAAACCCTACAAGTACCACACTCCAAATCCATGAAGCACATAACCGCCAGAGACAGGGCTTTCTCCACTGCAGGACCAACACTGTGGAACTCCATCCCACCAGATTTGCGACAGGAACCATGCCTTCCTACGTTTAGGAAAAGACTTAAAACGTGGCTATTCATGAAAGCATTTCCTGAACTAAACTGAACCTATTCCATTATCAACCAGTTGCCCAGACTTTGCCTTAATCATGGTAATTAACATCCCTACCTCATAAGGGCAATTCATCAATGCTATAAGCACATTGACTGGCATATATGTTCTTTCTATTTAAACCCCTGCTTCTTTTCTCCGATCCAAGTTATTTTATTCCCTTGTTTTATTGTAACTGCATTCCTTAGCCTTCTCTTGTTTTATGTTTTTTACTACTATTATTATTATTATTTATTACTAAATGTTATTTTTTGACTTTGTTCCCTATCCACTTGTTAATTGTAAACCGACATGATGCGATGTTTATCGCGAATGCCGGTATAGAAAAACTTAAAATAAATAAATAAATAATGTGCTCCAAACAGTCCACCTGCACCGCACTGCTAAACAGGTCTGCCGCCCACGCTCTCACTCAGTAGAGCAGCCCCCAACTCTCCACACAGTCTCTCGGCTGTGTAAGGCTTCAAAAGATTCTGCTAAAGAAGCTTTTTTTTTTTTAAACTTTATTAACGCACAAGAGTGAAGAAACCAATACTTCTCTGCTGCTGAAGAGCCAGTGTTCTCCTGTGAGAGTGGGGGGGGGAAGAGGGAATTGGCATCATCAGCTATACTTCCCCCACGGTGACAGGTAAGGGTCCCTGACCCCCTGCTCGTTGCCCTCAATACCAGGAAGGATAGTCCCACCAGGGTCTAACAACCTCCTGGGAGGAAGTTTAGAAGAATCCCCTACTGTTTTTTTTTAAAACTCATCAAGACTGCAGCGATTGCACTTCCACCATCTGCTAGAGACAGAAATACTGAGGAACTGCATGTTCTCTCCGGGTTATTGGCAGTGTCAGTGAAACTTTATCTGTCTCCATCTACTGGAAGGGAGGCATAATCTCAGAAGACTGGACTGATCTGGATATGAACAGGATCGAGATTTAAACAAATTATTCTGTTCTATCCAAAGATTAACTGTAACCATACAGTTTGAAATATGAGTTATTGTAGTCTCAAGGGAGTCCTGTACAGGAAAATACAATTGGAAGTCATAACATATACTGTAAACTCGATCCCTAACTTCTCAATTAAAACACAGAGGACTAGATTAAACAAGGAAGCTGATAGAATGGTTCCCTGAGGGCCCCCTTGTTGAATCTCATACCAGTCAGACTTGCTGTTTTCTCTCCCACAGACATACTGAATCACCTGCTTTAAAACGGTAGAACAGAATTGATGTGGACTACTGTGTCATAGGCCTCTGTTACATCTAGATAAACAGCTATAACTGAGCGATTTTCATCTAACTGACCAAGTACAAAATCCAAGAATGAAACCAATAGGGTTTCAGTGCTATGGTTCTTTTGGAAACCGCATTGAAAGCGGTGGAAAAATTTATCACCACCATTCACCTTTAAAATCTGGAAAGTTAGCCAATTTTTGTCATAAAAATAAATCCCTAAATGTTGACCAAAATCTACATAAATAAAATCCTCTCGCCTCCTCTAGGATATCCAAAGTCACTACATTGTCTGAATCTCAATTCTTTCATTTGCATACACAGCAGCATTTACCTCTTGCTGAGAGAGTGCTTCAAGCTGCTCTGTCTTTCCTCTCATGGTACACACGTTCTACAGCACTTCATCTAGTAGCCTTGTGCAGACTTTTACTCTATACATCCTTTTCCAAAAAGCCATTCATTTCCCACAAATTTTCATCCACTTTATAATGCCAGAGGGCAAGTTTGATAGCCCAGTGGAAGCGCTTCCAAAGCTGGGTCTTCCCACCAGCCAGCCAGTAGCCAGCGATGCTGTAGGGGTGGTGTTCCTAGCCACTGGGTGAGAGGGAGGCCCAGCTAGCATGCAACAGGGCCCAGAGGGAACTATGTTCCTCCGACAGAGAACTGTCACTGCAACAATTTGCCAGAAGGTTGAGGGAGTGGGAATGTGGTTTCTGAACTTGTCCTCTTCACCCCACAATTGAATTTCAGGATATTCACAATGAATATACATGCGATATATTTGTTTAGACTGGGTTTCCAAAGTATTCAATGTGGATATCTTGAAAACCCAATTGACTGTGAGGTCAATAAGACAGTTATGGGAACCAGGAGATAATTAGCAGGCTCCCTGTGAACGAAGATTCATGGGGCCAGAGTCCCATTTGCAGCTGGTTACAATGGAGTTGCAAGTTCAAATGTGAATGAATAAATTGCCAAGCAGAAAAGAAAAAACATGCCAAAAAGCAGATGCCTTTTCTGAATCAAAATCACTGCATTCCAAAAAAACAATCCAGCAAAAATCACAACACATACACATTTTAAAATCCACAAATTAAAAAAAAAAACATAATCATCGCACTCTTCTTTACATTAGAAAATGATTTCTACAGAATGCAGCCGGCTACAATTTATTTTGGGAGCTTCTGCCTCAGGCAATGCTACATTTGTTTAAAGATTCTATGTACCACTGCTTTAAAGACCCTTGGGGTCTATTTTCTGTCCCTCCTGATGCAGCCATTGCAAAACACGGCCCATGTCAGGGAACAGACGGTGGTGTTACTATGAATTAAATGCATTTTCTCAGCCATATATAGTTAACACTGCTTTTTCTTGAACATTATAAATAAATTTATTATTGTTAAGACAATTCTGATTGAACTGAGTATTTGAATACATCCTTTTGTTCAACTGGGCCATAGTGCAATGAATCTTCATTCACAACTACTCTGTATTTCACCCTCTCCCGCCCCAATCTGGCTCAATTATCACAGTGCTAGTTCTTAATTCAGGAGCCACAGACTGCAGCTCCCTTTAGAACCCAGCACATGCACCCTAGGTATTGCTGCTGTGCAACAGCTAGGATCCTGTTCCCTTTGGGGGGAGGGGAGGCGGGGTTATGAACACTGCCTCCACAGCTTCCCCACTCCCATCTGCACCACGGAGCTCAAATCTCCCACATGGCAGTGCCAAGCCACTGCTGCCAAGTCACTGGACCACCCATGACTGCTGCTTTAGACCCATGCTCACCTGGCACTGGATGGGAGTGGGCTGAGTATACTCCGACTTCCGAATCTGATGCATAAGCTGCTCATCAAATCCAAAATGGGCAAAACTGCTGCAGGGCCTGGGAGGAGCTGCGCCAGAGACCTGGTGATGTGTAAACAAATTATTAGATGAAAAAGAGTGGAAAATGTTCAAGATTCCAATGTCCCATTTACTTGTCCTAGTGCAGGTGCCTCCTGTAAGAAGGTAAAAAATGGCTTGCACACAAGTTAAAAGGGCATCCCACACAGCGTAAGCTCTGTATCTATTCTGACACCTAATTGCAAACACACAAATTCATCAAAAAAAAAATCAGAAGTGCGAGAAATGCCTGGGTGTGTGTCTTACTATACATCTAATATTCTTTTTTCTTTTGCATAGAGATTAGTGGGCAAAGATATTTGTGTCCATGCAAAATTATATGAGTTTGCTCTACGGTGAGTCTATTCAATACAGAATTATAGTCTGGAATAAAGCTATTAATAAGCCCTGGGTCCCTGAAGAATCTGGCCTTTAGGCTTAATATACTTAACAAGTAACATAGCAGTTGCCAGCAATAAGGTCCTCTTAGTCCATCAAGACTGCCCCATTGTTCTGCCTGTAAGCACAGACCATATTCTTACCTCCAGTCATCTCACTCCCTTGTCCTTATCAACCCCGTTTAGCTCCGGTTAGGTGGCAAGCTGCTGTTGCCCAAATCTGAGCCCCAGTAATTTCACACAAATTGCGCAGGAATAATAATTATCACCCTGCTGATTGGATAGCAAACCATACTGACGTCCAACCTACCCGCAAGTTTAACTTGTGTCGGAGTTCAATCATTTGCTGTGGGGTCAGGCTGCTGATCTCTTCATGTTCTTGATAGAAGTTCTTCTCAAAGGGTGGATATTCAATCTGCAGATCACATTAGCAATCATCAGTGAGCAACAAACCAGCCAACACAAACATACACCAGCAATCCATTTCAAGCCTGAATGACAAGCCATTGTTGGGAGTTCAATGGGGGAGTGGATGGACCAAGGTGACAAAAATCATAGAGGAATGTAATAGTAGGTGAATATAGGTAGGGCTAATTAAGGAATTACTAAGAGAGAGCAATTTCTCTCATGGGGGGGGGGTGGGGGGGTGAGAATGTCATGAAGGCAAAGTGCTCGCAGAGAAGTGGCAGCTGGTCAGAGAAGGCTGTAGCCAGCTGAGAGCTGCCATTCCAGGTGGGAATATTCCAGGAAGGAGACTAGAGTATGTCTTGCTGGGGGCTAGCTACTGGGTAAGAGACAGCAGGAAATGTGGTTTGGTTGCAGCTGAAAACGCTCTTTAACTTAGCTGACAATAGCTCAGTTAAGTCACCTCCCAGCAGCTTTTTCAAAACGTTCCCCACCCCCCACCAAATACACAAACCACTTTTTCTACTGAGCACCCTTTTCCAAAAGTGAAGTATGCTGTTCTGTTGAGGCAGGGAGGAGGAGCTGCTCACCTATACATCACTTCCTGTTAGTTCCCATAAGACAAAGATGCTCTTTTATTACATTTCTTCTCTTTCAATCTAGAAAACTATTTCTGTTATTGTTACAATTCTTTAATAAATAAAATCTGTGCATATATATTGGACACATCATTTAACAATTTTGAAAGAGACAGGACAAAACTACAAGCAAAACTATAAACCTTCCATCCACAAATTCTTTTTTTCATAACTACATTAATTTTATTAATCTTTTTCTGTAACCATTGATCTCAGACCATTTTGTTCCAGAACTGCTGCTTTTACTGCCCCCTGTTTTATCACTGAAATATAAAACACACCCATTATTCCAGTCCTACCTCTGTGTGATCAATGGGAGGCAAGGGGTCGATGACTTTCTTTGCAGTTGATGCAATTGGATTCCCATCACTGTCATATTCCAAGGTGTCCTCTTCCTCCTCTGGTATTATGCCAGCTGTAGGGTTTTCTGCCATGTATCGAAAATAAGCTTCCTGCAGCAAAACACAGCAATGGGAGTGCATATGCGTGCTGAGGGAGAGGCATCTAACAGAGACTGGGTGTGAGATGACACACCCATTCTCCACTATTGAACGTTTGCAACTAATGGACCAATTATCATGAGGTACACATTGGGCATCACCAAACTCAACCCCCTCTCCTCATTCTCACAATCTGAAGCAATGAGCAACACACTACAGCCACAAAATGTCATTTGAAGGGAAATTGCTTAAAAACTATTCTTCGGCTCCTCACTCCCTCTTCCTCTCAGCCCCTCACCCAAACGAATGTTATTTCAAGATTTGAAGTGACTTGTTTAGGTTCTTCTGTGTAGGTGGGATTTATTGCTGGAGTCACTGAGGGGCAGATCAGGCTGTGTTCCCGAACACCTCCGAATGGGAAAACGCTGCTGTATACGCTTACAGTCGCATAGAAAGGGGGGGGGGGGGGGGGAGCAGTGCACCTCCTATTCAGGAAACAGAAAAGGCTTTACTTGGATACTGGCAGCAAAGGTGTCCCAAATATTTTTCATAAGGCAGGAAATAAGTTTTAAAGAAGGATAGATAGCTTCAAAGCACATTTGGGGCATGTTTGGTCCTTGTGGAACTCTGTGATCCTTGTTTAGATCTGCTGTGATATGGGTAATCAGGTGCAACATCTATTCGTTGAAAAGTTTCATTCATTTACAAGGGAAACAAAGAGTATCCCAACTGCAGACTTGTTAATGTAATGACTTGATAACTCTAGCCAGGCGTCATCCGTGGGTCAGTGCAGTAATGAGACTGTCCAAATTACTTATCTGATAATTTTGTTTCCTTGGGTGTAGACAGATGGACACAGGATCAATGGGTTGTGCTCCCCTGCCAGCAGATGGAGACAGAGTCAGGTTTCAAAGCTGATGTCACCCTAGATACACCCCCCACAGTGACCTCAGCCCTTCAGTATTCTCTTCAAAAGCCACCGTGGCCATACTATCGAAAAAACAATTTAAAAACTTGATTAAAAACAGATAACCGTAATTACTCAACCAAACAAACACTGAACCCCAGTAATATTATAGATGTCCTGATCTAGGGACTGGATGACTGCTTACCTGTAATCTCTTGGAATCGATATCCTCTCCACGGGCTAATCCTTGACAACGTTCTTGGGCAGCTGGGGTCAGGAAGCTGAGTCCATCTGTCTACACTAAGGAAACAGAAATTATCAGGTAAGTAATTTCTCCATTTCCTAGTGTGTAGCCAAATGGACTCAGGACCAATGGGATGTACAAAAGCTACTCCCGATCGGGGCAGGAGGCTGCACACGATCTGGTTAATACCACCCTTGGAAAGGCTGCATCTTCTCAGGCCTGTATGTCCAGGCGATAGAACCTGCAGAAGTTGGGCAAGGATGATCATGTCGCCGCTCAGCAGATATCGACAGGGGCCAGCAGACTTCCACCCATGAGACTGCATGAGCCCTGGTGGAATGAGCTTTAACCAGGCTTTCCTGCCTCCACACAGGCTTTTGTGACCACCTTCTTAATCCAGTGCGCTTTGGTAGCCTGGGGAGCTGGTTCGCCTTGTTTCCTTCCACCGTGAAGGACAAACAGGCAGACAGTCTTTCGAACCATTTCTCAAACTTCCATTTACTGCACCAAAAGTCTCCTGACAATCAAATAACGGAGGAGGCGGTATTCCTCCACATCCCTGTGCTTATCTAGGGAAGGCAATGAAATTAACTGTTTCAAATGAAACTCCAAGATTACCTTGGGCAAGAAGAATGGAACAGAACGAAGTTGTAACATTCCTGGAGTCGGTGATGTATTTCCGCCATTCCATAAGGAGGTCTATCTCCTGAGATACCTGCTGGCTCTTGGTTCCTCCCTGGTGGTTGATGTAGATTACGTCATTGCGTTGTCAGACATTATGTGGACCGCTTGACCCTGGAGTCTATGGCTGAATTGCAAGTATGCCAGCCTCACTGCCCGGGCTTCCAGGTGACCGATGTTCCAGAGGTACTCTTCCTCTGTCCAATGTCCCTGGACCGCGAGTTCCTGACAGTGAGCTCCCCAACCCTGGAGACTCGTGTCCATTATAAGAAGCAGTCAGTTCAGGGAGACAGGGTCACCTCCCTGCTCAGATCAGCCTCCTGCAACCACCAATTGAGGTGAGAGCAGACTCCCATTGGTAAGTGGAGCAGAATCAAATAGTCTTGAGACTGTGTGTTCCAAAATGACAGTAGCAAGCGTTGAAGTGGATGCATGTCTGCTCTCGCCCAGGCACTACTTCCAAGGTTGCCGCCATCAAATCGAGAACTTGGAGATAGCTCCACAAAGTCGGGCGTATTGTGGTCATCAGCTGATGCACCTGTGACATCAACTTCGGTATCCATGTAGTCGGGAAGAAAACCTTGCTCTGCCTGGTGTCGAACCAGTCTCCCAGATACTCCAACAAATGGGAAGGCTTGAGACTGCTGCTGTCCAGATTTACTACACAACTGAGCTCCTGAAGCAAGGAGGTCACCCTGTTGATCACCCGGATACTTTCTTTCATGGACTTGGCCTGGTTCAACCAGTCATCCAAGTACAGGTGTACCAGGTTTCCTTCTCTTCTCAATGCTGCCGCCATGACCAGCATAATCTTGGCTAGGCCAAAGGGCAGTGCCCGGAACTGATAATGGTGACCCAGTATGGCAAAGGGTAGGAAGCGTTGGTGTTCTTGACGGAATGGAATATACAGGTAGGCCTCAGATAGGTCCATGGAGGTTAGGAACTCTGCCGGTTGTACAGTCATTATCACGGAACGTAAGGTTTCCATGTGGAAATGACTCACTCGTAGGTAACAGTTGACACTCTTGAGGTCTAGGATGGGGCAAAAGGAACCTTCTCTTCTTGGGTACGATGAAATAACGCCCTGTATTTTCCTGGGGCGTAGGTACTGGGATTACAGTCCTCATCTTGAGGAGCCTTAAGAGTAATCTCCACTACCTGCTTTTTCTGCTGAGAGTGGCAAGGAGACACCATGAATACGTCCCGAGGAGTGCTGCAAAATCCAGCGCATATCCTCATGTGACTTCCAGTACCCACTTGTCTGAAGTGATCTCAATTCACCTTTGGTAAGAGACAAAATCGACCCCCTAGCTCATCATTCTGAAGATGGGTCAGGAAAATTTCAAAGGGAGGTTTCGGGATGATCCTGAACCTACCCCTCTCTTGGGCTGTCGACTATGAAAGGACTGAGTTCTTTCAATGGGCTAAGACCTCTGAAATGTTGAGTTTCTGTAGGGGCAGAAACGTTGAGAGTCCCTGGACCGGCCCCTCATAGGCGAGGGGCGCACCAACTGCTTCCTCTTATCTTTCGGTAGCTGGGGGACTGGAGATTCACCCCATTTACTGGCCAGTTTTTCCAATTCGTTTCTGAATAGGAGGGATCCTTCAAAGGGCACCTTTGTAAGGTTGGTCTTGGAAGTTGCATCAGATGACCAATTCCACAGCCATAGCTGGCTGCTACCACTGAGGCCACTCCTCTGGCTGAAATACAGAACAAATCCGAGCCCATGTCTGCTAAAAAGATGGCAGCGGGTTCCATAGCCGCTCTAGGGTTCACCCCCGAGTCATCTACCTCCTGAGAGAGAAGTAGGCACGAACGCGCTACCAGGGCACAACAAGAAGCAATCTGGAAGGCCATTGCTACTGCGCCAAAGGCTTGTTTAAGGATGGAGTCCAACCGTCTATCATGTGCATCCTTTAAGGCCACTCGTCCCTCCACTGGGATAGTTGTTTGCTTAGAGTCAGCGCAGACCAGTGCATCCACTGTAGGGAAACGCAAATGTTCTCTTGCTGCCGGATCCAGAGCTTCTAACACCCGGCCCCCTTTAAAACTTGCTTCTGGGGCATCCCATTCCAGGTCAATCAACTCCTGGATGGCTTCCAGTACAGGAAAGTAGCAAGAGGCTTTGCACAAGAAAATAAGAAAGGGATTCTTCTTTGGTTCCGTCATAGATGCTACTCCAGGAACTCCCAGCGTTTTCAGGGTCTGGGAAACTGAGGGCAGCAATTCGTCTCTATGAAAGAAACATAACATGGTTCGATACGGTTCTAATCCTGGGGGAATTTCCCCTTCTTCCAAGGGATTTTGCTCTTTTTCTTTGTGCCATCAGGGTCCCCACTAGGGTATGCCTCGAGGTCTACCAACAGGAATGGGAGGGGGAGAGGGGGCCGGCTGGGATTCCATCTGGGCAGACGCAAGTGAGGGAGTAGACCGCACCTATACGAAGGCCTGTAGCCCCTGGAAAAGGCCACTGGGTCCATGCCTAGCCTAGAGGAAACTGGGGTGGGCCCAGCCGAGTTTCCCTCTCCAATGGAAGACCCAGCCAAGGGGTTACTCAGATTCAAAGTATTTCCAGTTACGGCTGCCAATCCATCATCTGAATGAGAGAATGCAGGAAGGCACATGCACAGCCTGTACGCCCGGCTTTTCCTGTATCCTGCGCTTACATTATTGTGCTCCTAAGTATGCGCATGATGTTTGAGATTAAAGGATCCAATTCCTCCCTTTGAAAAAGACAAACTAGTTTAGGGTCATTGCCCTCAAGGTGGGATGGCTTCCCTAGTTCTTCCTCAGGTTCTGTTCCTGAAGGAGGAGGCAGGACCAGAGAGGGGTCCCAAGATCCAGCAGGGGCCCCGTCGGGAGGAGCAAAACCGCCCGCAAGGAAGGAGCTCCGAAGCTTCACAACGAGAAGGGAGGTCTGGGGTCCTGGCGCTTACGCAGCTTCTGGGGGGGGCCCTGCAGGGCGCCCTAAACAGGAAGGCTCAGATTGTTATGCTTGAGTGGCCAGAAAAGCTTTGTGCATCAAAAGCACAAACTCCAGAGAAAAGGAATGATCTAGATCACACATCATATACCTTATATTATGAAACCTGTTACCGATAAATGTTTTGGCACTGTGATAGTAAGATTTTAACCAAATGTAAATTTACGTGCTTCCATGTAAACCGTTGTGATGGTACACTACTAAACGACGGTATAGAAAAGATTTTAAATAAATAAAATAAATAAACATGCAGCACATGCGCAAAGCCGACGCACTGCGTGCACTGATATCCTATGGTGGGCAATTCAAAATACATAGACGTGTGCAAGATTTATTTATTTACCATTTTTCTATACCGAACTTCATGACAAGCTTCATATCAGGCCGGTTTACATCAAACTTGGGGTTAACTGAACAAAAACCATATAACAGGAAGGCCGAGGCGCAGATACAAATAACAGGGAGAATGAACTTGGGGGCTAGAGTAGCCAGGAAATAAAGGACAGAAAAAACTGGAGAATGAGAACGTATGAGTATACAGTGGCTGGGTCGGTCATTTAGTCTATTGGGCTAAATGAAAGAACTGTTGCAATGTTAGGCTTAAGGGAAGGCTTGGATGAAAAGCCAAGTCTTGAGTTTTTTCCGGAAGGTAATCAGGCAGGGTTCCAGTCTTAGATCAGTCGGCAGGATGTTCCAGATGATGGGGCCAGCTGTGGAGAATGCCCGTTCTTTTGTGGAGGTTAGACGAGAGGATTTGGTTGGGGGGGACTAGGAGTGTTCCTTTGTGTGCCACTCTGATGGGTTTTGCTGATGTGTATAGTTTGAGTGGGAACTGAAGGTCTAAAGGTAGTTGGTTGTGTATAGATTTGTGGATAATGGTGAGTGCTTTGTGCAAAATTCTGTATTTAATAGGTAGCCAGTGTAGGTTTCTAAGTATAGGAGTGATGTGAGTTCTCCGGTTGGTGTTGGTTAATATCCTGGCTGCTGAGTTCTGGAGCATCTGTAGTGGTCTAGTGGCCAGATGGTGTCGCTGTGGCCTACCATGCGGTGTGCCGACCAAGCTTAAAGCGGGGCCTAGCCCAACTGGGGGGTGCCGCTCACCCCACTTCCCTATGCCCCAATGAGATCAGGAACGACGTAGGTATGGCGCTTCTAGCAAGGAGCCTGGAGGAAGTCTTACCGAAACCCCTCTTCTTTGAAAGTAAATCTTCCTTATTTTTTAAACTTACCTGGACAGCTGAGTACAGGTACGGTCTCTGGCTGCGGGGGGAGAGGGCTTTGGCCGTCTCTGTCATTCTCAGCTTCCTGCACTTGCTGCCTTAAAGCTGCTTGAGCAGCAAAGTACATGCTGGGAACTGGCTACCGGACCAACGGAAACCTCTGAGGGATCTCGGAAATCACCTCAGTAATTCTCAACTGGGGGAGGGACATTGAGGCCCGCTCTCCTACCTAAATCTTTTCTCCAATTGAAAAGTTGAATTTCTTGTTCCAAAAAGGTACAGCGATCCCCATAGGGAAAGCATGTCTAAATCTGCTGGAGACGGAGAAATACTGAAGAGCTGAGGTCACTGCAGGGGTGTATCTAGGGTGATGTCAGCTTTGAAACCTGACTGTCTCCATCTGCTGGCAGGGGAGCACAGCCAATTAGTCCTGAGTCCATCTGGCTACATGCTAGGAAAATCTATATTGTACTACCTAATGCTAACCCTCTGACTGACAGATCAGGCATGGAATACAGTCAAAGGGGGTGCTCTCATCTCACAGAAACCACCAGCCAAAATTTATATCAAGCCTGTCAATGCCAGTTACAAGGGCTCCCAGTTTATTTGTATAGAAAAGAGAAATTGAAATTTCTGTATTTTTAATACAGAAAAAATAGTAGAATACACAAGTGCCATTGAAAGGAGAGTGCAGGTATGCTTGCAAGTTTAAAAAGAAATAAAAAAAAACCCTAGGTTCTCCTGTTTTAAAGAAAGCAGATGCACCATTTCTTGTGTTATAGAAGCTAAGCTGAAAAAAAGCTAAAGAAAATAGAAATTTGGAAAAAAAAAAAAGGAAAATTGGTTATCTGCTCATTTTCGTTCCTATAGTACCACAGATCAGTCCAGACTCCGGGGTTTTACCTCCCTGCCAGCAGATGGAAACAGAGAAAGTTATATTGACACTGTACATAATCCAGTGTGCCACCTGCAGTCCCTCAGTATTGACCTGTACCCAAGCCAAGATGACAGCAACAACCATAAATTTCTAAGCAAACTTGCTCCCTTCCAATGAGCCAGAAGAAGGTGAAGTTGCCCAAAAAACAGAAAACTTGTTTCCCAAATTTAACATAAGCGATCAGCATTGAAAACCTCCAACAACTCCGTACTATATACAAAGCAACAGTACGAGCAGCGGACTCTCCCCCCCCCCCCCCCCCAGTAAACAGGTGGGTGTCTGGACTCATCTGTGGTACTACAGGAATGAAAATTAGCAGGTAAGAACCAATTTTGCTTTCCCTGTACATAGCCAGATCAGTCCAGACTCCAGGGATGTACCTAAGCTCTCCTTATCTCGGGTGGGACCTGGAGAGTTCCACTTGCAGAACACTCTCACTAAAGAACATGGAAGTTGGAGCCCTGACATCCAAGCGATAATGCCTGGTTAAAGTGGGCAACGACTTCCCCACTCCACTGGGCTTGCAGAGCAGAGGTGCCAGCAGATTCCACCGCTGTCTCATGGGGGATGAGCGATCTGGACCATCAGATGTCCATCGCAAGGATCTCCGGACAGAGCTATCCAGAAAGGTCACCAACGCCTGCTCTTCCGCCTCAAACCGGGGGGGGGGGGGGGGGGGGCCAGGAATGGCCCTACCAGGACCTCAACTCCCTATGAGGATCCAGAAATTTTCTTTTAATCCTTTTTTTCTCTCTCTCTTCAGACTGCAGGTTTTACACCATCTACCATCTGCTGGAGACAGAGCAATACTGAGGGACTGCAGGTGGCACAGTGGGTTATGCACAGTGTCAGTGAAACTTTCTCTGTCTCCATCTACTGGCAGGAAGGCAAAACCCAGGAGTCTGGTCTGATCTGGGTATGTACAGGGAAGCAAATTTCCAAGTTTTGAGATAGACTATATGAAAAAGGAGAAAACTTCAGACAAAAAAATGTGAAAAAGTATAGAGAGAAAAGCATGGAAAAAGTACAGCCTGAAAAAAATGTGAACAGCAGAGTGGGAAAAGCACTGAAAATAGCACAAAGCTAGATGAGACAGTTGAATGCGACTTGTGCTGCACCACAGCCCCAGAGATGGAACTGAGCTTGTTTGAAGCAGTTTTTACCCAAACTCTATATTTCTAAACAAATACCTTCTGGGTAGACCTAGGCCAAGCACTTCAGTAAGAGGCTACCATTCTCCTCTTCTACACAGACGGCATACTTTTCCGTTTTGTTGCCTTTTAATTCCCTCACCTAACAGGCCAATCTGTGTAAACCTGCCCAGAATTTCTTCATGCTTGTGTTGGATGCAGCCATAATTTAGAAGTTGCTCATTTCACAAAAAATGTGCCCCGTCTTTAGGTTATAATCATGTGTGTCCCTTGGAAAAACAATAGCAACATAGCTTACAATCAAATTCCAAGTGTCTATTTTTGAAGATGTGAAAATTAAACCTGTGCTCCATCTGCCAGACATTTTGTTTGCTATCGATACTTTGTCACAGCACAGAGATTGTCTTGTAGTTTGTTTTTCTTTTACCACTACAGTGAATATCTGCTGCATAACTGCGGCTCAAGAGAAGAAAACTGAACACAAGTGACAGGTAGAACATTGCTTTTTCTGACCTATGCCGAAAGGAAACCATGCCGTATCACAGGTAAACACTACAGGTCTCCATGTCACTGGTGTCAAAGCTGAATAGAATAATTAAATTTGATTGCATTCTCATTTTGCTTTTGTCTTACAATACACACAATTAGTAGGGCTTATGAAAAATTGGGCTTATTCTTCAGCAGTGCTCTGAGCTATCTGCACCATTGACTTTGCCGACATCAGTTACTTTCCACGCTGAAGCTGCTGTTTTGCTGCAGCTACCAACAGCAGAATTAAGTCTGAGCTGCAGGCAGCTCAGGCCCCTGGTCAGGTTCCACACCTTGCCAAACATTTATCCCCGATTTTCGTAAGCCCTGATGATCTTTGGCAAAGTACAGAGGTCACTGGGATTAAAAAATCAGGGTTTTCTTTATTTCTTCCAACTATAATGGCAGTTAGGGAGGCTTAAAGATATAATAGAAAGAAATACAGCATACGAACTCACTTGGTCATCTTCCTCTTCAATGTCATCTCGAATACCCCTGGAAAAAAAAGCGGAGAAACAAACTTCCCTGCAAATGTTCCACAAACCCATCACCATACCACAGCTCCACTGGTGTGACACTCTGCACACTACGAGAGGACGCAGCTCTAGTGACAACAAGCAGCAAGAAAATACAGGATAAATATACTCAGTGCACATCACGTGGCACAGTACACACGTGAATTCTCGCTGTCTCGGGTTAAGGAAGGAGGGCAGGAGGCCTCTCCTCCCCCACAATCACACTATCATCATAAAGTGCCACTGGATAAATTAGTTTCAACCAGGTGTAAACGGTATTCCCAGCATGCATCTCTGCCACGTCCCAATGGCTAAAGGACCATCAAGTTGGTCGGTTCAGAGAGTGCACCTGTAGGAAACATTCTGGGATGTCCATGCAATGAGGAAATTTACTTAAATACACAAATGTTACTCTATTGGGATTTGCACTTCACTGAGGACTTATGTTTCATAATTCCTAATCCTTCTATGCACACACATGCAGCGGTGCATTAAGAATTAAAGTAACTGGTCTATGGTGCAGCAGAGTAGTATTCACAGCCCACTCAGGTCCTTGGGAGTCCTACTCCTCATTTAACAGCGACACCTAGTGGCCAGACTAGGGATGCACATGTACTGGATTCTGGAGGGAGCCGCTGTCCATGGACCATAGCCAAGGCCTGTCGCTGCAACGGTAGGGCTATATGGAAGAGTGATTAAAGTAAGGGAAAACTCCCAGGGATAGCTGCAAATGAGGGCTTTGGTGCCATAGTTCCAGTAAAGTTAGATTCTGATTGAGCTGGACACCCATAGGAAGTGGCGAAAACTGCCAGGTCTAAAATAAGTAACTGGTTTAATTCAAGCATCTTTCTAAAATTTAACAGTTAACTTGTACCCAACATACATTGGGCCTTATTCAAAAATGACTTTTCCCTATTGTGTGTCTATGGAAAAAATCTTTAATGAATGAGGCTCACTGGTTGATGACCCTGAAAGCTTTTTAACGCATATAAAATCTGAATCTAAAAACATTTATGGACAAACCAGGTCTGCATACCATAATTCTGTAATTTACATTAACCCTACAGGAGGGCAGCATTATAGTAACGGAAACCTTGTAAACTATTTAAGTGGTTTGAATGGGAGGAATGGTTGATACAAAATGATAAAATTCCAAGGTTAGACAAAAAAACCCAAAACAAAACAAAACTACATAGTGAGAGTGGTTGCTTTGGCTGAGCCTGCCCACATCTGGGACAAAATATTGCACCAACACAGATGGAGATCAGAAAGGGGAACCCTAGTGTCTACCTGGGTTTTATAGATTTGTTCTCATGGATTTTACAGTGTATTTGCTTCTAAAGTTAGAGACTGTGAAATTAGGGCAACCAACAGCAGAGGTTCCAGGGGGGTATATTAGATAGATAGAGATATATATATATATATCTATCTATCTATCTCAATTATGTGATCTCAATTATGTGTTTCTTTTGAATATGACCAAATTCTCATAGGCACTACAAATAAAAAGAGGAAACATGCATAGTAAGATCTAGCAATAAATAAAAAAAACTCACTCATTCAAGGCTAACATTTAACATATTTCTGTTCTGCTATTAAAACGTTTTTTGGGCACTGAAAATAATTAAGATCTTTAACTGCATATCCAATAGACACCTTGAATAACTATCCATTCTTCAAGTTAGCCTCCAGTGATAACTGGATTCTAAGATGCTACACCTGACTTTTTGAGAATTTTGAGATGCCACACCTATCAGCAACATGCTTTTATGTTAGCCCACTACAAAGGCATTAAACATAGCATTTCCTAAGCTCTTCATCCAGTTTTCTCCAGCACTTACAAGACTATTACATTCCATTCCTCTGATAAAACTCAACTGGTAAAAATGAAACGGCTAAATCATCTGTGAGCGCCTACCTGGTCCTCAAACACTAGGTCATGCTGTTCAGGTTCATTGCTAGCATAGATTTTGAGCTCAATTATCACACAGAAAAACAGAACCTATACTCTGAGAAGCATTTTTTACTCAGAAAATATTAACTGAATGATCCTTAGCTTCAAATTCCATTTTAACTCTGCAATGACTAAGTAAAGATAAGATCTTCAAGTAATTTAAACTTATTGTAACAGCTCATATCAGTTATAATGTACACACTTGTAGCTTCCAAAAAAAAAAAAAAAATCCCTAGATCTCTATACTATGGGTTATAAACTCCATCAGCTACCTAACTCACAGGGATTTAAACTAATTGATATGACGTGGGAGCTATACTACAGTCACATACAAGCTTCCTGCAATCTTAAGCACTGCTATAGTTTTGAAAGGATGCTACAGGGTACATTTTCAGAGGCTTAAGCGGGATCTAAGTGCGTGCAATAAGTTACATGGGTAAATTTGCTGACTCCATGTTAATGGGATTTTCTGTTGCCTCAAAACATGAAGTGCACTTTTACAATGTGCCTTAAAATGGAGAAATTACTTAACCGATAATTTTGTTTTCCTTAGTGTAGATAGATGGATTCAGGACCAATGGGTTATGCTCCCCTGCCAGCAGATGGAGAAGGAGTCAGATTTCAAAGCTGTCGTCACCCTAGAATCACCCTGCAGTGACCTCAGCCCTTCAGTTTTCTCTTCAAAAGCCATTGTGGACATACTATCGAAAAAATGTGATTAAAAACGGATAACCATAACTGTACTCAACCAAACACTAAACCCAAGTAAGATTATATATGCCCTGGATTTAGGGATTGGATGGCGGGGTTACCTGTCATCTCTTGGAATTGATATCCATTCCACAGGCGAATCTTTGGCACAGTTCTTGGGCAGCTGTGGGCGGGATGCTAAGTCCATCTGCTTTACACTAAGGAAAATTAAACTATCAGGTAAGTAATTTCTCCATTTCCTAACGTGTAGCCAAATAGACTCAGGACCAATGGGAGGCTGCCCGCGGTCTGGTTAACACCACCCTCACAAAGGCTGAATCCTCTCGGGCCTATACATCTAGGCGTAAGAACCTGGAGAAGGTGTGCAAGGAGGACCATGTCACCACTGGGCAGATATCGATGGGAGACGGCAGTCTAGCTTCCCCCCATGAGACCGCCTGAACCCTAGTGGAATGAGCTTTCACCTGAGAAGGTAATGGCTTTCCTGCTTCCACGACCACCTCCTTAATCCAGCAAGCTATGGTAGCCCACGAAGCTGGTTCGCCCCTTTTCCTTCCACCATGAAAGACAAACAGGCAGTCCGTCTTTCGAATTGGTTCTGAAACTTCCAAGTAACGCACCAAAAGTCTACAGACAGACATTCAAATGACGATGGAGGAGGTGATATTCCTCCACGTCCCTGTGCTTATCTAGGGAAGGCAATGTTAAACGGACTGATTCAAATGAAACTCCAAGACTACCTTGGGCAACAAAGATGGAAAGGTATGAAGATGTAATGCTCCTGGAGTCATCTGGAGAAACGGTTCCTGACACGACAATGGCTGTAGCTCAGAGATGCGACATGCCTAGCATATAGCCACCAGGAACACCATTTTCAAGTTTAATAATTGCAAGGAAAGACTGCACAGCGGCCGAAAGGAGGACCCTGCCAAAAATTCTAATACTAGATTAAGATTCCATAAGGGAACCGGCCACCGTAGGGGTGGCCAGAGGTGCTTCACCCCTTTCAGAAAACGGACCACATCTGCATGAGCCGACATGCGGGTTCTATTTACCTTGCCCCTAAAACAGGAGTGCGCCGCTACCTGGATCTTCAAGGAGTAAAGGGTCAAAGCTTTATTCAAGTTGTCCTGCAAAAATTCCAGAATTAGTGGGATTCTGACCGCTCGAGGGGAGACACCATGTTTCTCAAACCAGGCCTCAAATACCCTCCAGACCCACACATACGCAAAGGATGTAGAGAACTTTGAGTGCGGAGTAAGGTGGCAATTTCTGCCACAGAATATCCACGCTTCATCAGGCGAGCCCGCTCGAGAGCCAGACCATAAGATATAATTGAGTCGGATCCTTGTGAAGGACTGGTCCCTGCGCAGTAAGAGGCATGGGGATGGGAGGGGGGTGTCTCCATCAGGAGTCTCCGCATGTCCACATACCACAGACGCCTAGGCCAATCTGGAGCTACTAGTAGGACTAATCCCCTGTGATGCTCGACTCTGCGAATGACCCTGCCCAGCAGGGGCCATGGAGGGAAGGCATATGGCAACTCTTCTTCCGGCCAGGTCTGAACGAGAGAGTCAATCCCCAGGGACCAATGATCCATTCTGCGACTGAAAATCGTGGAACCTTCATATTGTGAGATGCGGCCAGAAGGTCGATGGACGGGAGACCCCAATGATCTACTATCAGCTGAAAGGCTTTGGCCAACACCACCCACTCTCCTGGATTCAGACTCTTCCTGCTTAGAACCTCTGCTCTGAAAGTCTTTTCCTGTGATGTAGGAGGCTGAAATCATCTGTAGATATATTTCCACCCATTCCATAAGAAGATCTATCTCCTGTGACATTTGCTGGCTCTTGGTTCCACCTGGTTCCACCTGGCAGTTGATGTAAGCTACCATCATTCGTTGTCCGACATTACACAGAGCGCTTAACCCTGGAGTTTGTGGCTGAGTTGTAGACACGCCAATCTGACTGCCCGGTCTTCAAGGTGGTTGATGTTCCAGGGGGCCTCTTCCTCAGTTCAATGTCCCTGGACCATCAGTTCCTAACAGTGAGTTCCCCAGCTCCAAAGATTCGCATCTGTTGTGAAGGCCAGTCAGTTTGGAGAGGCAGGGGTAGCCGCAGCTCAGATGAGCTTCCTATAGCCATCCCTAGAGCCGAGAACATACTCCCATCAGTAAGTGGAGGCGAATCAAATAGTCTTGAGACTTCGGGTTCCAACGTGACAGTAGTGAGCATTGAAGTGATCGCATGTGTGCCCTCACCCATGGCACTACCCCCAGGGTTGCCGCCATCAAACTAAGAACTTGGAAACAGCTCCACTCTGACGCGTCGTGCTCATCAACTGACGCACTTGGGACATCAACTTCCTTATCCTCGTGGTCGGAAGGAAGACCTTGCCTTGCTTGGTGTCAAACTGGACTCCCAGATATTCCAAGGACTGGGAGGGCTTGAGACTGCTTTAGTCCAGGCTTACGATCCAACTGAGTTCCTGAAGCAAGGAGGTTGCCCTGTTGGTTACCCAGAGATTCTCTTCCAGGACTTGGACCAGATCAACCAGTCATCCAAGTACGGGTGCACCAGGATTCCCTCTTTTCTCAATGCTATCACTACAACCACCATAATCTTGGAAAATGTTCTGGGGGTGGTGTCTAGGCCAAAGGGCAGTGCCCAGAACAGATAATGGTGACCCAGCACCGCAAAGTATAGGTAATGTCAATATTCCAATCTGTCAAGAACATGTAGGCAGGCTTTGGATAGGTCCAGGGAGGTTAAGCACTCTCCCAATTGTATGGCCATTATCATGGAGTGTAGGGTTTCCATGCAGAAATGATTGAATCGTAGATGTCGGTTGACGCTCTTGAGGTCCAAAATGGGGCAAAAGGAATTTTCCTTCTTGGATATGATGACAGATGGAATAATGCCCCATATTTTCCTGGGGTGCGTGTACTGGGATTTCAGGCCTCATCCTGAGGAGCCTTAAAAGAGTAGTCTCTGACTGCTTCTTGTGCTGGGAGTGGCAAAGAGACATCATGAATATGTCCCGAGGAGCACTGTGAAAATCCAGTGCATATTTTTCTCATATGACCTCCAGTACTCATTTGTTCAAAGTGATCTCGATCCACCTCTGGTAGAAGAGGAACAGTCGACCATTCATCTCCTCACTCCAAGGGGGGGGGGGGAGGGGAGGTCCAGCAAATTTTCATGGGAGGGGGGGGGCAGGATGAACCTGAATCCGAGCCTGCTCCTCTCTTGGGCTGTAGACTACGAAAGAACTGAGACTTCCCAAAGGGCCAAGACCTCTGAAATGTCAAGTTTCTGTAGGGGCGAAAGCATTGGGAACCCCTGGATCGACCCCTTATAGGCAAAGGACACTATAACTGCTTTCTCTTATCTTCTGGTAGCTGGAGATTCACTCCATTTACTGGCCATCTTTTCCAATTCACTTCCAAAAAGGAGTGATCCTTTAAAGGGAATCTTTCTAAGATTTGCCTTGGAGGTTGTGTCTGCTGACTAATTCCGCAGCCATAGCGGTCTTCTGACCGCCACCACTGAGGCCACTCCTCTGGCCGAAGTACAGACAAGATCCAAGCCCACGCCAGCTAAAAAGGCGGTGGTGTGTTCCTTAACCGCTCTGGAATTCACCCTCGAGTCAGCCACCTCCTGAGAGAGGAGTAGGCACGAACGAGCTACTAGGGTACAACAAGAAGCAATCTGTAATGTCATTGCTACTGCGTCAAAGGCCTGTTTAAGGATGGACTCCATCCATCTATTGTGCGCATCCTTTAAAGACGCTCCTCCCTCCACTGGGATAGTTGTTTGCTTAGAGAAAGCAGACTAGCGCATCCACTTTAGGGAAAGGCAAACATTCTCTCTCTGCCCGATCCAGTGGGTATACAGCTTCTAACTCTTGTCCCCCTTTAAAACTTTTTTCTGGGGTATCCGATTCCAGGCCAAGCAACTTCTAGATGGCGTCCAGCACTGGAAAGTAGCAAGAGGCTTTCCACAGGGAAATCAGAATGGGGTTCTTCTTTGGTTCCGTCATAGAGTCTGCCCCAGGAACTCCTAGCAACTTTAGGGTCTGGGAAACCAGGGCCGGCAATTTGTCTCTATGGAAAAACTGTAAAATGGTCTGATACGGTTCTAAACCAGGGGGAATTTCCATCATCCAAGGAATCTCCTCTTTGACCATGCCATACGGGTCACTGCCAGGGATTCCCTTGGTGAATTGAGGCATGTCTCGAGGTCTGCCGATAGGACTGGGAGAGGACAGGCTTACAGGCTGAAAGTTCCACCCGGACAGGGGCAAGTGAGGTTGCCGACTGCACCTGTACAAAGGCTCTGGAAAAATTCTGCCCAAGAGAAGGCATCTGGGTCCTTTCATAGCCCAGGAGGTACGGAGGTAGGTGCTACTAAATTTCCCTCTCCCATGGATGACCCAGTCCCGGGGGTTCTCAGATTCGGGGTACTTCCAGTTAAGGGTGTGGCTAACCTATCCTCAGAATGGGAAGAGCTGGGCTTAGCAAAGTCTGGGGAGGCCAACTCTCCCTGAGCTTCTTCACAGTGCTGACATAAGTTGGAATTCATGTCAGACTGTGAAGCCCTAATATGACAAGCAGCGCATAGAGAAAGGTGCTTACGTTTCTTGGCTGCTGGAGCCATTGGCAGTGGTAACTGTGCGTTCTGTCACCTTGCACTTAAAATTTTATGTGCAGAGCCGACACACTGTGCGTTCCGACATTCTACGAAAGGCAATACGGCACGCAAGATGGTGCCGCGGCCTACCATGTGATGTGCTGACCAAGCCTAAAGTGGGGCCTAGACCACCGGAAAGGGGGGGGGGGCGCGCTCAACCCGCTCAGAAGCCCTCTTCCCCTTACCCCAATGGGACTGAGGATGTCAGTACAGCACACCGAGCTAGGAGACCAGAGGCAGTCTTACTGAAACCCCTCTCTGAATCAGGAGTTAAATCTTCTTCTCTTTAGAAAACAAACAAACAAAAACTTACCTGAGGCTCAGCGCTTGGCTTCCTGCTCCAGCTGCCTTTCAGCTGCTTAAGCAGCAAAGGCCATGCCGGGAACCGGCTACTGAAGGAGGGACTTTTAGGTATCACTGCAGGAGAGTGGGGCTCAGTTTTTTCTCCAATTTAAGTGTATAATTTCTCCTTCCAAAAAGTACAGCAATCCCCATAGGGAGAGGTATGTCCACCATCTGCTGGAGACTGAGAAATACTGAAGGGCTAAGGTCACTGCAGGGGTGTATGTAGGGCGATGTCAACTTTGAAATCTGACTCTGTCTCCATCTACTGGCAGGGGAGCATAACCCATGGGTCCTGGCTACACACTAGGAAAAGAAGCATCCCTAGGGGGAGAGGTCAAGTTTTGGGGACCTGGCTGGAAACTATGTGCACATATATAAGTCTCAGGAGGCTACATATATTTAGCTGCATAACCAGTGTCTTATGTTTGATAATTGAATGGGTTTGTGCGAGCTGAAAAGCATGCACTTTTCAGTTGAGTGCTATTTAAACAATGTGCCCAATATGCATAAGAAATAAAGGCATTGGGAAGAAAACCAGCAAATGTGACATTGGGTAATTTTTGGGATAACTGGCAAAAAAGAAGCACGTGCATGAATTACTGATGCACCGTTTCAGGCCACATCTTGCTACCACTGTCAATAAGTGTACATTTAATTTTGCAAGATCTCTTCATGAAGTCTGCATATTCTCTAATTTAGTCAGGTCAGGAAGAGAGAGAAAAAAAAAACATTAAAAATCTTACTTGGCATTCTCTCTGCCCTTGTCTTTTTCCTCCAGTCTTTTCATGTCTCTGGCTGCTTGATCCTAAAGGAATAAAATGCCAACATTTCAGACACAGTCTGGAGAGTTAGAAGCCAAGTGAGAAACTCAGTATTTGCAGTGAAAAGCAAGTTTGCTTACCGTAAACGGTGTTTCCATAGATAGCAGGATGAATTAGCCATGCTGTCATGGGATCTGTCAATCAGGTCCAGGAGGCGGAGCTTTACCAAGCAGAGATTAGATTTTAGCTCTCTGCGGCTGTGCGTGTGTTCCTGTGCAGGAAAGTAACAGATTCTCCTCAGTCTGTGATTAAGCTGTAGTGTAGTCAAAGAGACGGCGACTGCCAGGGAGGAGGGAGGGTCAGCATGGCTAATTCATCCTGCTATCTATGGAAACACCGTTTACGGTAGCAAACTTGCTTTTTCCCCGTTGATAGCAGGGCTGAATTAGCCATGCTATCATGGGAGTCCCTAGATCCCGATCATGTTGTTTGTGATGTGTATGGTTGTACGTGATCTTTAGTAGTGTGGCAGTCACCGTGGATGGGAGGATAGAGAGTGCAGGAATGCTTGCCCTATCGTCGCATCAGTGGCTGCTTTTGATCAAGGCAGTAGTGTGATGTGAAGGTGTGGAGCGATGACCACGTAGCAGCTTTACAAATGTCTATAGGATGCACATTTTTAAGGTGTGCCAAGGAGGCCGCCACTGCTCTGACTTGATGAGCCTTGGGAGTAGAGTGTAGATGTAACTGTTTGTCGTAGCAGAATTGTATGCACTGTTATCCAGCTGGAGATGGTGCATTTAGCCACTGGAAGTCCAGATGCTTTCGGGTCGAAAGAGACAAATTGTTGAGAAACCCGGGAATCCGATTTTGTTCTCTCTTTGTAGTATGCAAACGCTCTTTTACAATCCAGCGTATGTAGTAATTTTTCCCTATCACTGGAGTGAGGTTTAGAGAAAATGATGGGTAATTCTATGGTTTGATTGAGATAGAATTGAGAAACCATTTTTGGCAGGAAGGATGGGTGAGTCCTGAGAACCACTTTTTGATGATAAAACTGCAAATATGGAGTATAGTGGACTAAGGCTTGTAATTCACTGACTCGTCGAGCTGATGTTACTGCTACCAGGAATACCACCTTCCTTGTAAGTATTTAATGTGTGCGGAGTCCATGGGTTCAAACGGAGAAAGCATGAGCTGTTCAAGAACTATGTTGAGGTTCCACGGAACTGGAGGTTTAGAAATCGGAGGACGAAGGTGAGTTAATCCCTTGATGAAACCAGAGAGTAATGGGTGATTGGAGACAGGGATATTATTTACCGGTCTATGATATGTCCCTATGGCACCAAGATGAACTCTAATGGAGGATGTTGCCAGCCCAACTGTGTCAAAGCGGAAACTCCTTGTTCTGCTAAAAGGAGCCTTTCAAGCTCCATGCTGTCAAATGGAGAGATGAGTGTAGTGGGTGCAGGAGCGTCCCTTGATCCTGGACCAGAAGATCTGGACGATTCGGTAGTCGAATTGGGTCTTTGATGGAGAGTCGGAGAAGGAAACTGTACCACGGTTGCCTGGGCCAGGCTGGGGCTACGAGTATCAGTTGAGCTCTGTCTGGAATGCACTTTTGAATTGTCCTTGTTATGCGTGGTTTGGGAGGAAAGGCATACAGGAGGCCTGTTGTCCATGGGATGAGGAAGGCATCCTGAGCGATTCTGAGCGGGCTGGGTCATATCGAGCAGAATTTGGGAACTTGAGCGTTGATCTCCATTGCAAAGAGATCTATCGAAGGTGTTCCCGATTGTATGAAGATGTTTTGGGCTACAGTTGAATTGAGTGCCCATTTGTGAGGGCACTGTCCACTCTCGTGGACAGTGCCCTCTCGTGTTCGCTACTCCCGGAAGGTAGGTCACTTGCAAATGTATGCAATGTTGATGAGCATATTCGAAGATTCAGGGTCTCCTTGCATAGGGACCATGAACCGGACCCTCCTTGTTTGTTGATGTAAAACATCGCCACTTGATTGTCCGTGTAGATCATGACCCTGCGCCCTTCAGGTAGTCTTGAAACACTTGTAGTGCATTTCGAATCGCTCTGAGTTCTAATAAATTTATCTGCAGGGTCTGCTTGGAGATTGTCCATAACCCTTGCGTTTTGTAAATCTCGAGATGTGTTCCCCAACCATTGCGAGATGCATCTGTGGTTAAGACTGCGTTGTGAGGAGGGGGGCTGAATAATGCTCCTTTGGAAAGGGTAGAGTGCAGGAGCCACCATGTTATGTCCTTTTTCATTTTGGATGTCAGCGATAATTTGTGTGTCAATGGTTGTGAATGTTCTTTCCATTGACGTTTTAAGCCCCACTGCAGGCATCTCATGTGTAGCCTGGTGTTGGGAACCGTGAAAATAGCTGCTGCCATGTGGCCTAGGACTACTAAAACTTGTCTCGCCGAAGGCCTTTGAGTGTGGTTCAACAAATGGAGAAGTTGATGTAGTTGTGTTATCCTGTCGTTTGGTAGGTATGCCCGGTTGCGAGTGGTGTCCAGGCATGCTCCTATGAATTGTAGCTTCTGTGTTGGCTGTAGATGTGATTTCTGAAAATTGATCACCAGCCCCAATTCCTGCAAGCACTATCAACCGGATGGTCGATCAAGATGTCTGGAGTCGAGGTGATTATCAACCAATCGTCCAGATATGGAAAGATGGTCATACCCTGTTGTCTGAGATGGGCCACCACCACAACCATGCATTTGGTGAAAACCCTGGGTGCAGCTGATAGTCCAAAGGGGAGAACCTTGTACTGATAGTGTTGATGCCTGTAGCGAAAGCATAGGTAATGCCAAGAGGATGGATGGCTTGGAATGTGTGTGTAAGAATCCTTCAGATCGATGGAATACATCCAATCGTTGGGTTGAATGAAAAGTAGGATCGACTTCAACGATACCATCTTGAATTTCTCTTTGGTCAGAAATTTGTTCAACTCTCGAAGATCCACTATGGGACGAAGACCACCCGATTTCTTGGGTATGAGGAAGTATGGGGAATAGAACCCTAAGTTTTGGGTTTTGGGGGGGGATTAGTCGAATGGCTTGTTGTTTGTGAAGCAAAGTAATTTCTTCCCCGAGTTGTGACTGAATCCTTAGACTGGAAAGGCGAGGTAATGTGGGTTTTGTGGTAAATTGAAGCTGGTAACCGTGTCGTACAATCCCCAAAACCCATTGATCGGATGTTATCTTCTCCCAGGCTGTTAAGCAAGAGTGGATTCTGCCCGGTGGTGTTAGCTGCTGTGGTGGTGGCTGTGTTATTAAAAAGATGGCGTTGATTTTACTGTGGCTGCCGGTTGTTGGGTCTGCTGCCTCTGGTTACGTGGCTTATGTATATATTACCTGACTGTGTAAACGGTGCTTCTCTGCTACAGGACACACAAGGATATCACAAGGAATTTAGTAAAAGCAAAGATAAATTTATTATTGCATATCCTTGGGAGACACAGCCAGACTTTCAACAAAGGGGAAAGCATTTCAGCTTGTCTCTCCCAGTATCTTGTAAAAGCTGTATTATATAGGTTTAAATGATCAGTAACCAACGAAGCAGAACACCTCTCTAAGATAATAAAAAATACACAAAAGAGAGGGAAAAGGATCAATGTCCAATATCAATCTCAAACCCACTTAATTGGCAAATGACAATATCATAAACAGTCTTTGCTTTAAAAGATTTACATCTGCAGCCTCTCGCTCACAATGGGCCGCAAGCTTCAATCAGCTTATAAAGCAGAGTGTAATTCCTTTTTAATCATTTATTGTCATATTGCCTATCCCTAATCAGAACTTTATTCAAAATAATTTATCACTAAACTTCATTCTAAACACCCCTAAGAAAGGTATACCAGTATGAAAAACTTTATACTTCTCACTTTTCACTCTGTTTTAACCCTAAATCTTCTATAAAAGAATACTTAGCCAAGTCAACGTGAAATGTAAATCAAATTGTTCCCTTTTTTTGACATGAATCACGTTTCGATTGTAAAACAATCTTCTTCAGGGGATCATTTCACAGTGCTCGTTACTTGACACAGCCAATATTCTTCAATATCCCGGACAAACAATGGCGCCACAGCTGTGGCGCCATTTTTGAACAAGAGCGGTGAGACATTGTTTGTCCGGGATATTGAAGAATATTGGCTGTGTCAAGTAACGAGCACTGTGAAATGATCCCCTGAAGAAGATTGTTTTACAATCGAAACGTGATTCATGTCAAAAAAAGGGAACAATTTGATTTACATTTCACGTTGACTTGGCTAAGTATTCTTTTATAGAAGATTTAGGGTTAAAACAGAGTGAAAATTGAGAAGTGAAAAGTGAGAAGTATAAAGTTTTTCATACTGGTATACCTTTCTTAGGGGTGTTTAGAATGAAGTTTAGTGATAAATTATTTTGAATAAAGTTCTGATTAGGGATAGGCAATATGACAATAAATGATTAAAAAGGAATTACACTCTGCTTTATAAGCTGATTGAAGCTTGCGGCCCATTGTGAGGCGAGAGGCTGCAGATGTAAATCTTTTAAAGCAAAGACTGTTTATGATATTGTCATTTGCCAATTAAGTGGGTTTGAGATTGATATTGGACATTGATCCTTTTCCCTCTCTTTTGTGTATTTTTGATTATATAGGTTTAAACCATACACAGAATGCCTGTGACGAGGATCACTTATGCAATATGACAGTAAAACTACTTTAACCTGAAAACACTCCCCCCTGAGGCCCCTTTGTTTCTGGCCTTGCTTTTGACAGATGTGTTCTGCTTCTTCTGAATTTCTTTTGTCCTCGATCATTTCATCTCCAGGGGGCAGGGAGAAACTCTGATTTCAGTTGGAGCCTCTTGGAGCCAGATTAGCCAAGAATGCAGCCTCAGCCATCTGCCATCGATAACCTCATGACCTTTAAGTATAGGCTTTGCAGAGCCTAAAGGTATTCCAGATATCTTCCAAATTCTTGAATCTGAGGTCAGTTAAAAGTTTTTCTCTATGACCAACATTGCAAGCAGGCCACATCCTGAAGGATTCTGGAAACTGAGTGAGCACTAGTCTTAGCATTAGGCTCCATATATCACTTACCCCTACAATGATTTGGGGTATGCGGTTGCGGACGCTGGTAAGATGGATATGTCTGTGTACGAAAAGACTGGTAAGACCTATAGGGTCTACGGGCATAGGATTGTCGGCGATTAGATCAGAAATAACGACGTGTGGTCGAGTACTGAGGTTGTGATGTTAAGGATTGAACTGCTAGAGCTTCGTCCTTGAATTTGCCCACTGTTTCCTGAAACTGTTCTCCGAATAGGTTGTCTCCTGTACATGGGAGGTTAGCCAGCTTTTTGTGCAAGTCTTCCCGTATAGTACTGGAACGCAGCCATGCCATCCTGCGGGCTGCAATGGCTGTTGCAGACGCCCTGGAAGATGTTTCAAATCCCTCATATATTGCCCTCAGAAGGTGTCGAGAACACTCCTCCATGTCTGGTTTGCTGTAGAGGAAAGCATACTCTTTGTGGCTTGTATACACTCGTATAGATATTGTACCATATAGAATTGATAGTGCATAATGCAGGCGTTCAACATTGCATTGTGGTACATCTTTCTACCAAATTCGTCTAGACATCGGTTGTCTTTGCCTGTTGGATATGAGAAATGCGTTTTTGATTTTTTGAATCGTTACATTGCAGGCTCGACCACAATTGAAACGTGCGGTAATTGTGGCATAGAGTAAGGCAATGTTTTCCGCATACGAAATTTGATATCCATTTTCCTTGAAAGTGCGGTGAGAGAGTAAGGTGTTTCCCAGGATTTTTTTTTTTTAATTTTATTTTTATTGCATATTTAAACAAATTTACAAGAAGTTTCTTGCTTTAGGAAATATGGGATTACAGAATTTACCTTATAAGCGGTAAACTTTTACTACAATAACAGAAATCAACCTATCCCCATACAATTTTAGGAAACAAAGGGGAGAGAATCAGGAAAATGGAGCAGTCAAATACAATATATACTCCAAAAGGAAATTACTGGACCTCCTACTTTTTAAATTATCGGAAGTTTGCACTGTTGTTCCCAAAAGCCCTTTTAGCTGTTCCGGGTCTGTAAAAACATTTTCCATTCATATAATTTACTATACACCTACATGGGTATTTCAACATAAATTTACCCCCCTTCAATTAACAAATCCTGTCTAAGAGCAATAAATTTTTCTTCTCCGCATTTGCGTGTTCTTTGCAAGGTCCAGATATACCCAAACCTTTTGTCCATAAAATGTCGATGATCTTGATCGAAAGAAAAATCGCATTACTGTATCTCTTTCAGACGTAAATGCAAAAGTTATCAAGAGTGTTTCTCTTTTTTTTTTACTTCTAACTCTGTGGAGCTTTGTAGTATTTCAGAGATATTCAACGGAGCCAGATCTGTAGGGTTTTGTTCTTCTATCTTTTCTTGATTGCTCCTAGTATCTTTTTTTCCCCGCAGATAGTATGCCTTAACTACAACAGGAAGGCTTGTTGATGGAATTTTAAGAATATGAATCATATATTCTTTAAATAATTCTACTGGTGATAGTAGGTCCAAAACGGGTAAATTAAGTACTCTTAAATTATTTGCACGTGCCATGCTCTCTAAATTTTCAATTTTTTTCAATGTCTCTCCTTCTGTTTGAATCTGATATTGTTGGATTTTCTCAGCTTTAATCAATCTCTCTTCCATACTTATTATTTTCTTTTCTTGGTCTATCACTTTTTCAGTATTACCTTTCAAGGATTTATTTGTCTCCACCACAGCTTCTGTTAGTGAGGTTATAGAAGCACCCAGTTTCACTATCACATTCCATATAGTGTCCAAAGTAATTGTTGCAGGTTTAATAATTATGTTTTTACTGACCTTAGGCTTTACTCCACAGTCATGCTGAATTTGAGCCAATTTCCTCAGATGTTGGTGTGCTGGTTTCGAAGGGAATTTTTACAGCGTTCACGGCCGATCCTTGCTTGAGATCCGCCTTTTTACCCCGCTGTTCAACTCCCTTCTCTGCATGGAGATCCGACTCATCCATCGTCTCCCGCTGATCTTCTGGCTCGAAAACAGCTCCCGGGAATTCCGATAGATCCCCTGGTCTCTCCAGACCAGTTCCGGGTGGCGGAGTCTCCGGCGCCTCTGGGCTTAACGATATTTCATCGACCTGGACGGGAGAGATCTGCTCCTGTCTCAACCCGTCAGCGGTCCTCTCGGTGGGTGTAGCAGGAGGAAAGCCAAAACACTCGGCAATACTTCTCTGAGAAGAATCTAATGTTGAATCAACAGGCAAGCTTTTCAGCTTTGCCTTACGTTTCGTGTGAGGCATTTTCCAACAGCAAAAGGCAAAGTTTCAACAAGAAAAATGAAATGGGGTAAGAGCCGAGCGTTTCCGTGCTCTCAGTAGGCAGTCATTTTGTCTCTCCCAGCTTTCACCTCGTTTCCCAGGATTTTTGTAAAACACTATGCAGTACCTCTTGCGGTGGAAGAGATGTGGGTTCTCCTGGGGCATCAAATATCTTGAGGAGATCTAAGATCTCTGTTCTAGGATCAGTCTCCTTTTGGACCTCTAGGTGTAATATCGTACCCAGTTTTTCTACATCTTTGGGTACGTAAGGTCCTCTGGAGGGGAACATGGTTATTGCGGTTGTTCTTGTGGGTCCGATGGGAAGCCGGTAGATGATGGGGATGTTTGCGGAGACACGGAATCTATGGGTGTATCTTGCTTTGGAATTGGTGAACTTGGTCGACCTGGTACTGGTGATGGAGGTTCAACTGATGGTTCCCTGGAAATATGAATACTCTGTTCCAGGGAACTTGCAGATAGTTCGTCATACATCTTGAAAGATGATTCCAGGGTTTCATAAAACCCTGCTAAAGACTGAGATAATTGCCAAAATGCCTCTTTTGTTTGAGGAGGCATTGCTGAACGACCAGTTTGTTTTGGTAACTGACGTGCTCTAGGTTCCACTGGGGGTGGCTGAGGTAGAGTATGTGGAACATCATGTTTCTTCCCTGTATTGTCCTCTGCAGTCCTGGCAGAGTTGTTTGAGGACATAGATGCATTAGAGGAAGTAACTTGTATGTCCCGACTTTATGTCCCGATGGTGATAGTCTTCTATGTTTTGGTTGGAATCCTGTCGAAGTGGATCTTGAGGATCTTGAAGTACCGAGCGGTTTGGCGTTGAATCGTGAGAGGTGGAATGAGATAACTCTGGGGACTCATGTCGTCGCTTTAATCCATGTTGTCTTGAGTGTTTGGACTTATGTAATACCTTTTGTGCCGTATACATCGACTTTTGCTTCGGAGGATTTATTATTTTCGCTCCTTGTGTCGTATCCTGCGACGCCATAACTTTGGGCATTGTCAGGGTTCTATTATGTTCCCTTGGCATCAGGCTCCTCAATGCCGTCGTGTGTTGTTGCCCAGTGTGCGCCGATGTCTTCGGCGCCGATGTTTCTGGCTCCATATGTGTTGCTGACTACATTGTCGATGGCGCCTGCGCCACTGGCGCCGTTCCCTGCGCCTTGTGCGGCGCCCTCTTTCGGAGTAAGGCCGATCTAGCTAGATCCCTCGGATCAGGTCCCTGATCTGGCCTAGAACGTCGTGGCAAGTCCTTACCTCCAGGCCTGTAGGGGCGAGGATCCCACGACGCTGCTCTTTTTTTGTGATGGAGCTGGTGTCGAGGGCCCAGGCGAAGAATGAGCCTCCGATGGCTCCGATAAACTAATTAGTTCCTTCATTTTATAGGCATGTTGTTTTTGGGCCCTCGGGGACATTCGAGCACAGAATTCACAATCTTTTTGATTGTGATCGGCCCCGAGGCATCGGTAACATCGGTCATGGCCTCCGTGACCGACATTACCTTGCCACATCTACAAGGTTTAAACCCGGATTTCTTAGACATCTTTTGTAGAAAAAACAAACAATGCTGAGAAGTCAGCTCCGCATGCAATCCCGCGCGCAGAAAGAACAGACTGAGGAGAATCTGTTACTTTCCTGTGCGGGAACACACGCGCAGCCTCAGAGCAAAAATCTAATCTCTGCTTAGTAAAGCTCCGCCTCCCGGACCTGATTGACAGACCCCATGACGCATGGCTAATTCAGCCCTGCTATCAACGGGGAAAAAGAGAGAGGATGCAGCCCTGACCAGCAGGAACACAAGAGGCATATGTGGATGTCTGTGTGTTCTAACGGAATGGCTTTCATACTTTTGGGTCTATACCAAACATTGAGTTGTGGTACAGTAGAAACTGGGTCCAGCACCAGCCACCAATACTTTAATCTGGTTCTGAGCAACTTTTTCAAGCAATTTGAACTGCTCAATGCTCGTACACCAGTGCTGTTCTTGAGGACCTTAGTCAGATGCAAGCTCAGCATAGGAATATGGGTGCTCTGCTGCTCCAACTTATTGAAAAAGTTGTGTAGAATCAGATTAGAGAAGAACAAATGGTATTGGAGCAGGAACAGGAATGGAAACAATGGCGGAGAACAGGGTAAAGCTAGGAGAAGAAGGGAAAAAGGATGAGCACTGGAAGCAAGAGAGTGATGGGGGATGAGCTGGGGTTGAAGGGAAAAATAGAGCACTGGGACAGGGCACCAGAGAATAGAGTGAGCAAGATTACTGCTGAGGAATGGGCTGGGGAGAAGGAATGAGAGAGAAGAGTAACAAGGTAGGGGTAGACATAGGGGGCATGGAAGACAGAGTGAGCACTAGGGAGTGGCGGGACAGAACTACAAGAATAAAATGCTTTCCTGACAGCTAGTCATAATAATAATAAAAACATTTTTTTTGAAAAACACTATCCTGACAAGCTGCCTGCTACCAGTCTAAAACCCAACTTATGTTATAATCATCCAGGAGTTGTTAAGAAAGGAAAATTGGTTCTTATCTGCTAATTTTCGTTCCTCTAGTACCACAGATCAGTCCAGATGCCTAGGTTTTGCCTCCCTGCCAGCAGATAGAGACAGAGGAAGTTTTACTGACTCTGTACATAACCCACGGGCCGACACAGTAAAATCGCGGGAGAGCGGGCGAGAGTGGCCTGTGCGCCCACTCTCCCAGCGCGTGCACAGGCCACTCTCCTGTGCGCGTGATTCAGTATTTTAATTTATTAAAATTAGGGCTGGCGGTAAAGAGAGGCGCTAGGGACACTAGTGCACCCAGCGCCTCCTTTTTGACAGGAGCGACGGCTGTCAGCGGGTTTGACAGCCGACACTCAATTTTGCCGGCATCTGTTCTCAAGCCCGCTGACAGCCATGGGCTCGAAAAACGGACGCTGGCATAATTGAGTGTCCAGTTTTCGAACTGCGAGCCCATTTTAAATTTTTTTTTTTTTTACTTTTAACTTTCGGAACCTGACTTAATATTGTTTTTCTGTGCACTTCCCCGGTGCCGGCAGAAATTAACGCCTACCTTTGGGTAGGCGCTAATGTCTTAAAGTAAAATGTGCGGCTTGGCTGCACATTTTACTTACTGTATCGCTCGGGAATACCTAATAGGACCATCAACATGCATTTGCATGTCGCTGGCGCTATTAGGTTTGGGGGGGTTGGACGCGGTATTATCCCTTACTGAATAAGGGGTAAAGCTAGCGCGTCCAAATGCCGGCTAACACTGTGCGCACTGTACTGTATCGGCCTGCCAGTGTGCCACCTGCAGTCCCTCAGTATTGACCTGTACCCAAGCCAAGATGACAGCAACAATGATAAAATTCTAAGCAAACTTCTAAGCAAATAGCTCCCCTCCAACAAGCCGGAAGAAGGTGAAGGTGAAGTTGCCCGAAGAGACAACTGGAAAACATGTTTCCCAAATTTAACATAAGTCATCAGCATTGAAACCTCCAACAACTCTGCACTATATACAAAGCAACAGTACGAGCCGAGGACTCTCTCCCCAGTAAATGTGCGGGTGTCTGGACTCATCTGTGGTACTACAGGAACGAAAATTAGCAGATAAGAACCAATTTTACTTTTCCTGTATGTACCCAGAACAGTTCAGACTCCTGGGATATACCTAAGCTCCCCTTAACTCAGGTGGGATGTGGAGAGTTCCACTCGTAGAACACACTCACTAAAGCACATGGAAGTCGGAGCCCCGACATCCAAGCGATAATGCCTAGCAAAAGTGGGCAACAACTTCTTAGTGGCCACCCAGCAAATTTCATACAGACACCTGATGTGACTCAGCGCAGGTAGTCACCTGACAATGCGTCAAGTGTGCCCCTAAACCCCTCAGCAGCGGGCACCCTTTAGAAACTTAAACAAAACTTAAGTCATTTCAATCATTTCCTTCAGCCACTGCACAACAGTAGCCTTAGACAACTTTTTTCCCTTCTCTGGATCATTCCACAGTACTAAGAGGTGATACGATTTACAAAGAGGAGATATGATCTATCAAAATCATAAGTGACCTTTAGATACCTCAATAATACATGCCTCTAATCTAAGAGGCAACGCTCCCCACCAGAGGAACAGAGGAATCCAATCCATAAAAGCTGGAAGCTCTATTGACTAAGATGGAACACCGAGACTACCTCAGGCAGAAAAGAAGGCACCATGCATAAAGATACCTGAAGGAAGGGATCTCAAAACAGCACCACCTGGAGCTCCGAAATTCTCCTGGCTGAACAAATAGCACCCAAGAAAGCCACTTTCTATGATAGGGTCAGTCATATTTTTTATACTGGATGTGGGATCCTCTGTCAATTTTAGATAGAAAGTGCCGTCACCTAGTTGTCTTTCTGCTTCCCTGACATATTGAGTTCTATCATGGATCACAATGGACCCTCCTTTGTCGGCTGGTTTTATGATGACTGGGGGATTTTCCTGTAATTCTCGCAACGCCTTTGATTCTTCCTTGCTGAGATTCTTATGTTTGATATTTTCTTTAGTGTTGGTCATAAAACTTTCCTTGCGGATCATCTCAGCAAACGTATGAATTATGGGGTTTGTCGGCCCTGGAGCTAACCAATTTGGTGTCGATGAAAAATACAGCCGTAGTCGCAATTGTCTAACATTTGTATAGGAATTTTTCCCCTTCAAATGGTGAATATTGATTAGTTGGAGCGAAGAATAAACCTTTGTTTAAAAAGGTCTCCTGAGGGCCTGTGAGTGAAGACATATTGATGACCCCCAATGGGGAATTCCCCCTTATCGGTTCCTTGTCTGTCTGGTTTTGTACAATCGTCATGTGTCCCCTATTCCTTCTCTCGGTCTCCGATTGTCCTTGTGGTTTAAATACTTTAGACAACAAAAATGTTTGATTCAAATTACTGGTTTTTTATATAAAAAAAAAAGATAAGTACTTCGTATTTGTACAGACCGTGAGATGGTGAAAAAAATTCCTCCGAAGGTCCCTGAAGCAGACAAGCAGTTGTCGAAACACGGCCGATGTTGGGCAGGCAGCTTCGACCTTATGGAAGTGCAGGAGTTCGTCTAGAACCGATAAGTACCCACATAAAGGAGCGGGAACACAATATAAGGTCGAGCTGACTGCCAGGGGGAGGACATTCACTGGAAATGCAGTACACAGCAGATTGGTTTATGAGAAGTACATAGTTAAATTACAAAAAATTAAAAATTAGTATAATAAAGCATTTGAAGAATAAAGTCGGTAGCTATCAAAAGAGAGAATCACAGAGTGGTTCCCTCACATACAGCAACCGCACAACACCACACGTCGGAGTTCCATTGATGGTTGGTTGTTATTTAACATATGAAAGGCAGTTTTATAAATAAATGTGAATTCAATTTTGTTTTTTCACTGACACAGGTAAAACAAACAACAAAAAAACCAACAAAAAACTATAAAAAATGTTTATGATCTTAGCCTGGATTAGCAGGCCTCATAATGAAAACGGCTTTTGGAGGATTTTCCTTGAGGAGCCAGCAGCTCTAAAACACTTGCCTCCACTTCAGCCATGAACACCTCCAGTGGATCTTCTTCGCTGTCAGAATCATCCATTTTCATATTATACTGCTGCCGGGTTGGGGAGTTCTCGGCAGGGATGTATGGCAGATCCATGTTGCTGGAATCCTCCTCTTCATCCTCAAAGTAACTAATACCAAAAACACAAGAGGCCAGATTAATGCAAGAATATAAAATGGATGCACAGTAGATGCCCTCGTGTTTCAGGTTTATTTCTGAGACATTGCGTCTGAACCAGTCCCTCCCACCACCCATCCAAATTACTGTTTCTATATTCCATAAAGACAAAAAATGGCAGCAGATAAATACAATTAGGCCCATTTACTCTAATTTCACTTCCTTGTCGTCTTTTTTTTTTTTTTTATCATGCCCTACCCATGATTAATTAAATATCAATTCCAGGAGGAAACCAGGTAATAGCACTACTTACGCATTCTCCTCATCAAAGTTTGCTCTCTTTGAGCCGATTTTGTAGAAAGAGGGCAGCTGTGGTGGGCCTAGTTTCCCGTACCCACCGGCCGAAGTTGTACCAAAGGCACTGTGGGATGGTTGAGCAAGTTTTGGGTCCTCCTTCTTCCCTGTTGCAATGGCAAACCCACCAAAACCAAAGCCTCTCTTGGTACCAGGTCCACCTTTGTTCCAGTTCATGGTGACCAATTATCCTGTTAAGGTAATAAAAATACCGTATGCTAAATATGCAAGTCAGAAAAGCCGCTTGGGGTGCTCCACTTGACCTAAACCTAATATAACTGGGAATGAAACACTCAGCACAGCATGTTACTAGTCTCTACACTTTTACGCGAGTTTCCCAATTATGTATATTTATACAACATTCTACTCATTAAATGTCCTCAACCAAAATGTTTCTTTCCACCAGACAAGAATACTGTACACCGCCAGTGTTCCATGAGTATGCACAAATTAGATGCTCAAAGTCAAATCAATAAATCACTAGATAGCTTCAGCAGGAGTGCAATGTAGAAAGTATAATCTGCCTGTGATTGAGTGCAGACTACAACTGTGGATATAATCACCATTTGGATTGTCTGAATTTCCACTTGTGAAAAGCATCTTTATAAATTCAACTTAAAAGAACTTTATTTCACATTCCCTTTTCTTTTTTTTTTTACTGCTCCCCAGAAAGTACAATATGAACATTAGAGATCCCCTTGGCCTGGCCACTATCAATGAAACCTCTTCTTTCCATTCTAGAGCAATATTTTTCCTAGCCATAGTCAAAGCCATCTCTGACAAATATTCCTGGATGATCCTCTTTACACAACTTAATATGCATACTAAGGAAGACAGAGACAATGCCTTCCCTATCACTCTGTATATCTTTACATAATCACAATGTATAGACAAAAAACCCCTGCTCTCTTACATTATATATAACATTAAGACTCTTGAAATAACTCAGTTGTAAATTAGCATTAACTGTTACTGCTTTAGTAAGGGATGCCATATAGTTTTAACTGTGATATGCCATGAGGGGTATGGATACGAGATTGGACTGAGGCCACTGAACTACTATAAGATACTATAAGATAGTACAGGGATAGGCAATTTCCATCCTTGAGTGCCACACAGTATAAAGCTGGCTTCCAGGTATGAGAATTACCTTCCCCATGTGTTACCAGGCAGAATTGGGACTAGAACAGAAATTCCACTACTGCTGCAACAGGTATCCTATCTTAGGCCTGGATTTATCAAAATGCACTAAATATCGCATGCGATAGGAAACGGGGTGTGTTTTATGGTAATAGCCTGTTTATCGCAAAATGCGCTTAGTGCTTCACATAAGTATTACCGCACAGTGCGATAACTTTTTCACACTTTGCGGTAAGTACCAAAACTGTTCCAATTCCTACCTGCAAGAGAGAGCCTAGCTACAAGGTCCTTATAGCTTAAAATAGTGAAAATGCTGTTTGCGAAAACATCGCAAAGTACAATAAAGCCATATTGCACAGCTTAACGCAAATGAAAAAGGTGTAGTTAATTCCCGTGTTAAAACTGTGCGATATAGCTTCGCAAATTGCAAAGCCAGCCCACTTGGCCAGAAATCCCACCCCAATCTCCTTCCCTTTTTCTAATTTGCATCGCACCATGCATTATGGCATTTTCGCATGCAAAAACGCCATAAAGCACTTTGATAAATGATCCCCTTAGATTGTAATACGAATCAAACACTTTCTATGTTCTTTCAATGAATGTTACTTGAACAAAGTTTCCCCCTAAAATAAAAGCAGCATGAAAGCCAAAGGGCTTCCTTTTTTTCTCCACTTCAGTCCCTCCCCTCCTATCTGGTGCACATCAATACCTCAACAGGACATTGTGCCAATATATATATTTTTTTAAATTTACAATTTGAAAGACAATTTAGTTATATTCTATGTAGATATGCTTTTTTAGAATTCTATTTGCTTTCTTTCTCTACCTCTTGATACATGCTTTAAGATCTCTATCTAGCCTGTAGAAGGCACTCCTGGAAAAGGACTTAAGAAATGAATAAGAGGTCTGCTTTCTTCTGATCCAGACTTTGTGCAGAACTCATTTGAATATTGAATACCCAGTTCTAAAAGAGTTAAAATTGGAGTAGAAAATAGCATTTTCCCACAAACAAAGCAGTACTAAGTACTTATAGAAAAGCACACCTAAGCAATATGAATAGTTTCATCCTCCATGGTACAATGTATCAAATGAACACTGTAAGAGATGACTGAGTGTGATTTGGAAAATTTCTAAGAGAGAAAATTTGTTATGCCAGGTTATTTGTTACTTTATAGTCTTCTTCCTTCTGAAACATCTTTGGGCTGGTCACTGGGGTAGGAGAGATCATACTGCTGTTGTTGAATTTTGATAATTGCAGGAAAGATATGAAAATTAAAGCCTGAGCAATACATTTAACTTGAAAGGAAATGGCTAAATAAGTTTAATTTATTTAATAAATTGCATTTCTTCCATTAAAATCAATGGAACAATGTGGTTACTTCTACTTGCACCTTGTGCAGGGCTCTTTGAAGCTATTTCTAGGTCATCTGGATAAAATAGTGTGGTCGCTGTGTTAGTCCACTTGAATGTACAGAAATAAAGGTCAACAAAAAAAATGTTATATGCAGGGTGATACCTTTTTTGGATTAAATACAGGTCTCCTGAAAAACACAGAACACGGTGGCAAATAATGATAGCAAACCCCATCCCTCTTCCTATGGCAATACCATAGGCCTCCATTTGATCTCTGCTTTTGCATCACTAACATTCCCTGTATTTATCTCACACTTTTCTGAAGTCCAGTACTGTTTTTGCTCTCACTACCCTCACTGAAAGGCTGTTCTATGAATCCATCACATGCTTCTTTACATTGCTCCCAAAAGTTGAATAGATCCCATGCTACTAGTTTCAGACTAACCCTCTCCAGTTCTAGAACTTGTTCTCCACTGAAACATGCTTGCCACTTCTGCATTGTACCTTTGAGATCTTTCTTCCAAAAAAAATATATATATTAAGGTCCTTAGATCTCACCTTACAGGGCTTGCAGTGCAGACTCATCATTAGTGAGACCTCATTTAGACTAGTGTCTTTTATTACTGGCTATACGTATGAAAGAATACTTTACACCACAGCTTCTCAACCCTGTCCTTGGGATACACTCAACCAGCCTGGTTTCAGGATATCCACAATGAATACGCATAAAATAGATTTCCATACAATAAAGGAAGTGAATGCAAATCTCTTATAGGCATAATTATCGAGAATATTCTGAAAATGTGACTGGCAAAGTATGACCCGAGGACTGGACTGAGAACCCCTGGCATATACTACCAAAAATCTGGCTTATTTTTTGTTTTGTACACTGCTCTGAGAAGAGAGGAGAACAAACTAAAACCATGATTTAAAATGAGGCTTCCTGATCAATTATTTAAATAAAATCCATGCAGTTCCTCTGGGCCCCAAATGCATAACTGCGCTTTGTTGTATTAAACTTTATTTGGCAGACGCTCTACCATTTTACAACGTGTATTAAATCACGCCTCATTTCGCATCAGCTCAGCTGCAGGTTTTGGTATCATATGCAAAGAGGACAATATAATTACGCACATACCCTTCTACGTTAACTTACATAAAAATTAAAACAGAAAAATAAAGTATGACAACAAAATTTAAATTCCACACCCCTCCCGCTCGGCTTGAGGGAGAGCCCCCAGACCCTCGCTAAACCCCTTCCCCAGTCTGAAAATGTCCACACATCCTCACAGAGGTCCCCGCCCCAAACCAGAGTGACCGCAGGCCTTCACTGCGTCCCTCAGCCAGAGAGCGACCCCGGCCCTCACCGCGCTCGAAACAGGCCATTCTTCCCTCAGCTATGCTGGCGGTTGCTAATAATATTTATGTTATTGTTTCTTCTTCAGTCTACCCACTGTTCCAGGTCATACTACAACCCCGCAGTGCCGAGAAACATTTCAAAGACAACAACAACAACAAAAAAAACCCCCCTAAAACCCCAACCTTACCGAACCCCGCTCTTCCACGGAGGAGTCCGAGCGATGCGGCGCATGCGCAAGCGTCCCTGACGTCAACACGCTCGTGCGCGACGCCCGTCACGTCCGTGCGTGCTGACGTCGGCTGAGTTGAGTCTGTCTCCTAGTCGAAACGTCACGACGGAGGGTGGGATTCGACCGCTCTGCCCCCCCGAGCCCTCAGCGGCAGGCACCGAACTTGAACCTCGCGGTCACTGGTCTTCCCGCTTGTTGCGAGCCTGGGAGGGGCACGAACAGAACAGCTGTTTTTTTCATCTGCGACCCCTGGAAATCGGCTCCTGACAGCGGGCGCTCCTGCTGTGTGCTCTGAGACTGGATCAAGACGGTTCAGCTCCAGACTTGGTCTTCAGGATGTCCTTGATAAATATGCAGCATATTTGCATGCTTTTGTCCAAGAGACGTAGTAATTTGCATATGTTGGGGGGACCTCCGGCAATAGACTGTTCACATGTGCGTTGCATACTGTAAGTTAGCAGTGTCTGTAGGGAAGTTGTTCCCTACAGACACTGGGCAACACCAGCCGCAGTCTGGCTGGTGTTGCCCATGTTCCGGGACCTGCTGCTTGGGCTTGTGCACTCCGGCCTCACCTGGAGGTATTACTGCGGTAACTATTGCCTCAGCAATAGCTCCCAACTTGTCATGCACATGAGGTAGGAATAGAAGATTCAGTGAGATGCGATCTAAGAGCCCAAAAAGCAGGTATTAAAGATTGGTGCAACATGCGCAATTTTCAGTACCAGCTTTTTCATATCATCTTTCACCTTAATTGATTTACATTCCACCTTTTAGATACTTTCAAAGCGGAATAAATTCAAGTACTGTAGGTATTTAGTTTTCACAATTCCTGACAAACAAATTCTGAGAGGTCGAGAACAGGTAGATGTGACTCGGTTATTTACTCTTTTGGATAATAGAAAGACTAGGGGGCACTCCATCACGTTAACATGGGGCACAATTAAAACTAATCAGAGAAAGTTCTTTTTTTAATCAACCCACAATTAAATTCTGCAATTTGTTGCCACAGGATGTGGTTAGTGCAGTTAGTATAGCTGTGTTTAAAAAAGGATTGGATAAGCTCTTGGAGGAGAAGTCCATTACCTGCTACGTATTAAGTTCACTAAGCGAATAGCCACTGCCATTAGCAATGATAACATGGAATAGACTTAGTTTTTGGGTACTTGCCAGGTTCTTATGGCCTGGATTGGCTACTGTTGGAAACAGGATGCTGGGCTTGATGGACCCTTGGTCTGACCCAGTATGGCATGTTCTTATGGGGGTCATTAATGTACATGACGCATGTAAGAACATAAGTTGCCATACTGGATCAGACTTGAGGGCCCATCAAGCCTAGCATCCTGTTTCCAACAGTGGCCAATCCAAGTCACGCATATCTAGTAAACATACACACATTAAATAGATCCCATGTTACTAATGCTGGTAATAGCAGTGGCTATTCCGTAAGACAGTAATTGGATTTTTACAGAAACTTATCCAAGCTGTTTTTAAACCCAGCTACACTAACTTCCTTAACAATGTAGTAAAGGTATATTGTTGAGCAGTGAATTCCAGAACTTACTTGTACATTGAGTGAAAAATAATTTCCAAGCATATAGCCAGATGGACTCTGGACCAATGGGTTTATGCTCCCCTACCAGCAGATGGAGTCAAGATTCAGGTTTCAAAGCTAAGGTCACCCTAGACACACCCCTGTAGTGACCTCAGCCCTTCAGTATTTCTCCTTCTCCAGCAGATGTGGACATGATTTCGCTATGGGGATCACTGTACCTTTTGGAAGAAGAAATTCTACTTTTAAATTAGAGAAAAGATTGAGCCCCTCTCTCCTACAGTGATACCTAAAGGTCCCTTACCCAGCTGAGAATTCCTGGTCATTTCCGAGATCCCTCAGAGGTGTGCCTTGGTCTGGTAGCTGGTTGCCAGTGTGGAATTTGCTGCTGACGCAGCTGAAAGACAGCGGGTGCAGGAAGCCAAGCATGGCAATGACAGTCAAAGCCCTCTCCCCCCCGCAGACAGAGACTGTCTGTGTACTCAGTCAGTAAATGCTGAGGTTAGGTAAATTAAAAAAAAAAAAAAAAAGATTTCCTCCCGATTCAGAGACTGAAGGGTTTCGATAAGATTTCCTCTGATCTCCTTGCTCGGTGTGCCGTACCAGCGTTGTTCCCGATCCTGTTGGGGTAAGGGAAAGTAGGCTTCCAAATGGGTTGAACGGTCCCCTGGTGGGCTAGGTCCCACTTTAGGCTTGGTCATCACACCACATGGTAGGCCACGGCCGTGCCATCTTGCGCATGTTTTTGTGCTTGTATTACCCACCATAGAGCTTCGGTACACACGGTGCGTGTTGGCTCTGCTCATGTACTGTGTGCATAACGTCGCATGCGTACATATGCACACAACTTAATATGTGCAGAATACAAGTAAAGCTGAGTACATGGGGTGTGCATGCGCTTCGCTGCGGCCTGCGAAGGTGCCCGAAATCTGAGCGCATAAAATTTTAAATGCTAGCTGTCTGAGCACAGTTACTGTTGCCAATGACTCCAGCAGCAGAGAAACATAAGCACTTTTCTCTCTGCGCTGCTTGTCAAGGCTGTACAGTCTGACCTGGATTCTTGCTTATGTCTGTACTGTGAGGAAGCCCAGGGAGAGTTAGCCTCCCCGGACTTTGCTAAGCCCAGCTCCTCCAATTCAGAGGATGGGTTAGCCACAGCCTTAACTGGAATTATTCCAGATCTGAGTAACCCCAGGACTGGGTCATCCATGGGAGAAGGAAATTTAGCGGCACCTACCCCAGTACCGCCTGAGCTAGGCATGGACCTGAAAACTTTCTCTTGGGTGGTATTATTACAAAGCCTTCAACACTTCGTACAGGCGCAATCTGCTACCTCACTTGCCCGTGTCCGGATGGAACCTCAGCCAGTAAGCCCTTCCTTTCCCAGTCCTAGTGGCAGACCTCGAGGCATGCCTCGACTCACCAAGGATATCCCTGGCAGGGACCCAGACTGCATGGACAAAGAAAAGGATACAGATTCCTTGGAAGATGGGGAAATCCCCCCTTGGTTTAGAATTATATTGGACCATGTTACGTTTTTTCTATAGAGACCCTGAAACCCGGAGGGGGGCAGATGGGGGGTTGTAAAACCAAACAAAAAAACCCAAACCCACCCAACCCTTCAAATTTAATTCATTGCAACCCTCCAAAACTTGCCGAAATTCCCTGGTGGTCCAGCGGGAGTCCCAGGAGCAATCTCCCGCTCTCAGACCGTCGGCTGCCAGTAATCAAAATGGCGCCGATGGCCCTTTGCCCTTACCATGTGACAGGCTATCGGTACATTTGGCCGGCCTCTGTCACATGGTAGGAGCGATGGACTGTGGCGGCCCAATTTGTTTAAAAATATTTCTATCCTGCACTTTTTAAAATCAAGGCAGGTTACAGTACAATAACATACATAATAGTTAAAAACATAACATCAAACCAAACTATCCTCTAGTTCACAAACATAGTAGATTCCCCAAATTATCTACAAAGATCATAAATTATGAAAGTTTCCTATTAACCACCAAAAGCTTAAACAGATTACATCTTCCTGAACACTTTTATACAAGGTTCAACTCTCAAATTCTCAGAGAACTAGATTCCCTGCAACTGTGAAAAGCCTCTCTGTAGACTCACAAAAACTTAACTTGCAAAAAGTTGGTAGCTCCAGTAAATGTCTACCTTGTGATCATAACAGGCGTGCTGGAATATACATTTTTAAGGCTAAACAAATATATACCGTATTTTTCGCTCCATAAGACGTACTTTTTTTCCCCCAAAAGTGGGGGGAAAATGTCTGTGCGTCTTATGGAGCGAATGTAAAAAAAAACCAAAACAAAAAAACCCCATCCCAACCCTTTAAAGTTAATTAACTACAACCCCCCACCCTCCTGACCCCCCCAAGACTTGCCAAAAGTCCCTGGTGGTCCAGTGGGGGTGCGACTTTGCCCTTACTATGTCACAGGGGCCGACCAATGGCACCGGTAGCCCCTGTGACATCATAAGGGCAAAGGCTATCGGCGCCATTTTGAATACTGGCAGCCGATGGCCCTAGTGCAGGAGATCACTCCCGCACCTCCGCTGGACCGCCAGGGACTTTTGGCAAGTCTTGGGGGGTCAGGAGGGTGGGGGGTTGTAGTTAATTAACTTTAAAGGCTTGGGATGGGGGTTTTTTGTTTTGTTTTTTTCCCCCAACAAAGAGAACGATAAACATTTTCCGATCCGGGGAGTGGACAGAAATGGCCCTCCCCAGACCCAAAAATTAAATGGGGACCAAAAAAAATGTTATGCCCTCCCTAATTTGTTCCATAAGATGCCCAGGAACAGAGCTGGTTTAGCACACCATTATTATTATTATTATTTTTTTTTTAATTTTCCTGCTCTTGAATCCTAGGTGCGTTTTATGGTCAGGTGCGTCTTATGGAGCGAAAAATACGGTAATGGTAAACCATCATGTAGTGCTTTAAATATCAACAGCAGCACTTTAAATTTAATACGCCAATAAATTGGAAACAGACATAGGGAATGCAAAATTGGAGTCAAGTGTTCTCAACGAGGAATCCCAGCAGTTAGTTGTGCCACCGCATTCTGGGCAAGTTATAACGCCCTGATGGTTGAATTGGGGATGCCCAGATTAAATGAATTACAATAATCTGGGCTATTGATGACAAATTCCTGCACTAGGGATCGAAAATGATAGCTTGCAATAGTGGCCATAACCCGTGCAATACTTGTAGTTTATAAAAACTACTCTGCACAACATTCTTCATTTGGCCCTCATTGGAAGAGACAGAAGACTGCTCCCCATCCCTAGCACAGAGGCACAGACCCTATCAGCCACCTGCAGACCATGGGAGCTATTTCGGGCAGCACACAAGTTTTGGCAAAGGAGGGAGCAGAAGTGCTGCAACAGAGTGCAGGAGGTTGGTGGTAAAGAGAGTTTTGCTATAGGGCTGTACAGCCCTGCCTGGTACTTCTATATTAAACAACTAAAACAAAGCTGTTTTCTGCCCAAGAAAGATGCTTTTATAAAGGAAAACTAGACAGGTTGGTGTTTTTCTCAGTTTTTTTTTTAATGTTTATCGTTGGTTTGCACGTTCATATTACAAAATTAGCTGCCGTAGCCCAAAGCTTGGGACTTAAGAAAGCTTTGTATTGTCAAAAAGGTAGTTTGCAACTAATTTGATTTTTTCTTCTTTTTTTTTTTTTTTTTAACAAACCCTTGAGCATCAATAACTCATTGTATTTTTTACAAATTACTGTTTAAAAGTTTTTCTCATTATTTTCTAAAACCTTCTCTTTTCTCTGTAATAATTTAAGTTACTCTTCCAATATTGTTAAAAATATTACCATTTGAACTAGTCTATCATCATCTGGTTACAGATTTCTGCATTCATCAGGTCACAATCTGTATTGAAATTTCAATGCAGCTCATAATTGCCTCAGCACAAAACTACACATTAGGCATTTTAAAAAGACATTTCATGACTCCTAAATGTAACTGCAGACAACTACCTGGTATAAGCAGGGATAGTCAAAACTGAATTTGTTGATAAACTGCTGGTAATATAAATTGATTTAAAGAGACATTAATTCAAGGAATACTGTACATTGTACAGACCTTAATAAAGGCATCAACAATCAATAATAATAATAACCTGTCCTTTCTCTTCTAAGCCAAGTTCTTAACACCCTGTTATATGTAACTGCCTTTTCAGCACCATTGTTATAGTTATGTTTACTATGCACCCCTGTTCTATGTGAACCAGCATGATGTGACTGCTGTCTCGAATGCCGGTATATAAAAATTTGAAATAAATAAATAAATAAACAATCAGCTGTATTCAACACTGCATTTCAGCTCCTCTTATCTAAGTAAGAGGTTTTCAGGTGCAAGTTATTCACCTCAAAACTGTCACAGACTGGTTGTCTCTGCCACATTTCTCTCTCCCCCCATTATGAATGGTGCTCTGCAGGAACATTTGATCTCACACCAAAAAAGAAAGGGTGAGATTATGTAGAATAGGAACAACATGTATCATATCTACTTGTATCTCTTTATTTTGGTTTTGGGAATACAAACAGGAATATCTTTTGATGATCTCCAGCCACATCCAATAAATAAAAATAATGTGAGGTATTAGATTGTGCAGCGTATGTGAAAAGCAGTTTTCTGGATGTTACTGTGTGTACTGTCTTAGTTAATAGAAGATAAAGGCCTACTCAATCCTTTCTGCAAGTATATCCCTACTATTTTATGGCAGGTATTACTTATTTTGATTTATAGTCCGCCTTTCAGTCACTTCAAAGTGGATTACATTCAGGAACGCTAGGTATTTCCTTATTCCCAAAAGGTTCATAATCTAAGTTTGTAGTTATGCTATAGGGATATCCAATTCATTAAAAAAAGGCTATTGTTACAGCATGATATATGTGAATAGAACTAGAAAAACGTGCCAGGTATAATGGCTCAGGGATGGCCAGCATCAAATCACAAAGGGGCTAAAAGGAAAATCTGTTGTTATAACAGTGAAGAAAGCATTTAACTTCTTACAAAGTTCCTATAAGCCAATTTTCTGATGTTTTGTCCACCAGCATGAAATTCTTTATACAACATTAGAAGTGGAGCAAAGTAAGGAGAAATTTTCTTACCTGTTAATTTCCTTTTCCCGTCAATAGCAGGGCTGAATTAGCCATGCTGTCTGGGAAGCGTCGCAACCCCAAGTAGGCGGAGTTTCCTCAGTAATCACAGAGCTTTGACTCTGTGCAGCTGCACGGTGGTGTTCCCTCTCCTCTTCAGTTTCTTTTTTTTTTTTGCAAGCCGATCACACGTGGGGTTTTTCCTCACAAGGAATTTTTTCAGCGATTTTTGAATTTTTTTTTTCTTGACTTGAATTTGATTCCAGATGGCTCTGAAGCCATCTGGCTTTAAATATTGTCAATGTGGCAAAATTATGTCCATCACCGATGGACATAATTATTGCTACATATGTTTAGGCCCAGACCACGACCAAGCCTCATGTAGAGACTGTGGTCGCATGTCACTGAGAGCCCAATGACAACGAGCGGCGAAAATGGAGCGTCTGAGGATGGGTTCCTATGCCCCACCAACTTCAGCTCACGCTTCGCCGGGACCGTAGAAGAAGGGTAAAGTCCCTACCAAGAGGGCCTCCTCTCTGGGACCTACCGGGCTGAGCCGCACTGAGTCTGGTACCAGGCCAGGGTCTGAAACACCCTTAGACCCTTCCAAAAGAGCTGGGGCTCCGGCAGTGGTACCGCACAGAAAAGGGCTCGGAAATGCGTCGACCGGGTCACAGGGCTCTGTTCCTGATCGACCCCGTTCTCCGGTGCCGAAAGCATCGACGCAGAAAAAACATAAAAGAAAGTCTGCGCACGGCGCACAACCGACGCATTTAATGCCATCGCATGGAAAGCGTCATGAACCCACGACGCACCTAGAACATTCAACAATGCATTTGACGCAAAAAAGAATGGAGAAAAGAAAGCACACTCTTGAAACACCAAAGGCTCCAAGCATAAGCCCAGTCATTGATATTGAGATTCTTTCTGATCCAGAATCTCACTCTTCAAGACATACATCAATGAGTGAAAACTCTTACTCGGGCCTCTCTTCGGTGTCTCACACCAAGAGAATATCTCCTTCATTGCAGATTCCCCTAGCTAAGCGTTTTAGACCATCACTGGTCATTCCGCCAAGATCTCAGCTCAAACGAACATCTCCTGAAGATATCTTATTAGCTGCCATTCCTACGAAACCATCTTCCATGCAGGTACACTTACTACATCAGGGTACCTTGGCAGCTACCGCAATGATGAAAATTTCCAATGCCTTGAGTTCCTTCTTTGAGGATCTGGAGCAGGCAAAAGGTGTCCCATCATAAGACTCTCCTAATGTCTCTCCGCTTTCATCTCTGGCCCCTGGACCATCTGATCCAAATGTTATTGCTACACCGGCCCCTCCACATAGCCCGGACTCTCAACTATCTACATCTTCAGTAATTTCTTCCACAGGAATGCCATCGGACCCGTCAGAAGGTCTACCGGAGCCTTATTCACCTCCAGAAGACCTAACATATGCCAAATTTATAGAGAAGGTGGGTAACCGGGAAGGTCCCTGATCCCAGGGCAGAGATGATGGGGATTTTAAGAATTTTCGAAACACCTCCAGAACAGACGGCATTACCACCCCACTCAGTCCTGGACAACGTTTTGCGTAAGATGGGGCAGACACCTTTTTATACAATTGCCACCTATAGAAAAATAGATATAAAATACAAGATGCGTAACTCAACCATCTATGAATCTTCTCAACTCCCCCATAACTCCATAGTGGTGGAATCGGCATTAGCTAAGGCAAAACGTTCTAAGTTACATGCAAATGCCCCGCCGGGCCGTGACAAATGCTTAGATGATTTTGGCAGGAAAGTGTACCTTTCCGTGCTGTTGTCCACTAGAATCCAACATCACCAATTTTATCCAACACAATATCTTTACGAGTGTCTCCAGAAGTTACGCCCAATCTATTTGGCGGAGGATAACACTCTACCGCAATCTTTTCTAGATATCGAAGAGGGTCTCCGATACTTGCTAAGATCGATCTACGAAGCCTTTGAATCTTCGGCAAGAGCCTCCGCTTTCGCCATCATGGCCAGACGACTCGCTTGTCTAAAAGAGAGTGCAGTTCGTGATGGCTGACATCCCATGCGGTGGTGACAATTTGTTTGGAGTCAAATACGGAGAAACTGTGTCTCACTTAAAGGAGCAGAACACAGCTGTACTCTTCTTCACCACCCACTCAGACACTCACAAAACCCATCAAAAGTTTTATCCCTCCTATCGTAGAAGGTCTTATCAACGACCATACTCCAGACCATTTATACACTACAGGTCTCAACCATATGGTCCACCCAGGCATGTCACCCAACCCACTCCATCAAGGGGCAGATCTCGACAACAGCGGCAGCAAAAACAACCACCGTCTTTTTGAGTATTATGGAGCCATCACCACCAAAGTTTATAGGGGGACGTCTGCAATTCGTCCTCCGGAACTGGGAATCCATCACAACAGATCAATGGGTGCTCAACATCATCAGGGAAGGTTATCACCTGAACTTCTTGCCCGTTCCATCCCTTCCCCACATCACTCCTCTACGGAATATATATTCCCACTCATCATCCCTGAATACAGAGGTAGCGAATCTAAAGATTCAGAAATCTATTCAATCAATCCCTCTTCAACAACAAAATCAGGGATTCTATTCCCAATACTTCCTTATTCCAAAGAAGTCGGGAGGTCTCCGTCCCATTCTAGATTTTCGACACCTAAACAAACATTCAGAAAGAGAAGTTCAAGATGACCTCTCTCAAGAACATCTTGCCTCTGTTACAGCCCAACGATTGGCTATGCTCCATCGATCTGAAAGATGCGTACTCCCATATACCCATCTTGCTGGCACTACCTCTGCTTTCAAGTTCAGAACACGCACTACCAATACAAAGTTCTGCCATCTGGCCTGTCCTCAGCCCCATGAGTGTTCACAAAATGCCTGGCAGTGGTGGTGGCTCATTTCAGACAACTATCGATCCAAATATTCCCTTATCTGGACGACTGGTTGATAGTGGCATCCGATCCGGATATGCTACAAGCACATACGTTACGCACAATCAACTGTCTCCAGACACTGGGATTTCTCATCAATTACGAGAAATCACACCTTCAGCACACACAACTTCTTCAATTCATAGGTGCTCTCATCAATTCGGTGGGCGAGAAGGCCTACCTTCCCAGGGACAGAATGCAGACACTTACTGCACTAGCTCAGAGCCTATTCAACAGACACCAGGCATCAGCACAACAGATTCTTCAACTTCTAGGTCACATGGCGGCAGCCATCTATGTAGTTCCCCACACAAGACTGCATGTGCAACGCTTACAATGGGGCCTAAAAACTCAATGATCTCAGTTCCTATAGCCCCTCAACTACAGAATACAACTCTCCAATCCAATGAAAGCAGACATTCAATGGTGGCTCTCTCCCAGCAACCTATCTTCAGGTGCCCCCTTCCGGTTGCTCCCTCATCAGCTAACTCTTACAACGGATGCCTCCAGGAAGGGTTGAGGAGCCCATCAAAGTGACCTAAAAACTCAGGGCCTTTGGGCCCCACAGGAATCCACGTAACAAATCAATCTCCTAGAGTTACGTGCAATCTGCAGAGCACTTCAGACTTTCTCTTCTCAAGTCCGAGGAGCACGCCTCATGGTGTACACCGACATCCAAGTTGCCATGTTTTACATAAACAAAGAAGGAGGGTCCGGTTCATGGACACTGTGTCAAGAAGCTATTCGAATACTTCAATGGGCAAAGACAGCCCAGGTATCCCTCCAGGCCACTTACCTGCCAGGTCTGGACAACGTAACGGCAGACCACTCAGCAGGGTTTTTCACCCACACGAATGGACATTAAATCCAGAAGTGGACTTAACCATCTTACAACAGTGCGGCATCCCCATAATAGACCTTTTTGCCACGGAAATCAACTGTCAGAATCAGGTCTTTTGCTCCATCTACCCCAGCAAACTTCGGTATGCCCCGGATGCCTCTCTCATTCCATGGGAATCGGGCTTAATGTACGCCTACCCTCCCATTCCACTTATATCACGGACAATTCAAAAATGCATTCAAGATGTAGCGGACATGATCCTCATTGCCCCAGCATGGCCAAGACAACCATAGTATGCGTATCTCATGCGACTTTCCATATGCCCAACAATACCACTGGAGAATCATCCACAACTTTTAACACAAGGAGGCGGCTCCCTCCTCCATCCAATGCATCAATCCCTGCATCTCACGGCATGGAGACTGAAAGGCAGATACTAAACCATCTAGGTCTCTCTTCCCATTGCTTCTCTTCCCATTGCTCTCTTCCCATTGCTTCTCGAAAACACTCAACCAGGTGTAATTATGCGGGAAAATGGCAACGCTATCAGAAGTGGTGTAAGCTACAGAACATAGCCACTCAGCTATTAGAGTATCTTCATACACTTTATGAAGCAGGTTTGGCTACCACATCGGTTCGAGTACATATCAGTGCTATTGCAGCTTTTCATCACTCTCATAACGATCTACCAATTTCTAATCATCTGTTGATCTCCAGATTCATGAAAGGCATGCTTCGACTCCGACCACCGGTTACAAAACCACCTGTGCCATGGGACCTGAACGTGGTGTTGGAACAGCTAATGCTACCTCCCTTTGACACCAGCCACATAAAATACCTAACTTGGAAAACAGTCTTCCTGATAGCCATCACATCGGCAAGAAGAGTTAGTGAACTACAAGCCTTAGTTCACTACTCCCCTTATTTGGAATCCTACCACGACAAGGTGATCCTTTGCCCTCACCCCACCTTCCTGCCTAAGGTGGTCTCTATGATTCATCTTAATCAAACCATTACTCTACCTATTTTCATGCCAAAACCTAACAATGAACGTGAAAAACTTCTACATTCCCTAGACTGTAAAAGGGCTCTGGCTTACTATAAATAAAGGACTCAATCCACTATGAGACCTTCTCAACTCTTCCTTTCCTTTAATCCAAATTATCCTGATTAACCTGTCTCAAAGAGAACCATCGCCAGTTGGCTATCACAATGCATTCTATTTTGTTACAACAAATGTTCTATCAAACTCCAAAGCAGGCCTCAGGTGCACCAGATACGCACCACAGCAGCATCAGTTGCTCACTTAAACAAAGTTCCGTTAATAGATATCTGCAAGGTGACCACTTGGTTGTCCATCCACACCTTTACATCCCACTGTTGTCTACAACAAATGACCTCTGATGCAGCGCTAGGCACAGCAGTCTTAACAACACTTCAAAACATATGAGACTGTCTACTACTCTAAGGGTTGTTGTCTTAATCTTCAAAGACATATAAACATGGACACAACCCGGGAGCTTGGGGCTCCCAGGCAGCATAGCTAATTCAGCCCTGCTATCGATGGGAAAAAGCAAGTTTGTTTATCGTAAACGGTGTTTCCATAGATAGCAGGATGAATTAGCCATGCGATCCCTCCCTCCTCCCTAGACACTCCCACATAGGACACATCCTGTTTATTACCTCTCGCTTGGCTACAAAGAAACTGAAGAGGAGAAGGAATCACGCGGGAACACCACCGCGCAGCTGCACAGAGTCAAAGCTCTGTGACTCACTGAGGAAACTCCGCCTACTTGGGGTCGTGACGCTTCCAAGACAGCATGGCTAATTCATCCTGCTATCTACGGAAACAGACCCAACAAATTGAATCCCTAATACAACTGCAAAATGAACCTGAGATGACGACTTCCTGCAGCTTCCAACCTAACTGGGAAGTAAAAGGAAAACAGAAAATAACCCAGGAAGGCAAAAACAACTATGTACAGCTAGATAGCAGCCAGAGGAAAATCCTAGCCTCTGATATGAAATGGCCCCGCTTCCTGGGAGGGTCTTGGACTGGTGTAGCAGGACCAATGGAAAGAAAATTAACAAGTAAGACAATTTCTTCTTCCTTCTTGGTCCTGCTACACCAGTTCAGTCCCATATATGTAGGAAGAAACAAGGGCTGCTTTGAGAACCCTGCCTCTGTACTCAGAGTCCTCCCTGGCCAAAACATCTAGCTGCAATGTTTCACAAAGATATGTAAGGATGACCAGGTGGCTGCTCTACAAATGTCCACTGATGACAGAGCTTGCACCTCCACCCAAGAGGAGGACCACACTGAATAAAGTCTGAAGGCTTTCTTCCCTTGAGCGCCTAAGCCAATACAATAGCGTCTTTTATCCACCAAGCCACAGTAGCCTTAGAGGCTGCTTCCTCTTTAGGCCGATACCCAAAAAGAACAAATAGCCTATCCCACTTGCGAAAGGCGTTCGTCGCCTACAGATATCTAACAATTAGTCTCCAAACATCAGAGAAATCGATACTCATCGCTACACTCCTCCCTAAAAAAGGCCAGGAGAATAACTGATTAATCTGGAAGGCAAAAATGATCTTTGGCAGAAAGGAAGGTACTGGATAGAAAGTGACCGTATCCACAGCAATAATCAGAAAGGAATCACGACAAGACAACACGCGAAGCTCTGAAATTCTCTGACCGAACAGATGGCAATCAAAAAGACTGCCTTTAAGTTTGTATGCCTTAGTGGTTTGAAAGGAGACCCAGAGAGAGCCCTCAACACCAAATTAAGATCCCATAGAGAAACAATTGGCTGGAAAGGAGGCTGCAATCTCTTGAACCCCTTAAGGAACCTAGAAACATCTGGTGGGCTGCTATAGACACATTGCCCAGTCTCCCTTGGAAGAAATAGCTGCCACCTGGACCTTCAGGGAATTCAGCACCAGACCCTTTTCTAGTCCTCTCTGAAGAAAAGCTAGAACGTATGGGATCACGACCCACCAGGGGGTCTCAGATCTGGCCTTGCAAAAAGCCTCAAATGCTACATTGGAATGTAGGCCAATGAGGAATATCCCGTGTAAGCACTTGCACTCAAAAGCCAAGCCGTAAGACAAAATGGAGCCAGATCATCCATGATTACCGGTTTCTGAGCCAGCAGACCGGGAGTCTCTGTGAAACTAAGATGGTCTACCTGGAGAGGTATCAGGTATGCGTGGCCAATCCTGATAATCAAGATGACTCAATTGTATTCCACCTCTACCCTCCAAAGCACCATTCCTAAGAGGGGCCATGGGAGAAAGACGTTAAGAAGTTCCCCCACAGGCCAATGCTGTACCAGTGTATCAATCCCCATGGAGGCCTGCTCTCTTTGCCAACTAAAGAAGTGACCCACTTTCGTGCTTTAATGGATTGTCATTAGAGCTACATGTGGAAGACCCCCACTAACGGGTGACCAGCTGAAAGGCCACTGGGCTCATCTCCCACTCCTCTGGATCCAAATGAGAGTGGCTGAGAAATTCTGCCTGCACATTCTCCTGCCCAGCAATGTGTGCTGCCAACAGCAACATATTTTCTTTTACCCAAGCGAAAAGCAAGTCTCTAGTCTCCTGCAACACCCCTTGGTTCCTGGTCCCCCCCCCCCTAGTTTATCTAGCCTGCACCCTTGATAAGACTGCCAAATTACATTGAATTAAGGAAGCGAATGGTGTTTCAAGGCCATCAATTTCCCCCATGTAGTGAATAGTATGTACATATTGAATTACAATCACTACAGAGGGAACATGTAGTTTCCAACAACCTGCCAGAGCTCATCGTGCAGCCAATATAATCTGTGAGATCAGATGTTGAAGTGATACTGGAACGTTAGGCACAGGTAAGGCACAGGTAAACTAAGTAAAAATGTTTTTGGGTCCTTACCAGGTGAAGCCGGGTAATGTCCCTTATCAAGTTGATAATCTGATCCCAGTATGTTTGCTACCAAATGTAATAAAAGTACCCAAGGCTTTATTATCACCAGCAACTCCCCCTTAATATTAAGAAACATTTTATGTAATTGTTCCAGTATCAGATACCAACAATAGAGCAATTTATAACCATCTTCCAGAGTGGAGGAGATAAGAGCTTCGACCGATAGTTAGAAAACAGATCCCAAACCTCTTCTTCCAAGGTTTCTCCCAGATCTCTCTCCCATGCCTCCATATGCCTGGACTTAAAAGTAAGATCTCCATTGAGAAGCATAATTTAGAAATTATCCCTCTGACTTTATCAACGGCAGCAGAGATATTTTCAAACAAGGATTTCCCTTTCAGTGGTTCTCCCCCATCGATTCACGTACACTACTGCCGTCGCATTGTCTGAGAGGACCCAGACAACTTGGCCCTGGTTTTTAACTAAGAGACCTCCTCCAGAGTCCACTGGCCCTGGCTGACAATGAGCCCCCCAATTGACTAGACTGGCATCTGTCTTGTCAGAATCCAGAAGGATGTAACTAAAGTGATATCCCTTAATAGGTGTGAGGGACCCGGCCACCAGCGAAGAGACTTGTGAAATGATGTGACAAGAAGAGCCTCACCCCATAATACTGGGACTGAAGAGACCAGCAGGTCAGAAGCCAAGCCTGCAGGGACCACATATGTGCTCTGGCCCAGGGAACCAGGTCCAACGTTACCGTCATCAAACAGAGAACTTGCAAGTAGTCCCATGCAAAGAGATTCGGGAGGCCAAGCAATCTCCAAACCTGAAGGTCCACCTTGGTTGCTCTTTTGTCCATAAGAACTGCCTGGCTGTTCAGCGTCGAAGCATGCCCCCAACTATTACAGGGATTGTGTGGGCTGAAGCTTTTTGCAAAATTGATCACCCAGCCCAAGCTTTCTAAGACATGAACTTCTCTGCTGGACACCCGAACCATCTCTTGATGAGATTTTGCCTGAATCAGCCAGTCGTCCAGATACAGTAGACCATAATAACTTCGTGCCTGAGGACCGCCACTGCCTTCACCATCACGATTACCTTGGTAAATTAACGGAGCATGGTCAACAGCCTGAAAGACAAAGCGCAGAACTAAAAATGCTTGAGTAAAAAGCAGAAGTGTAGGCACCTCTGATCCTCCGGGAGAAGGGAATGTGCAGGTAGGCTTCCGATGGAGCAGAGATACTCCCCCCTGATGAATGGTCACGAGGACAGAGTGCAGTATTTTCATTCGAAAGTGGGTAACCTGCAGACTGCAATTCACCCCTTGAAGGACCACAATAGAATGAAAGAACCTGTCTTTCTGGGACACCAGAAAGTAAATAGAGTAATGGCCCTGTCCTCATTCAGAAGCGAGTACCAGCACCAATGCCCTTAAGAGCCATAGTTTCGAAAAGGTTTCATGGACCGCCTGCTTCTTGACCAGAGAGGAGCAGGGGGAGACCATGAAGACATCGCAGATGGGCAATTGTAGATCCATTGCATACCTAGTGCAGATTATTTCCAGTACCCACTGATCTGAAGTTATCCAGGTACACTCCCCCACCCCCCCCTAGTAGAACCCCATGCAAGCGACCACCCACTAGGAGTTGAGTGTGTGGACCTACTGCCTTTCATGGAGAGGACTTGCTGGACCCCTGAAGACTGTCCAGAATCTGATCTTGGCTTCCTTAAACCGCAAAAGGATTCTTACCTCCCAGAGACTGGAAATTATGGGAGTAGTGGAAGGATTGCCAACCTGCATAAAACTGTCCCTGGCCTCATAAAATGACTGTCCCTTATCCTCTAGGAACTGCTGGGGCTTAGGATTCCCCAGGTTCTTCATCAACTGGTCCAGGTCCTCACCAAACAGCAACCTGCTCTTGAAAGGTAGTTTGCCTAGCTATGTCTTGGACCACGAATCCACCGCCCAGTTACATAACCAAAGTAACTGCTGAATGGCAACCAAGAGAGCCACGGAAGAACAATGAAGCAGGTCAAAGAAAGCGTATGCCAAAAAGGCGGTGGCAGATTCCATCCTTGCCACCTTCTCACTCTCTAGGAGCTGCTGAATCCAGCACAGAAGGGCACACATAACCAATGCTGAATAAACAGATCTGAACAGCCACCGCTTAGGGAAATGAATAAATTCCTCAATAGGGACTCCAATCCTGAGAATCCTTCAACGAAGTGCTCCCTTCCACTGGGATGGTGGTATGGTATGTCACTGACATGACTAGGCCATCCAAATGTGGAATCTGGAAGAACTTATGAAGTGTGGCTGGTGGGAGAAGAGAACTTCTGCAAACTCAGGGGATTTCCACTCTGCTGCCTTAGCACCCTCCTTGGCAGGACTTTTCCTGGGCCTTTTGAGGGCATAAAAGGCTTGGTGCAAAAATCCCCCTGTTCCCTCGGGGAAGCGAACATAAGCGGACCAGAAGGGAAATTTTCAGGTACTAGGATAAGATCCATCTCTGACCCACCCATCTGCCCCCAACAATTCCAAATCAAGGAGGCCTGCACATGCAGGAACCTCATATAAAATGGCTGTTGGCCTGCTGTTGCTGCTGTTCGCATGGTAGGCCCATCAGCTGTTGCTTCCGCCTGTCATACATTGCTGAGAGGAGGGAGCCTGCATCACAAGCACAGAACAGGAGCACTCTCTCGGTACCTCCCCCATACAGATGCAGGCCAGGCAGAGCGGCCCTTTGTCAACAGCCGCATGGAGCACCCCAAAGGCCCCACAACAGCAAATTCTGTCAGATTTTTGCATCTGTCCCCAATGTTGCCAGACTCGCACACGTGACCACGGCTGTCCCCATCCCCATAATCAGCCTCTTGATGTTGTCCCAAGGGCACACGGTTACAGTTTTCCCAGCAAACGAGACTCCTTTGCCTACCTCTATTTGCTGACAATCCGGAGCAGGCAAGATGAGATTTGGGGGTAGGGGAAGCATCAAAAGTACCCTCCCAGGAAAAAAAAGCAAGGGTATGTTGTCTCCTTCAAAAAAATGTTTTTTTTCTTTTTCTTTTCCCCCACCTTGAGCTCAACCAAGGCCCGCTCTGGGACTGGGAGAGTAACTTTGGGCTCACATTGCTGGTCACGACCAGTGACCAAGCCTTAGATCCACCAATGACCTGCTGTACCACCCAGTCCTACCATCAGATGGAGGCAGAAAATATTGAATTCCTGCTATGCTGCACACCCTGAAGTAGTGGCTATGATGTCATGTGAGGAAAACAGTGTTCTCTGCTTCCATCTGCTGGTGAAGGGAATCAATTCACCTGAATGAGACTGGACTGGTGTATTAGGATGAGATGGAATTCTATCTTGGAGCAAAGAGATCTGCAGGTGAAACAAGCACCTCCTGAAAGCCAGCAGCCTCATGGGAAACCCTTCCACGTCGTCTTTGGCAAGTTTAGAAATAACAGATTTGGTCAGCTAAGACTTCCAGCAGACTGAGAATGTTGCAGAAATATTCAGGGAGACAGAAAGCAAAATGATATGCAATAAAATCTGTATTTTCAAGGCCGGTTCATTTTCATTTAGGTAATTCCAGTTCAGATGAGAGCAACATATTTATCGGCTTTTATGTAAAGTTTTTCCATGTCGTCAAAGAACCGACTGTGCTCTCCAGTGGACAAATACATACCCGCTACCAGGGACTGCAAAAGAATGTTTCTAAAAGGTGCAAAGGATAACATATGCGCACCAGGACCTTCCTTTTTGTATTCTAGTTAATGGAGAAGGGGTCCACGGCGATGAGAGTACTACCTTTGAGCTTATAGTTGATGTTTAGTACATGCTCCACATGACGCTCTGTTACTTCCGCCCCCTTTCCATTTCATAATTCCTGAAATCTCAGGCAGGGCTTGCTGTTGTACTCTTTAGATCAATACTTATACAAACATAAGGATCAGTTAAAAATAGGTTATACAACAGTTTCAGACCCCATTTTAAGATCTGGTAAATTTTGCTAATTTCCTTCCATCCAGTTTAAATTGGGGAAAAAAAACCACCCAAATAATTATTCTTCAAGCAACAAACACAATATCCTAAAATGAAAATGATGAAGTGCTTCCATTGAGTACACAATCAGGTTTTTTTTTTTTGTTCAACAACAAAAGCTTCAACTTATGGAGCAGATTGGAAGGATAATGCTTAGTGACATTAAATACAGTCAACCTATATCCAGGGGAATTAGATTATCCAACAGAAATAAACTAACAGAAAGATCTTCATACATGCCTAAGAGGTTTTGCTGTGATACATTAAAAGTGAACCACTTGTTATTTGGGCTGAAATCAACATGTGCAGTGACAGACGAGCAGCTGAACATGCGAATGAAGCCAAGTTTCCGGTTTTCTTATCTTTCAGACTAGATTGCATTATGCGAACCCAACTGATATGGGGGAGACTGACACCAAGGCAATGGCAATAGAGGTTTTCAAAAAGAAGATGGACATATTCTTACTGCTAGCAGCAAAAATGGGGACAGGGATCTATGAACAGGCTCCTCGCCAAATAAGATGATGGTGGGACACAGTGGACCAATTTCTCCGCTTACAGCCCCCTGAAATAGAGTTTTACTTGTTCTTTACTAAAGCACTCCACTCATCAGTAGCAATGGAAGCGGCATGACTAGCCAATAAAAATGCTCTCAGCGTCAACTGAGGGATAGGCAAATTCCACTGAAATAGGATGGAATTTGAATGCGACGGTGTTGCTCTTTTGTTCTAAGGTTGTGTACTATGTCTGTAATTACAGCCTGAGGACAAAGCGGCTTCTTCTTTAGGACAGTGTGGAGACGCCACAAGTGTTCCTCAACATCTCCAGCGTTGGAAGTACAGTATTGTACAGCATACTGACTAGGTCTACCCAGTCTAGGGCTGCTGCCATACCCTTTACATGGCTTTCACTTTGATCTGTTTCATCTTCATCTGCTTCTTCTCCATCTTTTTTTGTTCACGGCGCAGGGCGGCTTCCTGGAAGAGAGGCACACAGGCAGCATTAAGATCTGGCCTTAAATTCTCAAAGATGAAGCCTGGTATTCGTAAATCAGTGGCGACCGTGCCACCCCACAGGTGTGGCAAGTTAGACTAGGAGAGCTAATAAACTAGCTCTTTGGCATGCTTTTCACCACAACCTGACAGCATAACAGCTAAATATCCCAAGAATAACAACCCCGAGGCTAACATTTTACAATAGAACGAACACGAACACACACACACACACTGGGGAGAACCACCATATTAACCAAAGCACTCCTCCCCAGCAATGACAAAGGCAAAGATTTCCACCACTGGGGAAGGAATTTTATTGTATTAAAAACCATATCAAAATCAGGTGAGCAAAGTTCCTCTGCAGAATGAGCTAAATAAATCCCCAGGTACCGAAACTGGTTCCTGGCCCACTAGAGCAGAAACGGACCCATCCATCAAAGCAGTGTGCAAGGGAAAAGCCTGATTTAGCGTAGTTAATCCGCAACCCAGAAAAATGCTCAAAATCAGTAATCATACCAACAATCTCCTGAAGACAAAGCTGCGGATTACTAATGAAAAGCAAAAGATCATCGGCAAACATGCTACATTTTTTCTTGCGCTTAACCTGAATCCCTTGAAAAGAGGGCAAACCATGAACTGACAGTTCAATTTTAATGGCTAAAAACCTCTAAAAATGCCAAATAGTGATGCAATTATGAGTGAAATTCCACATATAGTATATTTAAACTGTACCCAGAAAACTCATCTTTATTACTGTTTATTCTGTCACTGCTGCACCAAATTGTCATCATGGTCCGCTGGACAGCAAATCACTTATGCTTAAGAAGTTCTCCCTGCCATCAAGCCTTCTGTGGTGGGAATAAGGAACCCTGGTATGTGTGTCTGGGCCACATTTGTTCAAAATACATTTTAAAAAACAAGCTAGAAAACTCTATATCTTGCTCATGCCCCTCCCATGGCTAGAATGACAAGCCAAACTGTGAGTTGGGGTGTCCATATGCCTACCTAGGTTATTCCGCTGCTCGTACTTCCTTAAAGCCAGTGTGTGGTTGTTATCCAGCAGCACCCTTACCCAAAACCATAAAATATATTTTACACAAAACAACTCCACACAATAAGTCTAAAAATTATTATTATTTCCATTTACCTCCAACCTGCGCTGTTTGTCTGGATCTTCCTCATTCATGATCCTCTCCTTCTCGGCTCGCTTCTTCTCTTCCCGGCGGGACTGCGCTGCCTCCTGTCGTTGTACGTGGGTCAGCTTAAGGAAGTTTTCCTCCACTCGTGCCCGGTTCTTATCCGCTTTTTGTTTACCCTTTCTCATTTAAAAAAAAAAAAAAAAAAAAGGGGGGGAGGGAAGGGCAGATTAAACAGCAAGAAAGCTGGATATTTCATAAGCACAGCTCTACCGATCTAGGGTCCCCATTTGTGCCAGATACACAGAATGGGAGGTAGTAATTTGAAGGGCTTTTTAGATACAGTGGTGATGGCCATATTGCACCAAACTGGAGAAATTACTTACCTGATAATTTTGTTTTCCTTAGTGTAGACAGATGGATTCATCAGGACCAATGGGTTATGCGCCCCTGTCAGCAGATGGAGACGGAATCAGGTTGCAAAACAACGTCACACGTACACATAGCCCTGCAGTGACTTCAGCTCTCTAGTATTCTCTTCAAAAGCCACTGTGGACATACTAGTGAAAAGACGACTAAAAATATGATTAAAAATATGATCAGAACAGATAACCGTAACTGTACTCAACCAACCGTAAACACTGAACTTCAGTAAGAATATAGGTACCCTAATCTAGGGACTGGATGAACACTTTCCCGTGATCTTTTGGATTCGAGACCCACTCCATGGGAGGACCCTTGGCGCGGTTATTGGGCAGCAGAGGGCGGGATGCTGAGTCCATCTGTCTACACTAAGGAAAACAAAATTATCAGCTAAGTAATTTCTCAATTTCCTAGCGTGTAGCCAGATGGACTCAGGACCAATGGGAAGGCTGCCCGTGGTCTGGTCAACACCATCCATGCAAAGGCTGCGTCCTCTCGGGCCTGTACATCCAGGTGATAAAACCTGGAGAAGGTGTGCAAGGAAGACCACGTCGCCACTCGGCAACAGGAGACAGCAGTCTAACTTCCGCCCATGAGACTGCCTGAGTCCTAGTGGAATGAGTTCTCATCTGAGAAAATAATGGCTTTCCAGCCTCCACATAGGCTCCCATGACCACCTTCTTAATCCAGCGAGCTATGATACCTCGCTGGATGGTTTGCCCTGTTTCCTTCTGCCGTGAAGGACAAACAAGCAGTCCGTCTTTCGAATCGGTTCTGAGACTTCCAGATACCGTACTAAAAGTTTCTCGATATCCAAATGACGGAGAATACAATATTCTTCCACGTCCTTGAGTTTATCTTTGGATGGCAATGAAATGGACCGATTCAAATGAAATTCTGAGACTACTTTGGGCAAAAAGGATGGGACAGTATGTAGCTGTAATGTCCCTGGAGTCATCCGGAGGAAAGGCTCCCGGCATGACAACACCTGCAGTTCTGAGATGCGACGTGTCGAGCGTATATGATATATGATATGATATTGTATAATGTTGAGCATATATACATATGATATTGTATAATGTTACATGTTTTACACAGACCGTTATGAGGGCATTACGATGATGTTCTGTTGCGATGATATATTGTGCTGCATGCTTATGTAAACCATTATGATGGCGAAACCGAATGACAGTATACAAAACACCTTAAATAAATAAATAAACAAATAAATAAATATAGCCACCAGGAACACAGTCTTCAAGGTCAATAAGCGCAAGAAAAGACTCCGCAGCAGCCGAAATGAAGGACCTGCCAAGAATTCCAGTACTAAATTGAGATTCCACATGGGGACCGGTAACCGTAAAGGAGGTCGAAGATGCTTCACTCCCTTCAGAAAACGGGCCATGTCAGGGTGGGCCGAAAGGAAGGCCCCATTCACCTTACCCTTGAAACAGGAGAGCGCCACTACTTGCACCTTCAAGGAGTTAAGGGCTAAACCTTTATTCAAACCGTCCTACAAAAATTCCAGAGTAAGTGGGACTTTGACCGCCTGAGGGTTGACACCACATTCCTCGCACCAGGCCTCAAATACCCTCCAGACCCGCACATACGCTAGGGACGTGGAGAACTTCTGAGCGCAGAGTAAGGTGATGATTACTGCCGCAGAATATCCTCGCTTCATCAGGCAAGAATCTCAAGGGCCAGACCATAAAACAGAATAGAGTCAGATTCTCGTGAAAGACCGGTGCCTGCTGTAACAGGTTTCTGAGCGATGGGAGGCACCGGTCCTGCACCAGGAGTCTCCGAATGTTCATATACCACGGACACCTGGGCCAATGCGGAGCTACCAGTAGGATTAGTCCCCAGTTGTGTTTGATTCTGCGAATGACCCAGCACAGCAGGGCCATGGATGGAAGAAGTATAGCAACTCGTATTCCGGCAAGATCTGGACAAGAGCGTCGATTCCCAGGGACTACAGATCTCTCCTGTGACTGAAGAATTGAGGAACCTTCGCATTGTGGGAAGCGGCCAACTAACGGGAGGGCAGTTGAAACGCTTTGGTCGACATCCCCCACTCTCCTTAGAAAGTCTGCTCTGATGTTGTCTTTTCCTGCGATGTGGGAGGCTATTATCTGTAGATGTACTTCCACCCACTCCATCAGGAGGTCTATCTCTTGTGACACTTGTTGGTTCTTGGTTCATCCCTGGTGGTTGATGTAGGCTACTGCTGTTGCATTGTCGGACATCACGCAGACTGCCTGGCCCTGTAGTCTGTGGCTGAACTGTAAACATGCCAATCTGACTGCCTGGGCCTCCAGGCGATTGATGTTCCAGAGGACCTCTTCTTCTGTCCACTATCCCTGGGCTTTCAGCTCCTGACAGTAAGCTCCCCAGCCCCGGAGACTCGCATCTGTCATAAGAACCAGCCAGTCCGAGGAGGGCAGGGACACACCCCTGTTCAGATGAGCTTTCTGTAACCACCACGGAGGTGACTGCAGACTCCTATCAGTAGGTGGAGACAAACCGAATAGTCTTGTGACTGTGGGTTCCAACGTGATTGCAGAGAGCGTCGAGGAGGATGCATGGGCACCCTCACCCACGGCACTACTACCAGGTTTGCTGCCATAAATCCAAGAACTCAGATAGCTTCACACCATCGGGTGTATTGTGTTCACCAGGTGATGCACTGGTACATCAACTTCTGTATCCGTGTGGATGGAAGAAAGACTTTGCCCCGCTTAGTGTCAAACTGGACTCCCAGACACTCCAAGGACTGGGAAGGCTGCTCTTGGTGAGGTAACAGAGAGATCACCCTGTTTGTTACCAGAAGGCTCTCTTCCATGGTCTTGGCCCACATCAGCCAATCGTCCCAAGTATGAGTGCACCAGAATCCCTTCTTTTCTTAACACTGATGCTACGACCACCATGTTCTTGGAGAAGATTCTGGGGGTGGTGGCTAAGACAAAGGGTAACACCCAAAACAGATAGTGGCAACCCAGCACCACAAAGCGTGGGAAACAGTGGTGTTCCTGCCAGATTGGAATATGTAGGTAGGCCTCGGACAGATTCAGGGAAGTTAGGGACTCTCCCGGTTGTACAGCCATTATCACAGAGTGTAAGGTTTTCATGCGAAAATGAGTTACTCGCAACTGACAGTTGATGCTCTTGAGGTCCAGGATGGGGCGAAAGGAACCTTCCTTCTTGGGTACGATGAATGGAATAATGCCCCGTATTTTCTTGGGGCGTAGGTACTGGGACTACCGCCCTCATCCTGAGAAGCCTTAAAAGTGTAATCTCCACTGCCTGCTTCTTGTGCTGGGAGTGGCAAGGAGACATCATGAATGCATCCCGAGGAATGCTGTGGAATTCCAATGCCTATCCTTCTTGAATGACTTCCAGTACCCATTTGTCCAAAGTAATCTCAACCCACTGTTGGTAAGATAGAGACAGGCAACCCCCATCTCCTCATCCCAAAGGTGGGTCGGTAAAATTTCATTGTGGGTTTCAGGATGAGATTGAACCTGAACCTGCCCCTCTCGTGAGCTGTCGGGTACGAATTAACTGGGACCTCCCCAAGGGGTTGAGACCTTTGAAATGTCGAATTTCTGTAGGGGAAAAAATGCTGAGAACCCCTGGAATGACTCCACTTAGGCGAGGGGCACTGTGGCTGCTTCCTCTTATCTTCCGGTAACCAGGAAACTGGAGACTCACCCCATTTACTGGCCAGCTTTTCCAACTCGCTCCCAAATAGGAATGATCCTTTAAAGGACATCTTTGTAAGATTAACTTCGGAGGTTGCTTCAACTGATCAGTTCAGCAGCCATTGCTGTCATCTGGCCACCACCACTGAGGCCACTCCTCTAGCCAAAGTATGGACTTAAATCAGAGCCTGCATCTGCTAAAAAGACGACAGTGGGTTCCATAACCGCTCTGGAATTCACCCTGGAGTCATCAATCTCCTGAGAGAAGTAGACACGAACGAGCCACCAGAGCGCAACAAGAAGTGATCTGTAAGGTCAGTGCTACAGTGTCAAAGGCTTGTGTTTAAGGATAGACTCAATCTGTCTGTCTTGCGCATCTTTTAAGGCTGCTTCTCCTTCCACTGGGATAGTTGTTAGTTTAGAAACGGCACAGACCAGTGCATCCTCTTTAGGAAAACGCAAATGTTCTCTTACTGCTGGGTCCAGAAGGTATAGAGCTTCAAATGCTCAGCCCCTTTAAAACTTGCTGCTGGGGCAGCCCATTCCAGACCAATCAACTCCTGGATGGCATCCATCACTGGAAGGTAGCAGGAGGCCTTCTGCTGGGAAACCTGAATGGGATTCTTCTTTGGTCACTCCAGGAATTCCCAGCATCTTCAGGGTCTGGGAGACTAAGGACAGCAATTCGTCTTTGTGGAAAAACCGTAACATGGGCCATAACTGTTCTAATCCAAGGGAATTTCCCCATCTTCCAAGGAATCTGTATCCTTCTCTTCATCTGTGCCGTCTAGGTCCCTGCCAGGGATATCTTTGGTAAGGTGAGGTATACCTCGGGGCCAGCTGGTAGGAACAAGAGAGGGAGGGGCCACTGGCTGAGGTTCCATCCAGACTGGGGCAAGAGAGGCAGTAGACTGCGCCTGCACGAAGGCTTATAGTCCCTGGAAAAACTCCATCCAGGAAAAGGCAGCCGGATCCATGCCTAGTCCAGGAGGTACTGGGGTGGGGCCAGCCGAATTTCCCTCTCCCACGGATGAACCTATCAAGGGGTTATTAAGGTTCGGTGTACTTCCAGTTAAGACAGTGGTCAACCCATCATCCGAATGGGAGGAGCCTGGCTTAGCAAAGACAGAGGTCAATTCCCCTTGGGCTTCCTCGCAGCACCAACATAAGTTGGAGTCCGTGTCAGACTGATAGGCTCTAATATGGCAAGCATGGCAGAGAGCAAGGCACTTAGCTGTCTTGGTTGGTGGTGCCATTGGCGGCAATAACCGTGCGTCCTCTCGGCTTGCGCTTAAAAATTTATGCGCACAGATTTCGAGTGCTTAGGTGCATGCACAGCCTGTGAGCCCGGTTTTTCCTGTGTTCTGCGCTAAGTTGTGCACGTATGTATGTGCATGGCACGTGCATACAGCCGACGTACCGCAAGTACCAACGTTCTATGAGCAATACAGCACGCACAAAGATGCGTGCAAGATGGCACCACTGCGGCCTACCACACGGTGTGCCAACCAAGCCAAAAGCAGGGTCTAGGCCGCTCAACCCGCTCGGAAGCCCACTTCCCCTTACCTCAATACGATCGGGAATGATGTTGGTATGGTGCGCCGAGCAAGAAGATTGGAGGAAGTCTTATCGAAACCCCTCCAAACGTCTCTGAATCGGGAGGTAAATTTTTATTTATTTTGACTTACCTGGGCTCAGCGCTTCCAGGTGAGTACAGAGATGGTCTCAAACTGCGAGAGGAGAGGACTTTGGCCATCACCACCACACTCTGCTTCCTAGACCCACTGCCTTTCAGCTGCTTAAGCAGCAAAGTCCACGCCAGGAACTGCCTACCGGACAAGGCAAACCTCCAAGGGATCTTGGAAATAGCCTCAGGAATTCTCAATTAGGGGAGGGACCTTTAAGTATCACTGCAGGAGAGTGGGGCTCAATTTTCCTTCAATTTAGAAAGTAGAATTTCTCCTTCCAAAAAGTACAACAATTCCTTTAGGGAGACGAACATCCACCATCTGCTGGAGACGGAGATTACTGGAGAGCTGAGGTTACTACAGGGCTATATGTACTGTGACGTTGGCTTTGCAACCTGACTCCGTCTCCATCTGCTGGCAGGGGAGCATAACCCATTGGTCCTGAGTCCACTTGGCTACGTATTAGGAAATCATGATTTACAAAATGGAAGACTTTCAAAAATAAAACTGGGATTCTGTGGAATTTAACCACAAAATTGCAAAGCTTCAAATGATGGGGAAACCTACCAAGTACAATCCTGGGCTATGCTACTCTTTTAAACAGGACACCATTATACACCAGTAAACATCAACCACTAGGGATCAAGAGCTGGCATCTCACCTCTCTGTTGAGGCGAAACTTCTTCGCCTTGTCGATAGAGTAAATGACCATGTTCATCAGTGGCAACAAAGATTCCATATCCTTTGGGGAAGTGTTGCCTAAACCAGGCACTGCAAACACAAAATCATTTCTCTCTCAATTATTTGTCACCTTAGAGCTTTGTTTTTATCTGCATCACTTCTTACAAGTGGAAGGCTGTTGTAGAAAGAGTGAGCTACAAATGGCTTTCCTACACCACTCTAATGCATCCACATCATTTTGTTTAATTCAGGGGTCGGGAACCTTTTTGGCTGAGAGAGCCATGAACGCCACATATTTTAAAATATAATTCCGTGAGAGCCATACATTAACTACAACCACCCAACTTCCTGACCCCCCAAGACCTACGAAATTAATTTACTACAACCCCCTACTCTCCTGACGCCCCCCAAGACCTGCCAAATTAATTTACTACAACCCCCCACCCTCCTGCCCCCCCCCAAGACCTGCCAAAAGTCCCTGGTGGTCCAGCAGGGGCTCAGAGCTCGCAGACAAATCTTTAATAAAAAAGTAAAAATCTAACAAACCCCCCACCCTCCTGACGCCCCCCAAGACCTCCAAAATTAATTTACTACAACCCCCCAAAAGTCCCTGGTGGTCCAGCGGGGGTCCAGGAGCGATCTCCTGGACTTGGGCTGTCGGCTGCCAGTAATCGAAATGGCGCCGACAGCTCTTTGCCCTCACTATGTCACTGGGGTCAACCAATGGCGGCGGCAGCCCCTGTGACATAGTAAGGGCGAAGGGCCGTCGACGCCATTTTGATTACTGGCAGCAGACGGCCCTTTGCCCTTATTATGTCTCAGGGGCTACCGCCGCCATTGGTCGACCCCAGTGACATAGTGAGGGCAAAGGGCCGTCGGCGCCATTTTGACAACTGGCAGCCGACAGCCCAAGTCCAGGAGATCGCTCCCGGACCCCCGCTGGACCACCAGGGACTTTTGGCAGGTCTTGGGAGGGGGGGGGGGGGGTCAGGAGGGTGGGGGGTTGTAGTAAATTAATTTTGGAGGTCTTGGGGGGGTGTCAGGAGGGTGGGAGGTTTTGTTAGATTTTTACTTTTTTATTAAAGATTTGTCTGCGAGCCAGATGCAGCCATCAAAAGAGCCACAAGTTCCCAACCCCTGGTTTAATTTTTATTGTACATCGCATTGATTTTTATTGAAGAAATGTGGTTCATCAACTCAAATTAACTAACTAGAACATATGTATGGTAGCCAAGTGTATACGGTTCCTTGGATCACTGAATTTGTTGCAGACTGCGGTATCTATTAGACTGGAAACTAATACAGAGTGCTGGGGCCTGTGAGTGCGCACTGACCCACAGGCCTACGCTGTTGCCATTGATGGTTTCCTACTTTGGATGAATGGGGGTGGGGGGGACTGGAGTTCTGCTGTTTTCTTTGTGTCATTATCTGGGATCAGGTGAATTTTTCAGTGTTAAAATCGAGTCACGCTGGATAACATTTTGGGACATGCTATTCTAAGAATTAAACAAAGCCAGATTCCAGTACACAAAAGCTGATCTACTCATATTTAAGTAAGCAGTTGGACCCCTTCTCCCCTAATAGATTGGATTGAAATGTTGGTTGTGTGCTGAATAAACTCTAAACTTGAAAATATCAATTCCTGTCTGCAGTGGCTTTGGTTTTTCTTGATCAGGGAGTTTCCTTCTGCCCCTCTGAACTTCCAGCTCAGTTGGAACAAAGCTGGGATCTGGTGCCAGGAGCCTTCATTCATAAATACCAGGAGATTTTTCCCCTATTTTATATCTTCTCTTTCCCACTCCCAATATTGCATCAACAGCACTCAGCTGCGGATCATGCACTAGAATCCTTCCTAGAATCATGGGGCCTCTTAATCCAGCCATTAGGCAATGACTTTGATACCTTCCTGCCTGGGGTTGTGAATGCTGCCTCAATGGCATCCCCTGCTGATTCCAGGAGTAGAAGACCCGACTTTGGGATTGAATTGGGGTATCGTCCCCATGACAGTGCATAGCATTTACCACCTGAGCCAGCCCTTCTTCAGATATTTTAAAAGTGCCATGAAAGGAAAATGGTTCCTACCTGTTCATTTTCATTCTAATACCACAGATCAGTCCAGACAAGTGGGTTTTACCTCCCTACTAGCAGATAGAGTCATAGAAACAAAACTTTGAGGCACTGCTACATAACAGAGTGCTACCTGCAGTCCCCTCAGTATTGACCTGCTAAGATGTAACCCAAAAACCCTTTCTCGGGCTAACAGGGAAAACTATAGGGTTGGAGACCCCCAAAAGCTGGAGCTCAAAACACTCCCAAAAACGAAATCTGAAAAACCCAAACCATGATCAACAACTGCCCAAAAACCCTGTAAAGCAAACCACCAGTTGCCAAAAACAAAGTCTTTCAGCAGTGATTTGATGGGTCTCTGGATTGATCTGTGGTATTACAGGACCGAAAATTAGCAGGTAAGAACCAATTTTCCTTTCCTGAACATACCCAGATCAGTCCAGACAAGTGGAATGTACCAACGTCCCCTGGTGGTCCAAAGGGACATCCTAAGGATCATCTATGGAGTCCCCCCTATCCCTGGGGTCCACCTCCAACTCCGCACAACACAGTCCCAGACGATGCAGTAGGTCCCCAGACCCACTTGTGGCCCTCTTAGGCTTCTTCGGTGCGGATAGGGGAGGCCTGACCCTCGCCTGCTTCCCCTTCCCCCCCTTTCCTTGCCAGAAAGGCTTTATGCATCAAGATGATAAATTTCGGCAAAAATCCCTCAGGGCCATCCGTGCCTTGCTCCAGGCTGTTGTCAGAGTCCCCCTGAACCACAGGAGAAAACAGGGGAGGGGAATCTCTGGGCTGCCTAGTTAAAAAGGACTCCTGCTCGCGGCCCTCCCCCAAAGGGCGGGAAATCCGCTTCCCCCAATGCACCTCTGCTGAGGAAACCCTCCTCTCCAGAAGCACAACCGGGACAGAGGGAGCAAGAATTCAAGAGGCACATTTCTCTGCATGGTTCGAGCGCCATACCACGCGCTCCCGCACCAATGGCCGCCCCGCAGCCTGCAAACACCATTGGCCTAAATCACCGCTCTGGTGCCTGCCTTTCTTTTTCCTTAATCATGCTGTGCCATTTCCCACGGTGCGGAAAAATCGGCTTGGCACTACCACAGAAAAGACCACTGCTCTCAGGCCTCAGCATGGCCCCCAGAGATGCATGGGAAAACAAACGCGGCTGCACCAACCATGGCTGCGCCTCCTCCACTACAGGCCTAGCCGCTAATGCCGTCCCCCCCCCACACACACACCTGGGACACACGCAGACCGGCGCACTAGTTACTTTCTCTCTGCCAAGACCTGCAGCCCTCGCTGCCTCATGGCCTTAACTTCTGCCTCCCCCAGCAACCAGCTGATTGCCTTTCTGCTCCATTCTTTCTTTTTCAACTTTAAAACCACAGATACAAAGCTAAAAAAGGCACAGGGGTACTTCCCTGATTCTATGACTTGCAGACAGAGGCCCCGAGGAAAACAGTCCCCTGACTTTCAGGGCCCCCAGCACGATGGGGTAAGCACAAGGCAAGGGATCCCAAACACCGCCCCCCCCCCGACGCCCGGCTCAACCTAAGGGATGGCCCACCTCGGGGAGCTTACTCCGAAATTCTCCTACTTCAATTTTTCTCTCTCTCTTTCTCAATCTCAGATGCAGGGTTGCACCTCTACCATCTGCTGGAGTCAGAGAAATACTGAGGGACTGCAGGGGGGCACCCTCTGTTATGTAGCAGTGATCTGGGTATATTCAGGAAAGAGATGCTCGCTGTCATCAGTCTTCCTTCCTTGCCCTATGCTTATAAGATTTCAGGATTCTCACAGGACAAGCAGGATGGTAGTCCTCACATATGGGTGACATCACAGGATGGAGCCCTGTATGGAAAACTTTTCTGTCAAAGTTTCTATAAAGCTTTGACTGACACTGGCACACTGAGTGCACTGAGCATGCTCAGCCTGCAATTATCCCTGTGACCACAGGTGTCTCCCTCAGTCTTCTTTTCTCCGTTCTGCAGTAAGCATAGCGGTTATGAGCTCTGTGAGAAATTCTAACACTTTTTCCACACGGAAACACAAACTTTTACTTCACAAACACTTTTTCTCTGCACGGGTCTCCCTTTGCGTACATTTATTCAACGCTTGGTGAGTACTATGCCCTGTTTTTCGGTCGGTTTCTGTCACCTTCCTGGCCTGCCAACCGACTGCGGCCTTTCCTCTCTCTATGTTTTCATAGTTAGCCACACATAGCCTGCGAGTGTCCCTCTGTGACACGCTGCCTGGTTATTAGCGCTAGCAGGACAGGGACTTCCACGGTTTCCGTTGCCGCCAGGGCCTCTGTCGAATCCAGGTCCTTCGATTTCCTCAGTACCCTCGCGCAGTCGATGCCCCCATCGCTACCCCCTTCCAGACCGTCCTGCATTCTTCGATGCCATCGGTACCCCTCCCCCACAGTACATTGATGCCATCGATCCCTGCATCGATTCTATCAGTGCCATCCATGTTTTTCATCCATTTATTTTATTTATTTATTTATTTGAGTTTTTCTATACCGGCATTCACGGAGATTCGTATCATGTCGGTTTACATAAAACAGGGGTGATCAATACATTATAAACGTGTATAAATATAACATGAGTATACATTTTATATATTTACAAATTGGCACTGATTTTTCCCTGGGTTTCATCAATGCCATCATTGCCTGGATGGATGCCATCGATGCACACCCTAGAGTCATCGGTGCCATCAATGCCCGGATCGATGCCATCGTCGCCCAGGGCACTTCCATCGATGCCAGAGTCATTTCCATCGATGCCATTGTTTAATTTTATCAATGTCATCGATGTCCAGGATACTTCCATCGATGGCATTGTCGATGCCCAGGTTGATGCCATCGATGACCAGGTCCATGCCAATTCCATAGATGCCAATGCCGATGCCATTGGTGCCCAAGTCAATCCCATCGATGCCATCGACGCACGTGGCCATGCCATCGATGCCCGTGGCCATGCCATCGATGCCGTCAGCGCCCACATCATTTCCACTGATGTCTTCGACGTTCCTATCGATGCGGTCATCGACTGTCAATGCGGCATCATTTTTTCCGATGCCAACGATGTTTTTCGATTTCTCGATGCCACATCGTTTCCATAGATACCTATGCCGATGCCATCAGTGCTTTAGTCACTGTTATCCTTGCTCTGCCCGGGTCAACGACATTTTTCATATATATATATTTTTGACGATGCCCTCTAGGCCGATTTAGCCGCCATCGACACCATCAATACCGACATAGCACCTCCACATAATGCCCTCGCCTAAACACAGTGCTCCATGCTTTGGGTTCTTATTAAAGCCCTGTATTAGCCTACGACACTACATAGTGCCAGGAGCAGTGCAGGCATGCTGACAGTCCGTCAACATTCGCCATTCAAGACAGCGAGGGCATCCACCTCGGCGCTGGGGAAAGACCGGGCCAAGCACCATGGCACTCATTGTCACCGGCACGGTGACCATCCGCCACCAACACCATCCAGCACATCGGTGCTTTCCTTCTTGGTGCTGGAGAATGCCCGGACCGAGCAACATCACCACTGCCATCGCCACTGTTCCGCACAGTGCTGGCAGTCCTTGGTGGCTCCAGAAACACCAGAACGAGTTCCGAAGAATTCTGCATTGGCATCACAACACATCGAGCCGCTGCAACGAGGGCCAGGTTCACGAGTCATAATGGCTCCCCTGTACCCGAGGCGTGCCCCACCGACACTGGTGCGGGATTGTGGCCCTCCACAAATTACTGTGGTAGCGCCAGCCATGCTCAGCCTGTCTCCTCTATACCTGTGCTACCATACCAGGTTTCAGAGTTGAGACGGACGTTTACGTCCGACAGGCTACCCCTCGATGACTCCTGAAATCCACGGAGCCATCAATCTTCACTGGCTCGTCCTTCGGCGATCCACGTCAGATTGTAAGTACTCTAATCACACTTCAGCGGCATTCCCATTGAGATCTGTTCTCTAATTCGAGCCACATGGTTCGACAGGTTCTAGGTCGTCTGTCTTCCAAGAACCGTATTACTGTCACATATCGCTATTGCCAGCTATGTCAGACACCATACCAAGAGAACCTCTCTACCATTTATTTGGGATTGCATCAGGACATCCTCCCGTTGTCAGCAACGGGACTCTGTACTGATTAATACTCTGGCTTCTGGTTCCTAATTCAGGACCGAAGTTCCAGATGGATTCGCTGATCTGCTAAACATGAGATCCAGCAAATACTGCCTCAAGTGCAAGTCCACCTCGAAACCTGGTGACAGGTCTCGACGTTTTCTTGTACAGCACACAGAAATGCGGGTAAGACTTTACCGCTCACGCTCCCGTGGGAGGTTACATTTATTTATTTATTTGATTTCTTATATACCGACATTCCTGTAAAGAATACAGATCACACCAGTTTACAGTAAAACAGAACCTACATGATATCCAGGTTACATCAGCCCCGCCAGTTGGACACCTCTGGGTCTCTCAACTTGCCAGATGTCAGAGAGGCCACCCCACTCTGTACCAAGATTCATGGTACACTCCCCAGGACGCTACAAAGCGCAGGAGGGAGGGGGGTTGGGGAGTTTTAATTTCACTATTCTTTCTTTCAACAGAAAGTAGTTACTCTCCGCCCATCCTGGACCTCACTAACTTTCTTCAAAAGGCACAGGTAAAATGGTATCTCGTTCAGAGTAGTTAAATCACAAGCAGATTGTGATAAATTGCAGGAAGACCTCGTGAGACTGGAGAATTGGGCATCAAAATGGCAGAAGAAATTTAATGTGGATAAGTGCAAGGTGATGCATATAGGGAAAAATAACCCATGCTATAGTTACACAATGTTAGGTTCCATATTAGGTGCTACAACCCAAGAAAGAGATCTAGGCGTCACACATTGAAATTGTCGGTTCAGTGTGCTGCGGCAGTCAAAAAAGCAAACAGAATGTTGGGAATTATTAGAAAGGAAATGGTGAATAAAATGGAAAATGTCATAATGCCTCTGGTGAGGCATAATGTCACTCCATGGTGAGACCGCACCTTGAATACTGTGTACAATTCTGGTCGCCGCATCTCAAAAAAGATATAATTGCGATGGAGAAGGTACAGAGAAGGGCTACCAAAATAAGGGGAATGGAATAACTCCCCTATGAGGAAAGACTAAAGAGGTTAGGACTTTTCAGCTTGAAGAAGAGACGGCTGAGGGGGGATATGATAGAGGTGTTTAAAATCATGAGAGGTCTGGGGCGCTGTTGAGCCGCGCTACAAAATGGCTGCCTAACCCGCGAGCCCTGCAAATCCCAGCTCTTATAAAGGCAAAATCTGCACTTTCTGCCCGGCGAAATCGCTGCACGCTTGCTGCCCTCGACGGATAACACCTCCAGGATGACTTCCCGTAAGCGGACGACGGACCTCAAACAATTTTCGTTTAGCAAAGTCGCTGAGGAGATTGCCAGCGCGGGAGCAGAGCAGGCCCTTCGATCCCCGGAAGATGCTGACGTTGTAGCCAGCGCGTGCGAGCTGCCTGCGGATGTCTCTGACCAAAACACTGAGGGCTCGTACGCAGACCTACCGACTAGGGCCGAGATCAGAAATTGGTTCATGGAACTACGGGCAGATCTTAAGGCCCATAAAACAGAATTGTTAGCCTCCATCACTGAAGTGAAAGCGGACTTGTGTGCTTTGGGCCAGCGGGTAGATGAGTTGGACTCCCGCGCGGACACCCATAGTCAACTCTTTGACTCTGTGACTGAACAGGCTAAACAAACCTCTCTGGAAGTGGAAGCGCTCGCAGAAAAGGTAGAGGATATTGAAAACCGGGCGAGACAGGCGAATCTCCGCTTTAGGGGGGTCCCGGAGACGGAGCAATACCAGGATTGTGAGAACACCGTCGTTCTGCTATGCACCCATCTGCTGAGCTTAAACACCACGGATCTAGCGCCCAATGCGGTGGAGCCTAAAATAGACCTGGAAAGAGCACATCGTGCCCTTGGCCCCAAAAGAGATAATCAGCCTCGGGACATTATCGTAAAATTTCATCATTTTAGGCTGAAGGAACAGATCATACAAGCTGCTCGTGCGCACCCGGAATGGCGCTGGCAAGACTTACACATTTCGGTCTATAATGATTTGGCCCCTATCACTTTACAAAAACGATACCTGCTGCGTGAAGTGACGGCTGCGTTGCGACAAGCTGACATCCGATATAGATGGGCATTTCCCTTTGCGCTAGTATTTCAGCATAAAGGAATTTCATATAAAGTAAAATCGCCCATGGAAGCAGTGGACTGTTTCTTGCAGGCGGGCTTGGAAACCACATTCACCACGACAGCGAAGACTAACCCAGCAATGCCGAAGGATAACACTCCAAGATGGCGCCGGCCTGGGTCGGGGAGAGGACGCCTCCGCCGTCAGCGCTCACAACTCCGCGATCAAAGAGCGGCCGAGAGCTGAATGTTACTACAGCAGAGGCTATGGATGGCCATATTTATCTACTCTGTTTCAGTCAGCGTGAGGACTCACGCTCTGCAGTATGGACATATTTAGTAGTGCAAACTTCATAGTCAATGAGGTGCCCGGGCATCTTAGAAATGTTGTTAGCATGTTGCCTTTCAAGTTAAAGTTTCATTGATTTTTCTTAGCTGGGACGGGAATTGGGAAGGCGGTGAGGAGTGCCGCTTATAATGTACCCCGCGATTAATGATTCGCGTAAGGGAGGCGAATCTGACCCTGGCGGGGAGGGGGATGGTTGGAGCCTACTTGAGACCTTTTTTATGTATAAGCACCTATTTAATACATGTTTATCTAGACAATGTGCTGCACGACGTATTCTGGGAGACAGAAGTAGCAGGTGGGTGGTATCGGACATGGCGAGACTCACTCTGAGTCTTTCTCATTGGGTATTTCACAATGGTTAATGTAATATCGTTAAATGTAAAAGGACTTAATACGTATAGGAAGCGATACCTTCTTAAAAGGGAACTAAAGCAGCTTAGAGCTGATATAACTCTGTTGCAGGAAACACACTTACGTAGCAAATATAATCACCTTTTAAAGTCTAAAGATTACTCGCATACCATTTTGGCATCCAGTGGAGGCACCAATAAATATGCGGGGACCGGCATTCTTATCTCTGCCCAATTGGTATGTGATCTCCTTACACAGGTCATTGACCCAGATGGGAGGTACGTGTTAGTTAGACTGAGGGTTGGTTCTCAAATATACACCTTGGTATCCCTATATGCTCCTAATCGGGATCAAGAAGTTTTTTTCCAAAAAATATATAGCCTCCTATCTACACATGCTGAGGGAACACTTATTGTTGGGGGCGATTTTAACACCTCCCTCCGCCCAGCTCTAGATACCTCCCAGGGCCGTGTCAGTGCTAACTCGCCGACCCAACGCACTTTGAAAAGACTAATGGAGGGCTGGCAGCTGGTTGATGTTTGGAGGCATAGGTACCCTCATTCACGGACATACTCATTTTACTCTGCTCCCCACAATAGCTACTCCCGGATAGACTACCTGTTGGTGGATAAATTATTATGTAACCGGGTACGTAAAGTAGACATCGGGGCCATTACGTGGTCAGACCATGCTCCGGTGTCTATGGAAGTGGATTTGGGAGTTCGAGAGGAGGGCGACCGCTTTTGGAAGCTCAACGAGTCCCTCTTACAGGATGATTCGTTTGCAAAAGCGCTAGAGGCACAAATACAAGAATACTTCCTATTGAATGCAGACCCTGGAATATCCCCCAGCGTGTTGTGGGACTGCTCTAAAGCAGTAGTACGGGGTTTATTCATAGCCAGAGGTACGGCGTGTAAGCGCAAGCAAATTCAAGCTAGATCCAACCTGGTATCTCAAATCACTAATACAGCGAAGGATCATATGCGGACGGGATCCCATCGCTGCTATTCTAAGCTTCTGGCGCTTAAGTCAGAGTTACGTCAATTGGACAATGCTCAAATAGCCCACTTTCTAGATCTCACAAAGCAAGCTTACTTTGAGGGGGGAGACAAGGCGGGGCGCCTATTGGCTAGGCAGTTGAAAGCTCGTATATCTCAAAATAATATCTCTAAAATTAAAGGGTCTAATGGAAGTATGATTACTGACTCCTTGGGTATTCGAGAGGAATTCTCCCGCTTTTATGAGAAACTTTACAGTACGGAGGACTCTGTCCAAGAACACCAGATTGAGGAATATTTGCAATCTGTTACCTTGCCTATGCTTACTCCAGAGCAATGTCTTTCCCTTGATTCTCCGATTACAGCAGGGGAGGTAATTACTGTAATTAAATCTTTGAAATTGGGTAAATCTCCGGGCCTTGACGGCCTGTCAGGCGCCTATTACAAAACATTTGCCAACACAGTTTCAGAGCCACTTGCGCAGTATTTTAACAGCCTCCGCGAAGCAGGATCCATCAGTTCACAGGCCAATGTAGCCGGTATAACTGTGCTAGCTAAACCGGGCCGTGATCCAACATTATGCAGCTCCTTTCGGCCTATATCCTTAATTAATGTTGACCTTAAGATACTTGCGAGGCTTCTTGCCCTGCGCCTTAACAAAATTCTCCCTGGGTTGATTCATTCGGACCAAGTGGGCTTTGTTCCGCACCGTATGGCGGCCGATAACATTCGCAAGGTGTTGGATCTGGTCTGGTGGGTGCAGAAGGAGAAGGAGCCGGCGGTACTGCTTTCAATCGATGCTGAGAAAGCATTTGACTTGGTTCACTGGCCCTTCCTTTTCCACACTCTACATAAGATGGCCTTTGGTCCCTTTTTCATAAAGTGGATACAGAAGTTATACGATCATCCGCAAGCACGGGTCAAGGTGAATAATGGGTATGGCTCGGCATTCCAAATTGGGAGAGGAACGAGGCAGGGGTGCCCACTGTCTCCCCTACTTTTTGCTTTGTATTTGGAGCCCATGACCACTAAAATACGACAGGCATTGGATATCGTAGGCGTTACTTTAGGGGACGCCCAATATAAACTTTCGCTATTCGCGGACGATATCCTTCTCATACTGACGGAACCTCAGCAATCCCTTCGGGGTGTCATGCGGGAGCTTCTTGCCTTTGGACAGGTTTCTGGCCTTAAAGTGAATTTAGAAAAATCAGAGATACTTAATCTGACTTTAACGGACCAGGCACGACAGGCCATTAGCCAACAACTCCCCTTTAAATGGGCAAAGTCGTCAATTAAATATTTGGGTGTGCGTATATCTCCGAACCTACCTGATTTGTTTGAACTTAACTATAAACCACTTATCGCTAGAACAGTTACAGACTTGAGCAGGTGGAATAAGGACGCCTACTCCTGGCTTGGCAGAATTGCTATCATTAAAATGTCTATTCTGCCTAAATTCCTGTATTTGTTTTCTTCTTTACCCATTTATATATCCGCGGCCATCCTTAGATCCTGGCAGAAGAAAATTTTTGATTTCATCTGGAGAAGGAGACCACAAAGGGTGGCAAGGCAAGTGTATTTGCCCAAAGATCAGGGCAGTATGGCAGTCCCTAATTTCACTTGGTATTATAGCGCTTCCCAGTTACGAGCTTGCATAGACATGTATAGGCGGGCGGCACCAAAGCAATGGGTTCAAATTGAGCAGGCTATTGTGGGCCCCATGGAACTCGGGGCTATGATGTGGCAACCTCGTAATACATGGCGGCCACTCTGAAAGATGCCTCTTACCTTGAGAGTATCGATGCGTATCTGGACCCAATGTAGGCGGGGTCTAGTGGGCCGATTCTCCTATTATTATCAATCCTCCCTACAGAATAATACTCGGTTTCCCGCGGGCTTCCAGTCACCCGGGTTGGTGGCGTGGAGGACACGGGGTTTAAATACAATTGGTCAACTGTTTCATCAAGATACCCTCATTCCTCCAGAAAGGCTATTTGCCACATACCACCTTGATCATAGAGATATTTATGCCTATGCTCAAGTGTCACATTTCATACGATTACTTCAGAGAACCTCCTGCCTGAGGCCGAGGCGCTCCTTATTGGAGTCTTATATTCTACGAGGTGGATTTATGGCTCAATGGGAAATAGACTTGGGGAAATCCTTGGGGGACGACATACGGGGTCAGATATTTTTAAGGGCGCGCTCCAGTTCGATTTCAGCTAAATTACAAGAGAATTGTTTCAAGATGGTTTACCGGTGGTATATCACCCCAGTCAAAATGCATAGATGCTACCCGACTCTCTATGTTGGAGAGCGTGTGGGGGGCGGGGATCCTACTTACATATCTGGTGGGAGTGCCCCAGGATTTCACCACTTTGGCAATCTATCTTTGACTGGCTTGGTCAGATTCTCTCTCTGACGCTCCCCGTATCTGTGGAGATGGCCTTGCTGCATGTATTTCCTGACATTATAGAATCCAACCATCACAGGTTTTGTGTACATGTATTCATTGCAGCTCGATCGCTGGTGGCTAGTAATTGGAAGACGGCGCAGGTACCTTCCTTACCGGATGTAATAGCCAAATTGCGCTTTTATCACACTCTAGCTTCCTTAACTGCAACGAAGCATCGTTTAGAAGCTTCCTTTCATAAGTCCTGGAAACCTTTTATAGATTACCTGTCAAGTCATTGATACTACTCATCTTATCTTGGCATTCCTCAGAATCGGTTCAGTGTATTATTATCACATGTGTATTAGTTGTACCTTTATTTATGCTTATCTCATGTACCAGTATCTCTTGCAAGAGCTAGAATTTTGTATCTCTTTGAAGATTATGCTGAGTTATACAGCTCCTGTAATGGGGGGAGGGGGGGGGATAATGGCTTGCATTATGTTATGTTTGGACGGGTATTCTACGACTACCTCAACATGTTTGTTTTACTTGTACAATGGAATGCGGTTATACTGTTGTTGGTACTTGTTTAAACTTTAATAAAAGACAAATTGTAAAAAAAAAATCATGAGAGGTCTAGAACGGGTAGATGTGAATCGGTTATTTACTCTTTCGGATAATAGAAAGACTAGAGGGCACTCCATGAAGTTAGCATGTGGCACATTTAAAACTAATCTGAGAAAGTTCTTTTTTACTCAACGCACAAGTAAACTCTGGAATTTGTTGCCAGAGGATGTGGTTAGTGCAGTTAGTATAACTGTGTTTAAAAAAGGATTGGATAAGTTCTTGGAGGAGAAGTCCATTACCTGCTATTAAGTTGACTTAGAAAATAGCCACTGCTATTACTAGCAACGAAAACATGGAATAGATTTAGTTTTTGGGTACTTGCCAAGTTCTTATGGCCTGGATTGGCCACTGTTGGAAACAGGATGCTGGGCTTGATGGGCCCTTGGTCTGACCCAGTATGGCATGTTCTTATGCTTCCATAGCGCAGTAAGTAGATTGCCTCTAATCTTTCTATGTGCTTCATGGTGAGTCAACAATATTACAATCCCAAGCTCTGCCGGTTGCACCAGCTTCGGCAACTGGGGTATTTCATTAAATCACTATCGGTGACTGCTGTTTCTCTATGGAGTACAACATAATTCACGCTTTTCCTTGCATGGACAGCTGCATAACCACAGTCAAACCAAGCAAGGAGCTCTAACTTCGTCATGACTCACTATAAATCTACTACCTGGGATTGCTGTCACTGCCATAAATCCCTTATAGAACACTTCTGGACACCACAGTCACAACGACCTTCCTGTCCAGCAACCGCGCAGACATTCTAACAAATTCCTGTATGTCCCTGCACGCATATTCCATAACTTCAGCCCCTCAATTCTTTCATTGTCGGGCCATGAGGTTTTTTCACTATGCACTTTCCTCATAGATCCAAAATTGCTATGGGTTAGGTTCAGTGAAATTTCATTATCAGTGGGTCTAAGCTGTTCAACCGCTTTCGTCCCTCATCCATATTGCAGATCTAGAACCAAAATCTAGTCTGGTCCTGCTAATGCTCGCATTTACTCAGGGTTGTAAAGTTTGACCTATCATCTTCTCAACCCAATATGCGTCTATTCCGCTCCAGCCACAGTTTCACATGAACTTCCTGGAGCTTGTAGCCATGAGTTATGCCCTTATGCCTTCCAATACTGCCTCTGCAACAAATCTTTGTGCATACAGACAGACAGCATAGGGACAATGTGCTTTTCCAACACACAAGCATGCATAACCTCTTAGCTGCTTTACCCTTGGCCCTTGCTTGCTCCATGCATCTTCGGCCACGTACAGACTTACTGAACGCACTAATAGACCTTCTCCATATAGGTTTCCAACCTCTCGAATGGTCTCGGATTACATGTGTAGCGAGAGAAATTTTCTAGCGCCGAGGTCAACTGAACTTGCCCTCTGCGTCCGCATCGAACTATACAGTGCACGAATTCTCCTCCCTACACGTTTCCAATGCGTTCCTATAGGTGCCTTTGTTCCATCAAGGCCCTCTTATATGTGTCTCTTCCGCTGCCTCTCATAGCCAGCACTCTTCTAATGCTGAAACGGGACGGGGTTCACTGTTTCTCAGACTCAAGTCCTGGCCGAGACCAGTATGCTTCCCATACTTCTCGGTCTATCACACCAGCAACCAATTCGCCTTCTCGCAAGTCAGTCTCATATCATAGACTTACTGATGTTCTCAGGTACTGGTAGTGTCAAAAAAACCCTTCCACATCCAAATCCTACCATTCAAAATGGCATGATTTACCATATGACGCTTACAAAAGGGTTTTACCCTTTTTCTTTTTTCTACACCACTCTTTTTTCTTACTCCCTCAGATTCTGCTCCCCAGACATCCTTCCAATTGGCGTACCACTTGGGAGTGGGGATACCCGATTAACGGTTCAACCCCTTCTGAGTCAGCTTATCATGGATTATCCACTGATCAAGCCGCCTCTGTTTTCACTAGTCACAGAATGGGACATGTAATTCGTGCTTACAAGACTCATACGTTCTCCGTTCGAGCCTTTCCGTTCCTCTCACTTAACAGTCTGCCATGGGGAACTCTTTCCCTCATAGACATCACTTCTACCAACAGGGTCAGTGAGTTACACACCTTGTTACATACTCACCCAACCCTGTGTTCCTCCGTGACAGAGTGGTTTTACGTTTTCAACTTCATATCCTTCTTAAGGTAGGCGTTGCATCTCACCTTACTCAGAATATACTCTGCCCACTATCCCAACACCTCTCTCTCACCAAAGCGAGAGGGTTTTTCCACTCCTTGGACTGTAATAGTGTACTTGCATTCTATCTAGACCGCACTACACGCCATAGGAATTCCACCTAACTCTTTCCTTCTGTGGCAAGAGCCAAGCTGCGAGTTCCAGTGGGCAAACAGACCTATTCCTCCTAATTGACAGTCTGTATCCCTTTTTCCTACCAACAAGCAGGCATTTCACTACAACACTGTGTGTAACCACACTCTGTTGCGTCCGTCCCAGCCTCCATAGTTTACCTTCGGCCGGTGCTGCTAGTACATATTTATCAGGCTGCGACCTGGAGCTCTCTCCATACCTTCGCAGCCATTATTGCTTAGATAAGACTAGCCGGCATGCTCCATGTTTGGCCAGTCCGTCTACTCCTATTCTTTTCGGTTTAACTACCCAACATCCTTCCACCAACCCGTTAAGGGTTTCAGGATGCCCTCCTTACCAAATTCCACCCCCGTCGTTGCACCTTTTGCGCATCTTGGGTGCATTTGGTGCACTCTCGGGCATCCTCAGCTCGGTACCCATCCATATGTGAGGACTACCATCCTACTTGTCCTGTGAGAAAGCAAATGTTGCTTACCTGTAACAGGTGTTCTCACAGGACAGCAGGATGTTAGTCCTCACGAAACCCACCCGCCACCCCGCGGAATTGGGTCTGTATACGTTTCTACTTTTATTTTAGTTTCGCTTGCACTTTTTGCTATAAGACGAGACAGAGAGACACCTGTGGTCACAGGGATAATTGCAGGCTGAGCATGCTCAGTGCACTCAGTGTGCCAGTGTCAGACAAAGCTTTATAGAAACTTTGATAGAAAAGTTTTCCGTACAGGGCTCCATCCTGTGATGTCACCCATATGTGAGGACTAACATCCTGCTGTCCTGTGAGAATACCTGTTACAAGTAAGCAACATTTGCTATACCAGATGATGCCCGAACATTATAACTGGACCAAAGACTCTTCAGTGAGGACCTTGGTTTTCTTCCTGTAATTAAGAACAATCTTGCAGAGAACAGACTGAAAAGCAGGGGCTTGTCTTACCATTAAATGTAAACAATAGTGTTCTCTTAGTCTCTGGCAGCTTTAAAGGTTGTCCTTCCCTATGAGGAAAAAAAAGTTGAAACACACGTACATAATAAAACCAAGATGAATTCTATATAACAGAGAATCTCTGTTTGCAATTTAATATTTCAGTAACTACACTACTCTGCCAAACCTACCCAGCAGGACACACCCACTGATGCACCCATAGCAAAACTTGCTGGTTTTCAAATAATTAATCAAATAATTTCCAGAGTGGCTTTGCATCATTTTTTTTATTTTTTTATTTTAGCTCTCTGCTGTAAGCAACCAGAAAAAGAGAGCACAGGCTCATAAGTTACTGCTCAGCAGTATTATAAAAGTTACTTTTTTGCATCATTTTTTACAAAATTATAAACAGGACTTGGAGGTGGCAGAATCAGTAGATCAGACACTGAACTCTGTAGTAAAATTAACAGGCTGTATTTTTTGTTTTGCCAAAAAGTTACACATGTAGTTACCTAGGCACAAAAGTAAACTGCCATAATGCTCAGTTCTGCAACAGAATTACTGGTAACATAGTTACCTTATAACTCGATTTCAACACAAATGTTCAAAGCGTCAAGCACAGGTGGTGACTGGGCCTTCTGCACTGTGTGCCTTTTTTTTTTACGACTCCCTTTGTTTTGCTGCTTGCCCAAGAATGCCTGGGCCATGGCTTTGGATGAGTATTTCTCAGCGCCAGAACTGGCTGTAGATTTTGGTCTCTCTCTCTCTTTTATACTTACTCTTGCATAAGTTTGGGACCTGAAAACTGGTCCGAAAAATGGATGGACTCAATTTTATCAGCATAATGTGTGAGAAAATGTGCCATCTGAAAAAAAAAGAAAGAAAGAGAAAATACAAAATAGATTATCTTCAATTTTCCACTGTTTTAACCTGGCTAGATTGGGGCCTCTTCAGTTTAAATCTGGGGGTGGGGGTGGGGGGAAGAATGTTGAAATTGATTGAGAAGCAGACCAACAAGGTAAAATCAAATTAAGAAACTTTTCCTCCTCACAAAAGATGCCCACAGAAATAATAATTTTGGTAGGGTGGCCTGACCCACTGTGCTGAATTAAAAAGGTGGGCTGTTCAGCAGATCAAAACACCTAACTAGAGCAATTTACAGCATTTCAAGCCAAAAATTAAGGGGCCAATTTCTCCCACGGTGTGGGGCCACAGAAGAACAAACATGTCTGATGGTCTCGGTGGACAAAAAGGAACTGAGTGGAGCTACTGGGGAACAGCAATGCAGGAACTTCTGTGCACGCACTGCGGAAGACTTGCCCCCTTTTCTGGAAAGCTCTGTAAGAATCTCTCTGTTCTGTGCCAAATATGGTCATGTGATCTGCAGATCTCCTTTCTTACACATTAATTCTATATTCACCCCTGTTTCACTTGCCTTTTGGTTACAGAAACGTTTTATGTATTTGAGGGCGCAGACATCTCTCAGTACCAGGGGTTGAAAAAAATGTCCTCTTACCCACACTTAATGCCTGTTGTGCTGATTCTGAGAATTTTAGGAGGACAAAAAATTATGTGAAACTGTAAAGTTAACAGTTCACTACAAACCACGACCATCCCCAGCTCCCTCCAAGTGGCTTTCCAAGGCTGTATCGGTCAGTCCAGGGAGTCGACACCCATCGAAGCCAAATTGGGCAGACTGGGTGGGCCCCATGGTCCTGATCTGCCATCACAGTCTATGTGATTAGGTTGTGCCAGTCCTTCTGATGATCCCCCCCCCCCCCCCCCCCCCACAACACATTTCTTCCTGCTTACCTTAGTGTCCATTATTCCTTCCGTCACCTCCCCCATCTCGGAGACAATGGCCACCGATTCTGGAAGTCCGTACTTTGCCCCGGATTTGGGCTTGTCGTTGCAGAACTCAGACTGTTGCAAGGAGGCAGTGAGGAAACACAGGCTCAAAAGTCAGCCAAATGCCAATAAAATTAAATCATGAGAAAATCACAGCAAATTCTACTTTTCTCCAACAAAAACATGCATTTGGAATAGCAACAGCCTTTATATCCCTACCAAGCCCATTACATGAAATATTTGCCCCCATACATGTAAGGAGGGCAATGCTGAAACCCTGCCGGCCTGCTAGCAAATATTCACAGGAAACCTCTCAGCGGAGTTTCCCTTTGAAAACAAGGGCACCTGCATAGCTGCGGACTATGAACTTGCATGGGAACAGATGTAAACTGCACACAGCAATTTGAAAATGTAATTGCTCCATGTCCTTTTTTTCACCCAACCTAATGCCGCTCATTTTTGTATGCAGATAAAAGTACAAGTGCTGTGAAACAGCACACATGCTTTTACCCCCTGGAAGGGGTAGGGACACATTTACCCGCATAAACACCTAAATATCGATCTCATAATGGAGGAAGCTGTCAGGACATCTGGAGTAGTACGTGCAGTATGTCACCTTTATTCATCTCCACCAGGCCCCCCAGTGCCATGAGATGGCACTCAGGTGCAACGCTTGCCATGTGGTAGGTTTTTGTGTCTTATAATTTTACATACAGCAGATCTTCTGCAACCCGACTGTTTTTCATATTTTTCCCCCATAAAATGCAGTCAAAAATGAAAGCAGGGAGATTTTATCAGCCCATTGTGATACAGAATTGGAACGGGAAGGGAAACGATTGTTCCCCTTTCGTTGGACAAAGGGGTTCATCATGTGATACTTGGAGGTTAATTTAGGGCTAGACATTGCGGCACTAATGCGGAATATACGGAGTATAATGGGGGACTTAGACAAATGGGACAGACTTCAGCTATCCTGGTTTGGTAGGATAAATACTATTAAAATGAATATATTACCCCGACTGGGATATCTCTTCCAGCTCTACCCAGTCTCCTCCCTAAGCATGAGTTGAAACCCCTCTTGAGGAAACTGTTTTATTTTATCTGGCATAGGAAACCACCACGGGTAGCTAAGATGGTGTTGTACAGGAGCCGACGGGACGGAGGAGTGGGACTACCATCCTTAATACACTATTATGTGGCCGCTCAACTCCGCTTGGTAATTGAATGCCATGATCCTAACTCAACCAAACAGTGGGTAGAGATAGAACAAGCTTTGGTAGAGGATATTCAATTGCACACCTTGTTTTGGTCGGAGGGACTCTCCAATCAGGCTCGCAAAGACTTTCCTCCCCCTTTACAATGTACCTATCATATATGGAGATGCTGGAAGTCAAAACTGATACGGAGCAAACAACATTCAACGCTTTCATCTATCCGTCATTTGTGACACTTTGTTGCTGGGAGATTAAATCCAGTATTTCTCCAATGGGACAAAGTGGGGCTTACATGTTTGGGGCAGATCTGGCATAATGGAATGATAGCATTTGATCAATTACAAAGGATATATAGCCTCCCTACGTCTGACTTTTTAGCCTATGCTCAGCTGAAACATTTTATTAGTACTAAAGCATTGGAAACAGATCTACAGCAGGGCCATTCCCTTTTTGAAGGGTACTGCATTTTGGCAGGTAAAGTTCAAAAGCATATCTCCAAAATATATCAATTACTGATAGGTCAAGATTATATTCAATCTTGCACCCATATTGCAGCTTGAGAGTCAGATCTGGGGGTCAAGTGGGACAGGGGCCAATGGGAAGAATGTTTTCGGAGTCTGGGCCGGGTTTCAATGTCAGCTGTCTTGATGGAAAATAGATACAAACTCCTAAATCGCTGGCATTATTCTCCGGCTCGTACAGCCAGATGGTCTCAGGGCCGCCCACTTACGTGCTGGCGGCAATGCTCCCAAATAGGCTTCTCTCTTTCATATGTGGTGGAGTTGTCCTCACATTCAGAAGTTCTGGAAGGCTTGTCAGGGGTGGATAGAGAAAGTCCTGGGTGTCCCCGTTCCTTTGACAGCAGAGTTGTGGCTACTAGGCATTTCTTTTTTTTTCCAATATAATTTTTATTCAGAATGCACAGAATAGAAACCATAATACAACCACAGGTATATAGTTGAAGAACTGCTCAAATAATACAATACAAAGGAACAGATAATGCACATAATCAATGTGTAAGTGACAGACAGGCACCGCATAGCAAGAACACCAATAACAAAAGCATGATGTATAAGGAATGTACAAGGATGAAATTAAATTACAAGCCAGGTCATATAATATAAGCGTCCTAGGATCCCCTAAGGAGATGACAACTCTCCACAGAGGGGGAAAGGAAAGACTGCAATGTACCATGATATGACATATGAAAACAATATATATATGTGTGATATAGTATCAAGATGGTGGAATAAAGCAGATCACGACCCATGCCTCCGAGTCTGACTAGTTGCTTTTGAGTCTTGTGTTTTATGTGGATGGATGCAAATGTCCCGCATCAAGGTGTCCCATAGCTCGTCTCCACTGGAGATAAGGAGCCCACGTCCTGTCAAATTTGGGTATTTGTTTGTGCTTTTGAGCTGTTATCTTATACATCACACTCATATTGTCTAACTTCTGTAGTAAGGAGGATTTAGTAGGCACAATAGCTTGTTTCCAGTATAGCGCCAATAGGCACCGGGCCCCTACTAGGCATTTCTTATGAGGGGTACACGGAGGAGCAGCAAATATTGTTTCAGTATGTGGCGACCGCAGCACATGTGTTGGTGGCGGCTCAATGGAAGTCGCACACAACACCGTCCCATAACCAGTTGTTAGTAAAACTACGTCACATACAGAGGATGGAAAAACTGACGGCCATTAGTTATCGTAGAGTATGGTCCCCGATTATCCATTATCTCTAAGAATAAAGAGGAATTGGAACACTAGGAGGGTCCCCATGGGGGGGAAAAAAAGGGGGGGGGGTTGGGGAGAGTTGATCCATGTACAAGACAAATGAGGATGTTTTTTGTTCCTGCAGTCAGTATTTTATTGGTAGCATGTCTATCCATACTGTCTTTTGTAATTTGTCATTCTGCATGTGATAGTTCTATTTGTTTACAATATATTGTTCATGTGATTATATAATAATAAACATTTTCAATTAAAAAAAAAAATAAAAGCAGGAGGTGTAATGTACCACCTACAACAAAGTTCTGATCTCTGTATCACTTCAATGATCCCAGGCCCAAGCGTGATGCCTGGCACAGCACACTCCATGACCCCTACCCTACTGGGCCTGAGGTGATGTCTTACATTTATACATTGCCTAAATGATCCTGAAGGAACACCCTAAGCAGTATACAACAGAATAAAAACAATTCAACATACAAAAAAAAAATACAGTACAAAACTGAAGATTCAATAAACAATATATATATATTTTAGTTTTCTATACTGCTAATCAGAATATTTTAACTGTTTACAAGTTATAACAGCCATAAAAGCCAGAGGTAAATAAAATAACTAGTCATTAAAGCATATAGAGACACACACACCCCCACTGGGACCCAAACTCTACTTTCACTAAGGAGAGACCAGCGTTGTCATATAAAGGAAAATTATTTCTTACCTGCTAATTTTCATTCCTGGAATACCACAGATCAGTCCAGACAAGTGGGTTTTGCATCCCTACCAGCAGATGAAGGCAGAGAATAACAAATTTTCAAGCAATGCTACATAACCGAGATTGCCACCTGCAATCCTTCAGGATTGACCTGTACCCGAGCCAACAGAGTAAATCCCTCGAGACTCAAATCAACATTCCCCTTCCAGGCGAATAGAGCACAATGGATTGAAGTCCCCTGAACCAGAACCCTCACATCTAACAAAGGAACCAAACCCTTCAGTCCTATAGGCTCAACACAAATATACACAGTAGGTTTTGCATTGTAAACATGCCAAAGCAATAACGGTTTTTCAACATCTAGAGGATGGGCTTCTGGACTGATCTGTGGTATTCCAGGAATGAAAATTAGCAGGTAAGAACCAATTTTCCTTTCCTGTTCAAACCCAAGATCAGATCAGGCAACTGGGATGTACCCAAACTCCCTTATACAGGGCGGGAACTCAAAAGACCCGCTTGTAAAACACTCTCCCCAAACGCCACTGCCTCCGGCACCCAAAAAGCCTTTAACCAACGTGCAATCTTGGCTTTCTTCCTTTCTTTGCTCCACTGAACAAGACAAAGATGATGTGAATGTCAAAAACTATTAGTGACCTTAAGGTACCGCAACAGAGTCCAACAAACATTCAAAAAGTGAAGTTCCTTTGATGTGGTGCCTCAGAAGACAAATTCGGAAACACAGGAAGCTCCACCATCTGGCTGAGATGAAACGAGGAGATGACCTTCAATAAAAATGAAGGCACTGTACATAATGACACCCCATTATCTGTAATATGCAGGAAAGGATCTCTACAGGACAAAGCTTGAAGCTCTGAAATCCGCCTGGCTGAACAAATCATCACCAGAAAAACCAACTTCAATATGAGGTCCTTCAATGATGAACGTCACAAAGGCTCCTGTAATTAAGAACCTGCAGACCCTACAACAGATACATCCTACATACCAGTAAGATACAGATGTTTGGCCCCCTTCAGAAAATGAACAATGGATGAGAAGCCAGTGGCCTCCCCTGTAGCTTGCCTCAGACATCCTAAGGCTGCCACTTGTACAAGCAAATTGTAGGCCAGTCCCTTTGCAAAGCCCTGCTGTAAAAAGGCCAAGATCTGAGGAATGTCCACTCGCAGAGGCTCCAAACCTTCCTCCAAGCACCAGGTCTCAAATATTCTCCACACCCAGACATAAGCCAGAGAAGTGGATGGCCGCCTAGCTTGAAGAAAAGTAGCAATAACTAGCTCCGAATACCTTTTCAATCATAAGCGTCTCCTCTCAAAAGCAAAAGCAATCTGCCTGATCCAAATGGATGGGCCCTTGCCAAAGTAACCCCTGCAGATGAGCCAATCTGATGGGACCATCTATTGCAAGATGTACCAGATTCACGAACCATGGGCAGCATGGCCATTCCAGCTCCACCAGAACCACCCTTCCTAGGTTTCTCATATCCCTGAAGCAAAAGTGGAATGGGAAAACCCTCTTGCTGCTCCTCTTGTCCTCCAGCAACTTTTTCCCTTTAGACTCCCCTAAATGCTTCATCAGTTGTTCCAGGTCTTCCCCGAACAACAGTTTCCCTTTAAAGGGAAGACTGCACAGTTGGACCACACATCTGCTGATCAATTATGCAACCACAGGCTTCTCCATGCTGCCACCATTGAGACTATGCTCCTGGTGGATGTCCGTACTAAGTCATACTGCCATTTCGCCAAATAGGCCACCCCTGCTTCCAACCGGGCTGCTTGCTTGGAATAGGTTGAAGGTTTAGACTCCTTCTCCTGCGCCCTCTGCATAAGACTGCCACAGATCGCTGCCCGCAGACTCAAGGTCAAGACCTCAAACATGCTCTTCAACTGAATCTCCAGTTTTCAGTCTTGGACATTCTTCAGCGTGGCCGACCCCACCACAGGAATGGTTGTCTGCCTGGTCACAGCTGAGACCGAAGCATCCACCTTAGGAAGAATCAGAAGCTCCATGGTCTCCTCTAGCAAAGAATATAACTTCGCCATCGCCCTGCCTACCTTGAAACCCACCTCAGAAGTATTCCACTCCCAGCTCACCAGCTTCCTGACTTTCTTAGGCAACGGAAAAACCTTTGAAGTTTCACATAGCCCATCTAGGTCTGGGTCAACCCTTCATTATCTAACTCTTCCTGAGTGACCTTAATCTCCAGCTCTGCCAGAACATGGAGAATAAGAGGATGCTGCAACTCCTTATGGAATAAACAGACAACCCTAGGGTCATCCCCTTCCGTAACCGGAAATTCCTCCAGGTTGGATGCATCTTTATTCGTATCTGGAGCCACCCACCACAGGGTCAACCCCAGTATCATCATCAGGGTCACCTCCTTGATCCTCCTGTGGTTCGTCAGATCCCTCCAAATCTGACATCCCATCCTCATCTCCAGAGGGGCGTCCAAGGACCAGGCAGCGGAGAAGACCCCCCCCCCGTCCTTCCTTGCGGGGTCAATCTACGTCTCTTGAGGAGAGTTGAGGCTTCTGGTTCAGGGATCGCTTACCCCCCGCTCCCCTCTTAGCCAGATAGGCATTATGTAGGAGCAGAACAAAATATGTCAAAGTCTTCAGAATCACTGAACACGTCCTCCACCGCATCCCTCAGAGGCTCCCTCCTACCTTCTTGGCCGTCCAATGCATTGGAGACTATTGGTGACAGTGGGGGAGGAGAATCCCTGGACTCTTACATGTGCCTGCTTTCTGCTGCATGCTCTTAAAATGCCCGCTGCACCCTCAGCCCCACCAAGAGCCTATCAAACAGGCCCTGCTGACTGAGGACTTGTCTGCTGCTGGCTGCTTCTGCGAAGGTTCCCCCCTCCCCTCGAGGCACAGACTGAGTAAAGAGTGGTCGTATTTAAGCATGTCTCTCAAGCCACAGGCCCAACAGGCTCTCCCACGCCCCACGGCTGCCACCATGCCTATAGTGCACGTGGTGCACTCGATCGCGCACTCGATCCTGCATTCTCTACGGCAATCCCAGATGAGGCCAGCAATGCTGCAAGTTACCCCCTCAGACCTGTCCCAGATCCCTGGTGCTGCTTCCAAAAATACTGGCGTCTCTTCTCCCCCCTGTGCTGCTGCTGTGCATGAAATCGATTGGCCCCTTAGTAACCTGTCATTATTATTATTATTATTTTTTTTAAGGCACAGTATATGCCTACAAACACAGGGAAAGGAGAAAAATCTACTTTCCTGAATCTGGCCATCGGATCCAGGTGTGAAAACCCCAGAGGGGATGAAGGAACCAGTATCCCTGGTTTTCAGTTCCTCCGGATGTTACGGGTCGAGGCAGATCAGGGATCACCAACCCCACTCTCGCTTGGCTCTACCTGAGGAATGGCCCACAAAGGATCCTAACACCTCAGGGAGTACCTTATCTTCAATCACTTTTTTTTCCCCCCAGACTATAGGTTTGCATTTCTACCATATACTGGAGACAGAGAAAAACTGAAGGACTGCAGTTGGCACTCTCAGCCTGAAAAGATTTTATAATCTGCCTCCATCTGCTGGATGAAAAACCCACTTGTCTGGACTGATCTGGGGTATGAACAGAAAATTACATTTAAAACTAAAAACTTCTGAAGCTCATCCTCTTCCATATTCCTGAATAAATTCTAACACCATGAGCAGGCCAAATGGAGAAATTACTTACCTGATAATTTTGTTTTCCTTAGACAGATGGACTCAGGACCAATGGGTTATGGTCCCCTGCTAGCAGTTGGAGATGGAGTCAGGTTTCAAAGCTAACATCACCCTACATACACCTCTTCAGTGACCTCAGCCCTCCAGTATTCTCTTCAAGTCACTGTGGACATACTATGGAGAAACTTGATTAAAACTGGTGACTGTAACTGTTCTCAACCAAACATAAGTGCTGAATCTCAGCAATATTACAGATGCCCAGATCTAGGGATAGGGTGATGGCAAGATTCATATGTGATGCCTTGACACTGTTCATGGGCAGCCGTGGGTGGGATGCGGAGTCCATCTGTCTACACTAAGGAGAACTACGTCACCGCTCGGCAAATGTCGACAGGAGACAGCAACTTAGCTTCTGCCCAGGATACTGCCTGAGCCCTAATGGAAAGAGCTTTAACCTGAAAGGGTAATGGCTTTCCTGCCTCCACAAAAGCTCCTGTGACCACCTCCTTGATCCAGTGAGCTATGACAGCCCACGAAGCTGGTTCGCTCAGTCTCTTTCCACCGTGAAGAACAAACAAATAGGCCGTCTTGCACACCGGTTCTGAAAGTTCCAAATACTGCATAAAAAACCTACTGATGTTTAAATGGCGGAGGAGGCAGGAGTCTTCCGTGTCCTTGTGCCTATCTAAGGATGACAACGAAATGTACTGAAAAATATAAAACTCTGAGACTATCTTGGGCAAGAAGGATGGAATGGTATGAAGTTGTAATGCTCCTGGGGTCATCCGGAGGAATGGTTCCTGACACGACAATGCCTGTAGTTCAGAGATGCGACGAGCCGAGTATATCGCCACCAGGAACACAGTTTTCAGAGTTATGAGGCGTAAGGACAGACTGCGTAGCAGCCAAAAGGAAGGCCCTGCTAAAAAGTCCAATACTATAGTAAGATTCCTCAAGGGAACCAGCCACCGTAGGGGTGGGCTGGAGATGCTTTTACCCCTTTTAGAAAAATGTGCCATGTCCGGATGCACCGACAGGCAGGTTCTGTTCATCTCGCCAGAGGGATTTTGGCTGTCCAAAGGGCAACACAGCATTCCTCGCACCAGGCCTCAAATACTCTCCAGTCCCGCACATACTCTGAGAACCTCTGCGTTCGGAGCAAGGTGGTAATTACTGCCGCTGAATATCCCCGCTTCATGAGGTGAGCCCTCTCAAGGGCCAAACCATAAGACAAAATAGAGTTGGATCCTCGTGAAGGACCAGACCTTGCTGGAGCGGTCCCTGTGAGGTCCTCTCTTGGGCTGACAGCTCCGAAAAGAATGAGACCTCCCCGAGGCCTCTGAAATCTCGAGTTTCTGTAAGGCCGAAAGCGTTGGGAGCCTCTGGATCGGCCCCTCATAGGTAAGGGGCGCTGTGACTGCCTTCTCTTATCTTCCGGTTGCCGGGGCACTGGAGATTCACCCCACTTACTGGGCAGCTTTTCTAATTCGCTTTCGAAGAGGAGTGATCCCTTAAAGGGCAACTTTCTGAGGTTTGCCTTAGAGGTTGCATCTGCTGACCAATTTCACAACCGTAGCTGTCTTCTGATCGTTATCACTGAGGCCACTCCTCTGGCCGAAGTCCTGACTAGTTCAGAGCCCATGTAAGCTAAAAAGGCAGAGGCAGGCTCCATAGCTTCTCTGGAATATACTTATGAGTCATCCACCTCTTTAGAGAGAAGCAGGCATGAGCGAGCCACCAGGGCACAGCAGGAAGCAATCTGTAAGGTCACTGCTGTCACATCAAAGGCTTGCTTAAGGATGGACTCCATCCACCTATCATGCGCATCTTTTAAGGCCACTCTTCCTTCCACTGGGATAATTGTTTGCTTTAAAAACAGCACAGACCAGAGCATCGACTTTAGGGAAGCACAGGCATTCTCTCGCCGCCAGATCCAGTGATTATAGAGCTTCTAATGCTCGACCACTTTTAAAGCTCACTTCAGGGGTGTCCCACACCAGGTAAATCAACTCCTGGATGGCTTCCAGTTCCGGAAAATAGCAAGAGGCTTTCTATAGAGAGACACTAGAATCGGATTCTTCTTAGGTTCTGTCATGGAGTCCGCCCCAGGAATTCCCAGCATCTTCAGAGTCTGGGAAACCAGAGACGGCAATTTGTTTCTATGGAAAAAACGTAACATGGTCCAATATGGTTCTAAACCTGGAGGGATTTATTTTATTTATAAGCTTTTTTATACCGTCATTTGGAACAAGCCATCACAACGGTTTACAAACACAATAAAAATAAAATAACCGTCTGTAAAACAGATCCATCTTCCAAGGAATCTGGATCCCCTTCTTCATCCATGCTGTCAGAGTCCCTGCCAGAAAACCCTTGGTGAGGGGAGGCAATTCTCGAGGTCTGCTGATAGGGTTGGAAGAGGGAGGCCTTACTGGCTGTGGTTCCATCCAGACAGGGGCAAGTGAAGCAGACTGTGCCCGTACGAAGGCTTGAAGGCCTTGAAAAAATTCCACCCAAGAGAAGGCAGCTAGGTTCATACGTAGCCCAGGAAGAACTGGAGTAGGTGCTGCTGAATTTCCCTCTCCTACGGAAAACCCAGCCCCAGGAATATTCAGATCCGGGGTGCTTCCGGTTAAGGTTATGGCTGACCCATTCTCCGAATGGGAAGAACCGGGCTTGGTAAAGTCTTGGGAAGTCAACTCTCCCTGGGCCTCTTCATAGTGTTGATAGAAGTAAGAATCTAGGTCAGACTGAGTAGCCCTAATATGAAAAGCAGCACAGAGCGAATGGTGCTTATGTTTTCTTTGTTGCTGGAGCCATTAGAGATGGCAGTTGCAAATTCAGTCAGCTTGCGCTTGAAGACTTTGTGTGGCAACAGATTTCGGGCAATTAAGCGAGCCACGGCAAGGCGCACACACATCCCATGCGAGTTGTGCATGTACGACTGCGTGCGAAGTCGTGCAAATATGCCTGTGCACACAGTGCGAGCGCAGAGCCGGAACGCATCGCGCGTACTGACGCTGTGTGGAGGGCAATATAAGGTGCACAAAACCGCGAGCAAGATGGCGCCAAAAGAAAATTATTACTTACCTGCTAATTTTCGTTCCTGTAGTACCATGGATCAGTCCAGACCGTGGGTTATGTCCCCAATCCAGCAGATGGAGTCAGCCCAAAGCTTCGAGGGGGCGTCACCATAAGTACTACTACCCCCTCTGCAGGAGTTCAGTATCGAGAATATCAAAGCCCGAGTAAACAGAAAACCCCTGAATTGGATCAAGTTTAAACAAGACGGCAACAATGAGCCGCTGAATTTAGAACAGAGAGAACTGTACCATCCCACCAACGGATGGGAGGTCACAACTCGTGTCGACCCCCAAGAAAAACAGTCACAGACAGTGAAACGGGGAACACGTGAAAGAACATAGTAGGAGAAGGAGAAGAAGACACTACCATATAACAGGCAGCCGAGCAGGAGTAGAACCCAAATGCGGTGGGCGTCTGGACTGATCCATGGTACTACAGGAACGAAAATTAGCAGGTAAGTAATAATTTTCTTTTCCCTGTACGTACCTGGATCAGTCCAGACCATGGGATGTACCCAAGCTTCCCTAACCCGGGTGGGATTCTGCGAGGCCTGCTCGTAGAACCTGTTCGCCAAAGTGTCCATGGACGGACGAGGCGAGGTGTAGCCTGTAGTGTCTCGAGAACGTGTGTAACGATTTCCAGGTGGCCGCTCTACAGATTTCTTGCGAAGATACCGATCGACTCTCCGCCCAGGAGGCCGCCTGAGAGCGTGTAGAATGCGCCACAATACCGGGTGGAGGAGTCCGCCCCGTCCCGATGTAGGAAGCGGCAATGCCGGCCTTCAGCCATCTGGCAATAGTCGTCTTCGAGGCCTGGGATCCCTTCCGGGGACCAGACCAAAGGACGAAGAGATGGTCAGAAGTCCGAAAGTCATTCGTAGCCTCCAGGTAGACCCGCAGAGTGCGCTTGACGTCGAGGAGACGAAGAGCCCGCGGCTCAGACGAAGAGAAAGAAGGCAATTCCACCGTCTGATTCACATGGAAGGCGGACACCACCTTCGGGAGGAAGGAAGGCACCGTACGAAGTGAAACGCCCGAATCGGAGAACCGGAGATAAGGTTCCCGGCAGGACAGAGCCTGCAGCTCCGAAATACGCCGAGCGGAGCATATAGCCACCAGGAACACCGCCTTGAGAGTGAGGTCCTTGATCGTCGCACTCCTCAGTGGTTCAAAAGGAGGTCCCGACATGGAACGTAGTACCAGATTGAGGCTCCAAGAGGGACAAGGATCCCGCAATGGGGGCCGCAAGTGCTTGACACCCTTGAGAAAACGGCCGATGTCCGGGTGCTGTAACAGAGATCCTCCTCCCCGCAGGAGGGAGCCAAGAGCGGCCACTTGAACTCGAAGTGAGTTGTAAGAGAGCCCCTTTTCCACTCCCGCCTGTAGGAACTGGAGAATCTGCGGGACAGACGCCTCCGTGGGTCTTGTGTTCCGGTCTGTACACCACAGTTCGAACACCTTCCAGACTCGCACATAGGCCACCGACGTCGAAGTCTTCCGAGACCGCAGCAGAGTTGACACTACCGCCTCCGGGTACCCCCGTCGGCGGAGGCGGCGCCTCTCAAAAGCCAGGCCGCAAGACAGAAGAGTTCTGCCTGGTCGAAAAATACCGGTCCCTGGTGTAGGAGGCGGGGAAGATGTCCCAGCCGGATGGGTCCGTCGATTACCAGGTGGAGGAGATCCGCAAACCAAGGTCGTCTTGGCCACTCTGGCGCGACGAAGATCACAGGCCCCTGATGAACCTCTATCCGTCGGAGTAGTCTTCCCACCAACGGCCAAGGGGGAAACGCGTATAGGAGCAGATCGGCCGGCCACGGGAGCGCGAGGGCATCTACGCCCTCCGCCCCCCGTTCTCTCCGGCGACTGAAGAAGCGAGGCGCTTTGGTGTTCTGGACGGACGCCATGAGATCCAGGTGGGGGGAGCCCCACCGCCGGACGAGCAGTTGCATGGCCGTGTCGGAGAGAGACCACTCTCCGGGATCCAGCCGCTGGCGACTGAGGAAGTCCGCCTGGACGTTGTCCACGCCTGCGATGTGCGAGGCCGCCAGGCGGCGCAGATGCCGCTCCGCCCACTGCATCAGCATCGCTGCCTCGAGCGCGACCTGCGGACTGCGAGTGCCGCCCTGACGGTTGATGTAGGCTACCGTAGTCGCGTTGTCCGATAAGATTCTGACTTCCCGATTTCGAAGGAGCGGCAGGAAATGGAGAAGCGCCAATCTGACCGCTCTGGTCTCCAGACGATTGATGGACCACTTTGATTCCTCCGCGGACCACGTCCCCTGCGTGGCGCTTCGGTCGCAGACGGCTCCCCAGCCTACGAGACTGGCGTCGGTGGTCACCACCACCCAATTTGGTAGGTCGAGGGACACGCCGCGAGCCAGATTCTCCGGGACCATCCACCAGGCCAAGCTGTTTCTGGCAAACTGGGGCAGCGGAAGTATCACTTGGTAGTCCTGCGAGAGTGGTTTCCAACGGGATAGAAGCGCTCTTTGTAGAGGGCGGAGGTGCGCAAATGCCCAAGGCACCATGTCGATGGTGGAGCCCATCACCCCCAGGAGCTGAAGATAGTTCCAGGAGGAGGGAGCTGGTAATGCAGAGAATCGCTGTATGTGTTCCCGTAGGGCGTGCGCCTTGTCCTGCCGTAGAAAAACCGCGCCCAGACGGGTGTCGAAGGTCGCCCCCAAGAAATCCAAGCGCTGCGAGGGCACGAGGGAGCTCTTGGAGAAGTTCACCACCCATCCCAGGGACTGCAGAAACTGTATCACCCTGGCTACTGCCGCCTGTCCCTGTGGAAAAGACTTCGCTCGTATGAGCCAATCGTCCAAGTAAGGATGTACTAGAATCCCTTCCTTCCGGAGGGCAGCCGCCACAACTACCATGATCTTGGTAAAGGTGCGCGGGGCCGTTGCTAATCCGAACGGAAGCGCCACAAACTGGAAATGCTGATCCAGGATCTTGAACCGTAGCAGACAATGATGCTCCTGGCGAATGGGAATGTGAAGGTAGGCCTCCGTCAGGTCCAAGGAGGCCAGAAACTCCCCTCGATGTACCGCCACGATCACCGAACGTAGCGTTTCCATGCGGAACCGGACCACCCGAAGGGATCTGTTGACTTCCTTCAAGTCCAGGATGGGGCGGAAGGAACCGTCTTTCTTCGGTACGACGAAATAGATGGAATAATGGCCCGAGCCCACCTCTCCGGAGGGTACGGGCGTAATGGCGCCTATCTCCCACAGTCTGTCCAGGGTCAGCTGCACTGCCCTTCGCTTGATGGCCGAGCCGCAGGGAGAGAAGATGAACCGTCCCTTCGGAGGGCGGGCAAATTCCAACGCGTAGCCGTGTCCTATGGTGTCCAAAACCCACTGATCCGAGGTGATCCGTGCCCACTCCTCGTAAAAGAACGCCAGCCGTCCCCCGATCTTGGGAACGGCGGAGTGGGCGAGCTGAACATCATTGAGAGGATTTGGGCGAGGGCTGTCCCGCCGTGGAAGCGGCCCGCGCTGGGCGGCGCCCGCGAAAGGAACGGGACCAGGGCTGAGCCCTGGAAGGAGGAGGCCGGGATACCGCCGGCCTGTAACTCCTGTAGCGTCTTTGCGCCCTGGCTCTGGTCCGGGAGGACGAGAACGCCCTGGTGGAGCGATATCTGTCTTTCGGCAGGCGATGGACCGCGTTTTCCCCCAGCGACTTGATTATCTGGTCCAGCTCCTCTCCGAACAGGAACTTACCCCTGAAAGGCAGGGAACCCAGGCTCGACTTGGAGGACGTGTCCGCCGCCCAGTTGCGGAGCCATAGGAGTCGACGCGCCGCCACTACCGAGGCCATGGAGCGGGCGAGGACCCTGAATAGATCGTAGGACGCATCAGCCCCGTATGCCACTGCGGCTTCGAGTCGGTCCGCCTGGGCGGCCTCCTCGGGAGGCAGCACCTGAGAAGTGAGCAGTAGCTGTACCCAGAGAAGACTAGCCCGCTGGGCAAGAGAGCTACACATCGCCGCCCGCAGTCCCACTGCGGAGACCTCGAAGACCCGCTTGAGGAATACTTCCAACTTGCGATCCTGCGTATCCCGCAGCGCCGCTCCACCCGTCACCGGAATGGTCGTCCTCTTCGTGACCGCCGTCACTGCGGAGTCCACCCTGGGTACCTTGATGAGATCCAGAAAATCTTCCGGCAGCGGGTACAGCCTCTCCATGGCTCTGCTGCCCTTTAGCGCAGCTTCCGGGGAATCCCATTCCCTAGTAAGAAGTTGCAGGAACGACTTGTGGATGGGAAATGCCCGCTCCCGCGGGCGCAGCGCCGCCAGGACCGGGTCCCCCTTCTTCGAAGAAGTAACGACAGCGGGCGCGACGGGAGCTAGCGGGCGCGACGGGAGCTGGCGGGTCCGGCGGGGGATCGAGGTCCAACCCCTGAATGATTTGTGGGATTAGGTCATCCAGCTCTTCCCGCTGGAAGAGGCGCAGCGTGCGTGGATCCTCTCCCTCTGAAGTAGAATCCCCTTGTCCCGAAACGGCAGGGTCCGATCCCGGGGAAACTGGGTCCGAGCCAGCCCCCCCCGAAGCCACAGGGAGCCGGACGTGTGCGGGGAGCTGTGGGGAGCTGTGGGGCCCCCACGCCCCCCGGAGGGGGGGGGGGCCGAGGCCCCGTGGGAGCTGCCAGCTCCTGCAGGTACGCTGTGTGCATCAGACGAATAAATTCTGGGGAGAACCCCGGCCTACTCGGGGGAATCTCCGCGGGGGGGGGGGTCCCGGAGGGCCCTGCTCCTGTGAGTCCAGCTCCGGATCTTCCTCCGGCAGCAAGTTCGGGGGAGAGTCCCCTGAAGCCTCCCCATCCCCCAGCGCTGTCCGATCTCCCTCGCGGCGCAGCGCGTGCAAAATGGCCGCCGTTCCCGCCAGGAATGGGGGAGGGGCCGGCCCACGCCGCCCGGGCAAGGCTAGCACCGCTGGAAAACGAGTGCGGGGCCCGGACGTGCCTTCCCCCCCCCTGGGAGGCACCTAGCACAGATGCCCTCCCTGGAAATGCGCGAACCGGGCTCGCCGCAGGCCGAGCAACGCGACGGCCGCGGCATAGCAGGCGCTCAGAAAAACCTCCCCCGGCAGCTAAAATCACTCGGTGAGCCTCGGGGCGGAAGGGGGGGGGGGGGGCCGCGAAACGGCGCGCCGCTGCGGGGGGGCCCGGACGGCCTGCACAACCCGCCGAGAGAAACAAGCGGCGCCGCGGGGGGGCCTGTCCTGGCCTCGCAACCCGCTGAGATCACTCACCCTGCTCCCTGCAGCCCACGAGGCGCGTGCAAGATGGCCGCGGGAGCAAGGGAAATCGCTGGCAGGCCGGGCACACCGGCAGTCTCAATCAGCAAGCTGAAAATAAAACTACAGCCCAGAAAACCAAGAAAAAACGACTTACCCCGGCAAGAACACAGGCTCGCGCTGAGGAAACAAAGGAGACAGAGAGGCAGCACAAGGAAGGAGCCCCGCCTCCCCAATTAATCAATTAACTATCTTTTTTTTTTTTTTTTAAATACAACTTGATCCAAGACAAGACAGAGACAGAGAAGAAAGTTCCAACCAAGGGAAAACAGAATAGGTTATAGGAAATCGGGAGCAAGCCCAGATTCCCTTACTCGCATCTGCTGGAGTCAGAAGATACTGAACTCCTGCAGAGGGGGTAGTAGTACTTATGGTGACGCCCCCTCGAAGCTTTGGGCTGACTCCATCTGCTGGATTGGGGACATAACCCACGGTCTGGACTGATCCAGGTACGTACAGGGAACGCAGCCTACCATGCATGTGCTGACCTAGCCCACTTGAGGGCCGCTCAGATGCCCACTTCCCTTTACAGCAACGGATCGGGAATGACGTCAGTACAGCATGCCAAGCAGGGAGACCGGAGAAAGTCTTACCGAAAACCCCTCCGATGACTCTGAGTGGGAAATTCCTCTTCTTTTTTTTTTTTTTTTTAAACTTACCTGGGCTCTGCGCTTACCGGCTGAGTACAGAGAAGGTCTCTGGCTGCAGGGAGAGAGGGCTTTGGCCATTACCGCCATGCTTGGCTTCCTGCACCCGCTGCCTTTCAACTGCTTCAGCAACAAAGCCACGCCGGGAACTGGCTACCGGACCGAGGCACACCTCTGAGGGATCTCGGAAATCGTCTCAGGAATTAAGGGACCTTTAGGTATCACCATAGGAGAGCGGGGTTCAATCTTTCTCCAATTTAAAGGTAAAATTTCTTCTAAAAAGTACGGTGATCCCGATAGGGAAAGCACATCCACATCTGCTAGGAGACGAAGAGATACTGAAGGGCTGAGGTCACTGCAGGGGTGTATCTAAGGTAACGGCAAGTTTGAAACATGACTCCGTCTCCATTTGCTAGCAGGAGAGCGTATAACCCATAGGTTCTGAGTTCATCTGGTTACATGCCTGGAAATCTACTACATTACTCATCCCTCCCCTCCCACCAGGAGGCAGCTCAACCAAATAATTATACCAAGTCCACTACATAGTACGAGAATGCAATTGAAAAGTCGAATACAATCTCTCACCAGATCCTGCATCTCCTTTTGGAGTCGGATGAGGGCTTTCTTTGTTCCGACAGCAAACACATAGGTGTCCATATCCTCCTCGTTCATTGTTACTTTTATTTGCTGAAGAGAAAGGGAACAAATGGCTATTAATGGAAACTTACCATAAGATCCCTCTCTCGGCTTTCTACGATGGGCATTTCTGAGTAACATATGAATACACACAGCTTACTATCATTATGCAGAAAAATGAAAACACAGTGTCTACGGTAATGTCACGACTTGAAAGGGAGACCTTGCAATTTGTCTGCATTCCTTCAGCTTTCACAATATTTTAGTTCTTCACTCCCAATTTTCCTTGTTCCCATAAAGTCTCACAGTCCTACTGAAAGAAGAAAACAGGAAAGCCAATCCCCGGCTGCCTACCTCTGTACTTTTTTTTTTGTAAACTTTATAAGAAAGAAAAAAAGCTACAAACACCACAGAAGAAAACAGAAAAACACAGAGAAGCTTAGCTGAAGAGTGGCAGAGGGATCTTCCTCAGGCTCCTGGAGGTCAGGGAACTGGACCACCAGTAATCACCTCCACTAGGTCACCAAGAGCAGATTAGGGTCCCCACCTCTGCTCGTTCGGCCCTACGATCAGGAAGGATGGTCCCCACCAGGACAAGCTCCTGGGAGGGGATCTTCTGTGAGCACCCTGGCAAGTCGCAGATTTCTAGTCCTTTTCTATTTGGTTTTTTTTTTGGTTGTTTGAGGTTCAGAACTGCAGGTTTTGCACCTCTTCCATCTGCTGGATACCGAGAAATACTGAGGGACTGCAGGTGCTTTGCCAGGTTATATGCCATTGGCTGTAAAGATTTCCGTCTCCATCTGCTGGAAGGGAGGCAAAATCCAGGAGTCTAGTCTCATTTGGGTATGTACAGGGAACCTTCAATAGCACTTATTAAGTCAGCAGGAAACAGATAAACAGGCCAATGCAATATTGGGTGCTCAGGTCAGGGTGATGCTAATTGTGCAGTTGGATGCGCAATTTGGACTCACTAGACTTACATCAGATGCAATACCAGGATTAGTGTGTCCAAAACGCGTGTCCAAACCAGTGCGAAGACAACCGCGCTCATCATATGTAAAATTCCATGAAGATGAGGCTATTAGCTATTACCCCTGCGATTAAAAAAAAAAAAAGTCCCGCACGACCAAATCATCCATTGTAAAGCGGCAAGTTAACAGCAGCCTGGAAGCTGGTGTTAAGGCAGGCTGCGCTCAAGGGCTCAACCAAAAAAACCTTTCTTTGTGTGGTTCCCCCTAAAAGTATCGTCATGATTCAAAGTAGGAGGAACAACAGAAAGCAGCATCTTGCAAAAAATAAAGTCCTTGGAAAAAAAATAATTTTCTGGGAACCCAAATATACAGGTATAATATACACGGTCCAGGCCATATATATCTTGCCAGTAGCGGGAGAAAATAGATGTTCATATTGAGCATTCATTTCCCCAACCCGCACTGACAGCCATGTCTCCTGGGCACCCGATGGCGAGGAGGTGCTAGGAATACACAATTTCCCCTAGCGCCTCCTTTTTAACGCCACAGCTCATTAGCTTACTGCACTGCACGCCCGGGAGAGGTGGACGGGCACGCGTTAGGAAAGCGGGTATTCAATCATGAACGCTCGTTTTTCGTGCATCGTTATTGCATCAGCCTGAAAGTGACTTGGGCTCTGCTTAGCGTCCTAATGTCTCAGAGCTCTACCCTACTGTGCATTTTCAGGCATACGCCTTGTAAACTCCTTTGAATCTGGACAAATATTGTCAGCAGATTGTGTCATATTACTTAAAAAAAAAAAACCCAACCCACAAAAAACACAGGATACCTGCACTATTGCATGAGAAGGAGACTTTAGCAGTCCCTTTAAACATTTATTAATCTTGGTTGATTTCATTTTGCCCAGTTTTATTTCTGGTAGGCTAGCACTGCATGCATTCTCTTTTCTCCTTCTGATGTTGCTGAAAGAAGGGAAAACACAGCCTTCATTGCATTAGCATAAAACAAAAGCAATGACTCCTCGTGGAGCAATAAAGACGTGAGCCTACCACTTGGTCGCAGGCCGGCCTCATCATGCGGGCAAGCACATTCAGCAGGTCCTGCCGCTTCAGGAACTGCAACACAAAACATTCATTTACTGTACTGTATCTTTTCTCCTTCAGAGAGAGCCAGCATTTACCATCATGAAAAACCCATCAGGCACACCAAACCTCCTTTCTGCTAAATGTGACTATTAATCTACCAATAAAAAAAAGTATAGTAAAACCTAAAGTCCTTTAGTGTGGAACTAATTAATTAAACTGGTGAACGCTTGCCCAATGATACAGAAAAAAAAGAAGTTGTATTTTGGTTAAAACACTGGCAAAGGACCGTAAGATAAAGGGGAAGCATAAGAAAAGAAGCCCAGGGAAGGACAGAAGGCTTCTGCCATGTTTTCAATAGCGAGTGTAGCTAGGCTCAGTCCCAGCATAAGCAAAGCTGGTGCAAGTTTTCTTAGGCCACCTGCCAGGTGACCATCTCTATATTCCAACTTTTACATTTTCCCCACCAGCTGCTGTATTTCAGTATCAACAACCATTTATGAAGAGCGCCCTCTGTCTGAAGGGCTAAACAATATTCAGAGGCAAGGGTCACATTTTCCCTTGTAATACATCAGAGTATCATGGACAGCAGAAACAAGAACAGGGGGCTACAGAGGAAGACATGCCACTAGCAACTGACAAGGTCCTGAAAAGGTTTGCGTCGTATTCTGTTAGAAAGCCCCTAACCTTCAGCTGAATCAGCATCCCCTCGCAGCACACCCTGCCTGAGCACCAGAGGTTGTAAATGTGTTCATTTTCTTGGTTCAGTTTCCCAGTACTCGTGGGTTCTTTACTCGTTCCATCATCCCCTGAAATCAGAGATTAGTAAGTATTATAATTCCTGCTCAAACATGACTGAAGGTGCAATGGGATTTTTTTTTTTTGACACAGCAGAGCATCTCTTGGCTTCCCACTCAGTTGGAACTTAGGGCATTCACAACTACCCAGGGATTGTTTCCCCCTATTTCACATTCCCTCCTAACTTACTCTGATTACCATTATTACAACATCAGTCCTCGGCCGGGCGCTATGCCCACCAGGGCTGCTTCTGGAATCCTGCATTCACGGATCTTAAATCCGGCCACTAGATGTCACTGTTATGTGATGACTGGGGCACCCCCCCCCCCCCCTCTGGGGGCTGTGAAACCTACAGAGCAGAAGACCCGAGCCAAGATTCAAAACCAGGTCCCTCTGCAGGGCAATGCACAGAACCGCCACTCGGTTTTTGATAAAGCGAATAAACCAGCATGAGCGCTTCCTACTCCTGCATGCGCAGTACTACAATCTGTTCTCTCAAGATCGCAGGGGTTCGAACTTGCAAGTCAGGCTCCAACTCCAGAGCTCTAGTTAAGCTAAAGCAGCAGCTCCCCCAGAAATCCAAATTATGTCAGCTCCACCTGGATTATCGTGAAAAAGCAGGGGCAAATGATAATCAATTTCAATATCCTTAATTTGATTACAAATATTTTTTATTCACATCTTCATATACATAGTATCAAATTTCCTATATCATGCAAACAGTTGATGCCGACGTTAAGCATTGGACAACAGAGTTCAGTGGCAATAGTCCATGCTTACATGTGTATCGGAGACTAATCCATAGCACTCATTTGAATCATTGTTCTCCTGACACAGCCTTGTATAAGGCGAAACTTGGGCCCTAGTGGGGAATAAAATCTACTGGGAATGAAATCCATTTTTTGGACAGTTGATGAAACTGGGATTGAAATTTTAACTTTTCGTCAGACTTCGCTGGTTGATGGGATTGTTATCACTGATAGCCCTTGGGCTTGAAATAGCGACAATTAACTATTTGGGTTTATTAAGATTACTTCAAATTATTAGCCCCTTTATGCCGTGAGTAACATCTGTAGAAGCTCTGAGTATATTTTATATTAAGGCATTTTTTATGCTTTGTATGGTGTTTTGTTTTGTTTTTTCATGTTAGTTTGATGTGTGAGGAAGTACTTCATGTATGTGTGCATGTATGTATTTTATGGGTGGGATTTATAAATGAAATGTGACATTTGTATTTGAGAAATGAGAAATTAAATGCAGGATACATTTGTTAAGCTTTATTTAAATTAGTTTACATGACATATGATATTATGTTATGAAGATGTGAATAAAAATCAAATTAAGGATACTGAAATGTATTAATATATTGAAATTATTTATACAACTGCCCCTGGTTTTTCATGATATTTCATATATTTGGGGAAGTCTTTTTTTCTTTAGTCAGAAAGTGGTTGTTCCATATTAGCTCCACCTATATGCAATGATCCCTTCAACAGACTTCAGACGTAGTTGCAGTGAGCGTGCCCATGTGTGCACAACTTACCTACAAGTGCAAAATTACTTTCCAGCAGTTCCTTGTGAGTATTGAACCAGGCTTGGGCCAGGCGGCTGTTTTTGTTCTTGCCGATGATATAGTTCATGATGTAAGCAAGGAGGCCAGTTACCATCAGGATCTCCATGTAGTAACTCTCCCAGCTGTTCTGTAGATGAGCTGGGACCTTAAAACAAAAAAAATAAGTATTTTAATAGCAAGAGAACATGTAAACAAGGAGATGGATGAATCTTTCATGCTGCCTGGTTTATTTCTTTGGTAAAGAAATTTCCATATGTTTATGTCAATGTTCATTATGCAGATTTTTTATATGTAATAAGCACATCCTTAAATGTTTTCCCTGGAGGAAACTAAGCAACAAATAGTCAGCCTCGATATCTCAAGCTCAAAGCATCAGGCATGTCATAATTGGGATAAAATCTTTCATGTATCTAATTCATCATTTCCTACGTAAAATACAATAGTTGTTACACGACAAGGGGCCAATGCAATAAAGTGTGCTCAGCCTAGCACACAGGTTTACACTCAGTTGGACATGCTAGGGTAATAAGGGGATTAGTGCATCCAAAACACGCACCCAAACAAACACATAGCTAATAGCGCTCATCACATGTAAATTCCATATAGATAATAAAGCTATTAGCTATAACCCTGTGATGCAGACAAGCGCCAGTTGTCCAATGCACCCTTTTTAACCCAGCAAATTTAACACTAGCTCCGAGGCTGGCATTAAGTCACACAGAGAGTCAAGGGTACATGAAAAAAATCAAAAAATACTGCTCTCTGTGGTTCTTCTTAATTAGTATCCTTGCGATACTAAGATCTACCGCTTGCGGTGATTATAATTTAAGGAAAAATGTAAGGGCTTGGTTAAAAAAAAAAAGTTTTCTGGTGGCACAATATGAAGGCACAATCTACAAGCTTCAGGCCAATTTTGCCAAGACTGCAGGGTTTGCATCACCTCCAGGTGGCACACCGGGTTAAGAGAGGGTGCCCTTCAAGATTTTCTCTGTCTCCATCTGCTGGAAGGGAGGCATAACCCACAGTCTGGACTGATCTGGGTACGTACAGGGAATGTGCGTGTAAATTATCTAAAGCAGGATAAAATAGACACGCATATTGAGCACCTGTTTTCCTTACGGGCATACAACCATGTCTCCTGGGCGCCCGATGCATTTGAGTGCTAGGGATGCACAATTTTCCCTAGTGTGTTTTTTTTTTTTAATGTAAATTTTTTTATTGACCAAAAAAAAGCAAACATAGTATGACATCAATAATGTTGGGTCAATACATTTATCATATGAGAGAACCCTGTAATCCTTACCCCCTCCCCCCTTCCCAGAAATACACGTTATATATAAAGGTTAGCTGTAGCAATAAACATTAAAACAGTATCCAATCTAAGATTTGGCTAGTGCAAACAGCCAAGTGGCTTTCTTCTCTGTACATGTGATATTAAACACCAATATACCTTAAACATGACTCTTGGGGTTATTTCTCTAAGCTTTAGAAAATAAAACTGAACTCATCCGGATGAAGTTTGATAGTGTGTCTTTTTTAACGCGGCAGCTCATTTAAATATAGCATCGAGCACCAGTAGAGATGGATCTGTGCACATTAGGAAAACGGGCGCTCAGTATGAGCACCTGTTTTACTGTGCACGATATTGCATTGGCCCCTGAAATTTACCTGCTGCCAATCTGGAGTAAAGATTATAGCAACATCTAGCAGGCAGCCAATGAACCCTGGAAATAGCCCTCAGGGAGGGGGTTTGCACCTTGCTATCAGACTTGAAATTATTTGATTTGACATGGTAAAGCAAATTAAATTTAAAAAAAAGAAATAGATGCTTACGTCAACAATTGTTATAGGCTCTTTACTTTTGCTAGGTAGTATGTCCAGTTTGTCATCGTAGCCTTCAAACTCCTCATCATCATATGGTTCACTTTCGGCATCGCCTTCCTGGATCACAGAAGCAAAAACTATGTGATTTTTTTGGTATTACGGAAAACTGAGCCAAGCAAAGTGCAAGGTACAAAACTGAGTATCTGAGCAAATCTTGAATCATCTGACCATCCAAAATATGAAACCTACAGGTCTTCCAAAAATAAAGTGTAGGTCCCATGGCTACAATTCCCTGCATGTCAGAAAAGGAAAATCTTTGGCAGGCATAAACAGAAATGCATTACTACTTGGAGATCACAGCTGAATCTCAGACCAGCTCTTTTCAGGCACCTGTTTCAGCCCTTCATCGTTGCTTATGTGACAGGAAAGGTGACGCTGATAGCATAACAAAGGTGGCACATTAAAAAAAATCCAACAGCTTTTACCCAAAACTAGAAAATTATCTAGATTGCATCAGTGAAATGTAGCTTCTATGTACTTCTCGGGAACATAATCAGATTATAGGTAGCTGGTTATTTGGATGCCAAGCTGATGTTTTGGCATGGGTGATCTATCCACCTTAAGTAATAATGGAGAAATTACTTACCTGATAATTTCATTTTCCTTAGTGAAGCCAAATGGACTCAGGACCAATGGGATATGCTCCCCTGCTAGTAGATGGAGACGGAGTCAGGTTGCAAAGCTGACGTCACCTTAGCTACATCCCCCTGCAGTGACCTCAGCCCTTCAGTATTCTCTTCAAAAGCTGTGGTGGACATATTATTGAAAAACCTTGATTAAAAACGAGGAGGCATAGCCTAGTGGTTAGAGCAGTGGGCTATGAACCAGGAGACCAGGGTTTGAGTCCCGCTGTCGCTCCTTGTGACCTTAGGCAAGTCACTTTACCCTCCATTGCCTCATGTACATACTTACAGGCCGATACAGTAAGGACGCGGTAGAAAAAGTGCGGCAGTGCCGGGCACTCGCTCGTTTGCCGCGCGCACAGTTCGGATCACATACCGCTCGATACAGTATTTAAATGGCATGCAAATGCAAGCCGCGTCCATGAAGCGCAATCCATTTTACTGTATAGAGCGCTATACAGCGCCTATACAGTATCCTGGGTGCGCTGGTACCTGTCAATTCAAATGTCGGACGTCCAGCCGGGCACTCAGGTCACGGCGTGCGTTCATGCACCCTTGCCGGCGGGGACTGCTGGAAGCCGCCTTGCATGGGGAGCGCCTGATCCGCCCTGGGCTGCTGAAGCCGCTCTCACCGCCAGCTGCCCCCGGGAGGAGGGGAGAGAGGACTGGAGCTGCTCCGGAGACCGGCACCCATGGACGCGGCCAGGACAGGTGAGTGGGGGCTGGGGGAAAGTTTGCCCGATCCTGTTGAGTGCAGGTTTTATCAAGCACAACAATGCTCCACCACCCTGGGTTTGAAAGTTATTTTTCAGAATACTGTTCGCATTGCAGTGGAAAGGAGAATGCATTGATATAGCGGAGAGAGGAACTGGGACGATTAAAAAAATCTTTCGTCCTTCCAGTGATGGGATTAGTCGCGATCTGAAGAGTGGCTTTCCCGGTGTGTTGGATTTTAGGTTGGGCAGGCAAGAGTTTAGGTTATGCTTGGAAACAACAGGTCCTTCCTTCCTGCTCCGGAGCTGTCAGCGCTCCTGCATGGGAGACCGGCACCCATGGACGTGTCCAGGGCAGGTAAGCCGGGGCTGGGGGAAAGTTTGCCCAATCCTGGCTCCTCTAAAGGTCTTGTCCCGGGGGGTGAGGGGGTCGTTTGCCCATGAAATTTCGTCTCTCTGACCTGACGCGCCACACTAACGCAGGGTTAAGGGTAGGCGGTAAATTAGCAGGTTAAACATGCGGCAAAACTACAGGTTAAAAAGGCGATAATCGGGGCGCACGTTACTGTATGGGAGGGAATAGCTAATCCAATCGTTTACATATCATATACATGCCGCGGGGGGAAAGGGTTTCCCGTTGATTTAAAGAAGCGGTAAGGATGGGTTAAAAGGGATAGTGAATCACAGGTTGGACTTACGCGGCCAAATTGTGGGTACAAAGCGGGTTAGAAGCAGGGTAACCGCGGCCGCGCTTTACTGTATCGGCCTGATAGATTGTAAGCCCTCTGGGGATAGAGAAATACCTTTTCCCGTCGATAGCAGGGCTGAATTAGCCATGCTGTCATGGGATCTGTCAATCAGGCCCGGGAGGCGGAGCTTGTCAAAGCAGAGAACAGAGCTTTGCTCTCTGCGGCTGCGCGTGTGTTCCCGCGCAGGAAAGTAACGGAATCTCCTCAGTCTGTTTTTTCCGCGAGCGGGATCGCACGCGGAGCTGATCTCTCCTCAGTTTTAAAAACAGAATTAAATATCAAAACGGGGTTCAAACCCTGTCACTTTAAAATTAAGATCGGATACGACCGCGATTACAAATGTCTCGGACCGAGTCACAATCGAGACAATTTGTAAGTTCCTCTAATCACAGAGAGCATTAAAACAAAGGGCTGACAGGCTTCAGGACATCGCCGGGCCCGCTAGCTTCATCGGCTCCACCAGAGAAGGAAACTTTGCCGTCAGATCCTAAGTCCTCCATTCTAGGAGGTAAGGGAAAGGCAAAAGACAAAGGCCAGTGGGTTCTTGAAAATCCCCAGTGCCTAAAGAGCCGCAAAATACCTCATCGGAGGTCAAATCCTCGGCGCCGATGATTTATGCGCCTACGGTACGTCTGCGCAGACTGACATACCGGCGCCGAAAACGGAGTCTGCGCGCAGCCTACAGCTTCCGGCGCGCATAGCGCAGAGGAAATGTATGGCGCCGGAAGAGCCTGCGCGTTCGGCGCCGAAAGAGCCTGCGCGTACGGCGCCGGAAGAGCCTGTGCGTACGGCGCCGGAAGAACCTGTGCGCACGGCGCCGAATACAGAGGCTTATGCGCACGGCGCCAACTACAAAGGCTTATGCGCACGGCGCCGACTACAAAAGGCTTATGCGCATGGCGCCAACTACAAAGGCTTATGCGCACGGCGCCGACTACAAAAGGCTTATGCGCACAGCGCCGAACATCGGCGCCGATAACCCATGTGCGCGCCACATCAGGAAGATATGCGCATACAACTACAACTGCGCAGAAATCTACTTCCGCGCACAGATATATAAGTGCGCATAAGTTCACAGTCGCGCATACGCGCATATCCGCGCATAAGCATATATACGCGCATAAAGCTAACCTAGCGCATAAACCACAATCGGCGCGGGGAAACCATAATTATTTCACTAGGAAATTAAACATGAGCTTGAAGCGGAAACGATACCCTTCACACAGCTCGTTTCCAGAGACTGGAGTCACAGATACTGGTAAATCATCTGACTATCATAAGTATTCCAGTCACTCCCACCGTACTAAATTACCAAAGAGGAGTACAACATGGGAGATAAGTCCTTCGACTTCTATATCATCTCGTACAGCTAATACCTGCTCAAAAAGGAAAATAGTGAAATTCTTCCTCTAACACTTCTTCAATTCGGAAAGGTTCTAAGGAATACTTCAGACAATAGACTACAAGGAAACAGTGAAGTTCTTACAACTTCACCTGAAGCAGGTATCACACAACAACGAGACAGTCGCATGGTATGCCTTCTCGTACAAGAGACGCATTTTTCCAACTGTCTCAATCTTTAACAGGCTTTTCGAGACGCTTTCATCATCATTTCAATGACCAATATTGCTACTAACCAGCAGTTGGTACCGACATCTCCCAGGTTAAACCAACCAGCCTCACCAATTCATATTCAGGAGACATCTTTAGATTCTCCTTCAATACAAACATTCCCATCATCATCGGTGGGATGTCTCTTAGACCTGCACGACCACATACAGGAGCCGTATTCCCCTCCTGAAGACCTTACGTACCCAAAATTCCTAGGAAAAACGGGTACCATTCTACATCTAGAGGTCCAAAAAGAAACAGACCTTAGGGCAAAAACCCCTGGTCTTCTAAAGATTTTGATACTCAGGTGGAACTAATTTTCTTCCACCACAAGATATCCTGCATTCAGTCTCACAAAATCCTGGGAGGCTCCTTATACAATAACAGCCATTTCCAGGGAAACAGACATAAAATTTCGTGTAAAAAAAAAAAAAAAAAAAAAAAATCACTATACACTCTACCACAATTGCCTCACGCTTCGAGTGTAATAGAGTCGACGATGCAAAGGTTCAAGAAAACAAAGTTGCATACCACTTTCCCAACGGGGAAAGACAACAAATATTTAGATGAGTTTGGCAGAAAAATATACCATAACTCGATGTTAACTGCACGAATTATGCAACATCAGTTCTACAGGGTGCAATACCTCTATGAGTGCATGCAAGCTATGAAAGGTATACATTCCTCTGTTGCGGAACATATACCTCAACCTCTTCATGACATGGAAGAGTATTCTCAACACCTCTTGAGGTCAATCTATGAAGCACATGAAACATCATCCAGAGCATCTGCAACAACTATTGCAGCCCGCAGACTACCATGGTTACGTTCAAGTTCGAGAAGAATTGCACGAGAAACTAACAAACCTCCCATGTACAGTAGATAACCTGTTCGGAGAGAAAGTCCAGGACGCAGTAACTAGATTAAAAGACGAAGCTCTAGCAGTATAATTGCTAGCATCGAATCCTATTACTCGACTACACGTCGTTATGTGGGATCTAATAGTAGGCAACCATATGCCAGAAGACCCTACATATCTTATCAATCTTCGTACGCAGTCATACCCTGCCGACCAGCGTCCTGCTCCACAAAACAATACTTCACATCAACGAAGAGGTAAACCACGTAACCAGAGACAACGGGCACAACAGCCGACTGCTGTAACAAAAGCAACGTCATCTTTAGTTACTCAGACACCACCACAACATCAAGCTCCTCCAGGCAGAATTCATGCTTGCCTGAAAGCCTGGGAAAGAATAACATCGAATCAATGGGTTCTGGAGATAGTACGTCAAGGCTACCAACTCCAATTTATAACGAAACCCACATTGCCTCATCTTTCCACACTCAGGATTTTCAATTCCCATCCACAACCGGGGGACGAAATTGCTTACTTCGCAAACAACAAGCAATTCGACAAATCCACCCACACTCCAAATTAGCAGCATTTTATTCCCCGTACTTCCTCATACCCAAGAAGTCAGGGGGCCTTCGACCCATAATACACCTAAGGGAGTTGAACAATTTCTCACCAAAGAGAAATTCAAAATGGTATCGTTGAAGTCAATTCTCTCTCTCATTCAAACCAACGATTGGATGTGCTCAATCTACCTGACAGATGCTCACACACTCATTCCAATCCATCCATCCTCGTGGCGTTACCTGTGCTTTCGCTACAGACATCAACACTACCAGTACAAAGTTCTTCCCTTTGGGCTATCTGCTGCACCCAGGGTATTCACCAAATGCATGATAGTGGTGGTGGCTCATCTCAGGAAACAAGATATAACCATCTTTCCATATCTGGACGATTGGCTCATAATCGCCTCAACTCCAACGTCTTACTGGATCACCTCCATCGGGTGATACACTGTTTGCAAGAACTAAGATTGGTGATCATTTTTCAGAAATCACACCTACAACCAACACAACAGTTGCAGTTCATAGGCGCATGCCTAGATACTATGTGCAACAGAGCATACCTCCCAATTGACAGAATATCACATTTCCGTCAACTTCTACACACCTTGAACCATACTCAGAAGCCGTCAGCAAGACAAGTCTTGGTAATTCGGGGCCACATGACAGCGGTAAACTTCATGGTTCCCAACACCAGGTTACACATGAGGTGCCTACAATGGGGTCTAAAGCGCCAATGGAAACAGCATTCACAACCATTGACGCAGAAGGTACCGCTGACCGCAGAAATGAAAAAAGATATAGCATGGTGGCTCCTAGATTCCACTCTGTCCAAAGGAGCGTTGTTCAGCCCCCCTCCTCACAATGCAGTCCTACCACAGATGCGTCTCGCAAGGGATGGGGTGCACACCTTGAGGTTTATGGAACCCAAAGGTTATGAACACTTTCAGAACAGAATCTACAAATAAATCTATTGGAACTCAGAGCGATTCGCAATGCATTGCGAGTCTCCCAAGACCACCTAAAGGGACGCAGGGTCATGATCTACACAGACAACTAAGTAGCGATGTTTACATCAATAAACAAGGAAGGTCCGGTTCATGGTCCCTCTGCAAGGAGACCCTGACAATCTTCGAACACGCTCACAAGAATTGCATACACCTCCAAGCAACTTCCCTACAGGGAGTTGCAAACACAAGAGCAGACAGACTAAGTCGCATCTTTCATCCCCACAAATGGACACTCAATACAGAAATAGTCCAGGACATATTTCTACAGTGGGGAACACCTTTGATAGATCTCTTTGCAACAGATATCAATACACAAGTTTCCAACTTCTGCTTGATACAACCGAGCCAACTCAGCATCGCCCAAGATGCCTTCCTCATTCCGGGAACGACAGGCCTTCTGTATGCCTTTCCTCCCATACCTCTCATAACAAGAACAATTCAGAAATGTATAGCGGACAAATTCAACTGATACTCATAGCCCGGCCTGGCCGAGGCAGCCATGGTACAGTTCCTGCTTCGACTATCCATCAAGGATCCAATTCTATTGCCGAATCGTCAAGATCTTCTCAGCCAAGATCAAGGAACAGTACTACACCCGCTACATTTATCTCTACACTTGACAGCGTGGAGATTGAAAGACTCCTTCTGACAAACAAGGAGTTTCCTCTTCAGCACAATTCTTTTTGTTACAATCAATGACACTCTCAACAAGGGAAAATTATAGTTATAAATGCAAACGCTACTTTGCCTGGTGCAATTCCAACGATGTACCACCATTGGACTGCTTCCCAGAAGTGCTCATTGATTATCTTCATACACTATATGTCGCTGGTCTACCAACTTCATCCATCAGAATTCGCCTCAGCGCCATAGGCGCTTCTCATAGACCAATCAATAACATTCCTATATCCAATCACCCATTACTGACTCGTTTCATGAGGGGTTTAACTAACATTCGTCCTCTGGTATGCAAACCTCCAGTTCCATGGAACCTCAACATAGTTCTGGAACAGCTCATGCTTTATCCCTTTGAGCCCATGAACTCGGCACACGTTAAATACATCACCTGGAAGGTGGTATTCCTGGTTGCAATAACATCAGCACGAAGAGTTAATGAGTTACAAGCTTTGGTCCATTATCCTCCATACTTGTAATTTCATCACCAGAAGGTAGTTCTAACGAACGTAGTTACCCATTCCATCTCAATCAGACAATGGAATTACCAACCCTTTTTTCCTAAACCCCATGCAGACGGGGGGAAAAACTACTGCACACACTGGAGTGCAAAGAACGTTAACACACTATAAAGAGAGAACGAACTCGGACTCCCGTGTCTCTCAACTCTTTGTCTCCTGTGACCCAAAGACACCTGGACTACCAGTGGATAAACGCACCATCTCCCGTTGGATAGCGCAGTGCATCAAATTCTACTATGAAAAACAGAGTTTGCATTTACAGTCTACTCCTAAAGCTCACCAAGTTAGAGCAGTAGCAACCTCCTTAGCACACCTAAAGAATGTGCAAACCATAGACATTTGCAAGGCAGCTATCTGGTCATCACTGCATACCTTCACATCTCATTACTGCCTTGACCAGCAACCAGCCATGGATGCGAAGATAGGGCAAACAATACTGCAATCTCTATCCTCCTGTCCACGGTGACTGCCACACTGTCAAAGATCACGTCCGTCCATATATATCATATAACGTGATCGGGAGCTTTGGACTCCCATGACAGCATGGCTAATTCAGCCCTGCTATCGACGGGAAAAAGCAAGTTTGCTTACCGTAAACGATGTTTCCGTAGATAGCAGGATGAATTAGCCATGCTGACCCACCCTCCTCCCTGGCAGTCACCAAGTCTTCGACTACACTACAGCTTTATTACAGACTGAGGAGATTCCGTTACTTTCCTGTGCGGGAACACACGCGCAGCCGCAGAGAGCAAAGCTCTGTTCTCTGCTTTGACAAGCTCCGCCTCCCGGGCCTGATTGACAGATCCCATGACAGCATGGCTAATTCATCCTGCTATCTACGGAAACATCGTTTACGGTAAGCAAACTTGCTTACAGTACCTGAATGTAAACAGATGTGATATCTCAGATCGAATGTCAATATATAAATAAATAAAAACTCGATTACAACTTGATTAAAAACAGACAACCGTAACTGTACTCAACCAAATATAAACGCTGAATCTACTGATTGGGCAATGGCTTACCTGTAACCTCTTGGAATTCATATTCACCCCATGGGCGATTCCTTGGCACCACTCTTGGGCAGCCGTGGGCAGGATGCCGAGTCCATCTGTCTACACTAAGGAAAACTAAATTATCAGATAAGTAATTTCTCCATTTCCTAGCATGTAGCCAGATGGACTTAGGACCAATGGGGATGTACAAAAGCTACTCCCGAGCAGAGCGGAAGGTTGCCCGCAGTCTGGTTAGCACCGCCCTTGCTATGACTGCGTCCTCTTGAGCCTGAACGTCCAGGCGATAGAACCTGGAGAAGGTGTGCAAGGAAGACCACGTCACAGCTCAGCAGATGTCGATGGGAGACAGTAGCTTAGCTTCTTCCCAGGATACTGCCTGAGCCCTAGTGAAATGAGCTTTTCCAATTTGCTTCTGAATAGGAAAGATCCCTTAAAGGGCATCTTTGTGAGGTTTGCCTTAGAGGTCGCGTCCGATGACCAATTTCACAGCCATAGCCGTCTTCTGGCCACCACTACTGAAGCCACTCCTCTGGCCGAGGTACGGATTAGGTCAGAACCCGCGTCCACTAAAAAGGCAGCAGCAGCTCCATAGCCTCTCTGGAATGCGCCCCTGAATTATTTGCCTCTCTCTGGAGAAGTAGGCATGAGCAAGCCACCAGGGCACAACAGGAAGCAATCTGTAGTGTCATTGCTGTCATGTCAAAGGCTTGTTTAAGGATGAACTCCAACTGCTTATCATGTGCATCCTTTAAGGCAGCTCCTCCCTCCACTGGGATAATTCTTCGCTTCAAAATGGCACAGACCAGGGCGTCCACTCTGGGGAAATGCAGGCGTTCTCTGTCCGCCCGATCCAGTGGGTACAGAGTTTCCAATGCTCGACCACCTTTAAAACTGGCTTCTGGGGCGTCCCATTCCAGGTCAATCAACTCCTAGATGGCCTCCAGCGTCAGAAAATAGCAAGAGGCTGTCCTAAATGACACCAGGATGGGATTCTTCTTTGGTTCCATCATAGGGTCTGCGCCAGGAACTCCCAGGGACTTCTGGGAAACCAGGGCCGGCAATTCATCTCTATGGAAAAACCATAATATAGTCCGATATGGCTCCAAGCGTGGAGGGATTTCCCCATCCTCCAATGAATCTGCATCCCCTTTGTCATCCGTGATGTCAGGGTCCCTGTCAGGGATACCCTTGTTGAGACAAGGCATGTCTTGAGGCCTGCTGATAGGGCTCAGAGAGCGAGGCCTTCCCAGCTGGGGTTCAGTCCGGACAAGGGCAAGAGAGACAGACTGTGCCTGTATGAAGACTTGAAGGCCTTGAAAACATTCCACCCAAGAAAAGGCCAGCGGGTTCATGCCTAGCCCAGGAGGAACTGAGACAGGTGTAGCTAAATTTCCCTCACCCAGCCCTGGGATTACTCAGATCCGGGGTGCTACCAGTTAAGATCGTGGCTGACCCATCCTGAATGGGAGGAGCCTGGCTTAGAAGAGTTCTGGGAATCCAACTCTCCTTGGGCCTCCTCACAGTGCTGACAAAGGTAAGAATCAAGGGCAGACTGTGGAGCCTTAATATGGCAGGCAGCATAAAGGGAGTGTCGATTATGCTTCTTTGCTACCGGAACCATTATGAACAGTAACTGTGTGCTCAGCCGGCTAGCGCTTGAAGTCAAGTGCGCACAGATACTGTAACGATGCAAGGAAGCTGAAGTCCATGTATGCGCACGCATATGCACGATGTTACATACACAGCGCATGCGCAGAGATAGCACTCACCATACGTACCAACACTCTATGGAGGGCAATGGAGACGCACAAAACTGCGTGCAAGATGGCACTGCCGCAGACTATCATGCGGTGTGCCCACCGAGCCTGAAGCGGGGCCTAGTCCATCGGAGGACCACTCCGATAAGCCTTAAAAAAGAAATCACCCCTTCCGCTGGACAAATTCTAAGATAAAGTATCTGGGGATATATGTTAGCTCTCAGGATGACTTGTTCCAATTAAATTACCCACCATTAATGGAAAAAATTTACAAAAATCTGAAGGAATGGGATCGCTACCACATATCCTGGGTGGGTAGAATAGCAGTCATTAAAATGAATGTTTTGCCTAGGATCCTGTATCTTTTCCAAACACTTCCCATTGTGATACCACCAAATTTATATGGAAAGGAAAGCACCAAGAATACCGAAAAAAGTGCTGTTCTTGCCTAAAAAGCAGGTGGAATGGGGGCTCCCAATCTCCATTGGTATCATGCAGCAGCACACCTCAAAGAGATTATTGACTGGCATAAACAAGGCAAACAACAGCTTTGGGTGAAACTGGAACAGGCCTTCCTGGGCCCTATGCCACTTTCTGCTTTGGTTTGGCAACCAAAAAATTCCTAGCAGCAGGTGGTAACCACACCTGATACAGTTCAGGCCACATACACTATCTGGTCACGTTGGAAAAAAGTCTTAGTGGGTTCACGGGCCTATTATCACAGTTCCCATTTATTTCATAACAACCTTTTTAGGCCGTGCCAACATTCAGCCGCTTTTTAAAGCTGGAAAACTAAGGGAATAACTAAATTTGAACACTTATGGGAGCCAGGGGGCATCGTACCTTTTGACACACTCCAACGAAGATATCACTTACACCACAGGAGGAAGTCTTCTCATACTTACAGATCAGACAGTTTCTCAATAGCCGAGCGGTTGGTACTGATCTTGCCCAGGGAATTCCGGCCTTTGAAAATCAGTGTCGCTACGCTGATAAGTCGGAAAAACTTATATCCAAACTATACCTTATGATTTGTGGGCAAACTACCAAACCGCTCATTTGTACGCTTGGGAACAGGATTTACTGGACACATTCACGGAGGCCACATGGATAAATATTTTTCAATCTATTGGTAAAGGCCTGATATCTGCAGGACATATAGAAAATAGTTACAAATTGCTATACCACTGGCATATTACTCCGGACAAACTGCATCATATGTTTCCTAATGTATCTAATAAGTGCTGGAAATGATGTGGAGACAAGGTACCTTTCTCCATATGTGGTGGACCTGTCCTAGGCTTCAGAATGTGTGGTCTCAGGTATCTGCATGGATGGGGGAAATACTGCAGGAACCAGCGTCACAGGCACTCTTAAATGTGGAGATCACGGGGGAAACGGTGAATATGAGATTTATTACATTTTGTATTCTGACCACAAGATGTGCCACAGCACAGCTTTGGAAGGCTGCTGATATCCCTTCAATACAGGTCATACAAGCACGAGTTCATACACTATACACACTGGGGAAAATCACGGCACACAAACAGAAATGCACACAGCAATTTCATCGGATTTGGGCTTCCTATTAAACATGGACTCTGAAACAGACTTCAACATGATGTTCACCTAGTAAATTTTACATTGAAATTTTACATTGAACCATTTCAGGTTCAATGATGAGGAAGATATAAAAAAAAGAGACCACCTCGCAGACATATATTTATATTTTTCTCTTATTTTTATTTTCGTTTATTTATATTTTCATTTTCATATAAGATGACCAGGGGGGGTGGAAGGAAAGGGAATTATTATTAAGCACACATTAAAAATCTATAGACAGTTACGAAACAGTTGTTTAATGGCATAGGTTTGCAAGGTCCTCACTTTTACAAGATAAATATGTTAACAAAAGTCGAACAAACTGTATATGTTAAATGTTGGATATTACAAAATTCAGGACGACATGTTAGATAATCTTTATATTGAAAATTTTGACTATGGATCTTGTTGCATTTTTTCTAATAAACACTGTTTAAAAAAAAAAAATGAATATGAATTACCACTGGCCGAGCGGACTCTCCTTTTCCCCATGGGTGGGACTCTGGACTGATCCGTGAAACTACAGGAACGAAAATTAGCAGGTAAGAACCAATTTTCCTTTCCCTTTATGTACCGGATCAGTCCAGACTCCTGGGATGTATCAAAGCTTCCCTAACCAGGGTGAGACTGAGATAGTCCCACTCGGATCACACTAGCCCCGAAGGAACCGGGCTCTGGGGCCTGGACATCTAGGCGGTAATGCCTGGCAAATGTGTGTGGAGGCTTCCATGTAGCTGCCCGACAAATTTCCTGCGGCGACACCTGCTGACATTCCGCCCACGAGGTTGCTTGCGATCGAGTAGAATGAGCTCTGAGATCAACCAGAATCGGTTGGCCTTGAACCACGTATGCGAAAACAATAGCTTCCTTCAGCCAGAGCGCAATTGTGGCCCTTGAAACATAGAAACATAGAAATGATGGCAGAAGAAGACCAAACGGCCCATCCAGGCTGCCCAGCAAGCTTCACATTTTTTTCTCATACTTATCTGTTTCTCTTAGCTCTTTGGTTCTATTTCCCTTCCACCCCCACCATTAATGTAGAGAGCAGTGATGGAGCTGCAACCAAGTGAAATATCAAGCTTGATTAGTTATGGGTAGTAGGGGAAGTAACCGCCGCAATAAGCAAGCTACACCCATGCTTATTTGTTTTACCCAGACTGTGTTATTCAGCCCTTATTGGTTGTTTTTCTTCTCCCCTGCCGTTGAAGCAGGGAGCTATGCTGGATATGCTTGTAGTATCAGTTTTTCTTCTCCCCTGCCGTTGAAGCAGGATGTGCATTGAAAGTGAAGTATCAGGCTTATTTGGTTTGGGGTAGTAACCGCCGTAACAAGCCAGCTACTCCCCGCTTTGTGAGTGCGAATCCTTTTTTCTTCTCCCCTGCCGTTGAAGCAGAGAGCTATGCTGGATATGCGTGAAGTATCAGTTTTTCTTCTCCCCTGCCGTTGAAGCAGAGAGCTATGCTGGATATGCGTGAAGTATCAGTATAAGTGAAGCCTTATGACCCCTCCTGGGACCACTCCACAACACAAAAAGATGGTCCGAGAGACAGAAACTGTTCGTAACTTCCAAGTAACGTAACAACACCCGTTTTACGTCCCACTTTCGTAAGTCCCTAGACTCGGAATTAGAAGAATCCAGGTACACAAAAGGAAGGGAGTTCCACCGACTGATTCAAATGAAAAGAGGACACCACCTTCGGGGGAAAGGAGGGAACCTTTCGTAAGGAAACCCCATTCTCCAAAATCCTTAAGAAGGGCTCCCTGCAAGATAAGGCCTGAAGCTCCGATACACGCCGTGCCGAGGTGATGACTACAAGAAAAATGATCTTCAGCGTCAGATCCTTCAGGGTCATCCGCTTCAACGGTTTGAAAGGCGCATTACAGAGGGCGCGGAGGACCAGATTCAGCTTCCATGAGGAACAAGGGCTCCGAACCGGAGGACGCAAATGCTTAGCCCCATACAGAAAATGAGCCACGTCTGGATGAGATGCTAGAGCTACTCCCTGCACCTTCCCCCTAAAACATCCAAGGGCTGCCAACCTGCACTCGTAGAGAATTAAAAGCCAATCCTTTAACTAAACCAGCCTGTAAAATGGCCAGAACATCCGCAATCGAAGACCTAGACGGCTCTACATCGTGGTCCAGACACCAGGCCTCGAAAATACTCCAGACTGTAACGTATGACCTGGAGGTAGAAACCTTCCAGGATTGTAAGAGTGTGGCGATTACTGCATTCGAGTAATTCTTGCTCTTTAATCTCCGCCTTTCAAAAGCCATGCCGCTAGACAGAAGCGATCTACCTCTCCGAAACAAACGGGTCCTTGTCGTAGGAGATGCGGAGATGGAAGAAATCTCAGCAGACTGTCCACCGCCAGATTGAGGAGGTCCGCAAACCATGGGTGCCTCAAGTATCACCTTGCCCGAATGAACCTCGATGTGGTGCAGAACCTTGCCGACCAACGGTCAGGGTGGAAAGACGTACAACTGAATGTCCTGTGGCCAGGGAAGGACCAGAGCATCTACCCCTTCTGCTCCTGGTTCCTGTTGTTGACTGAAAAATCGAGGAGCCTTGGCATTGCAATACGTCGCCATGAGGTCCATGGCAGGTCTGGACCAGCGGCTGCAGAGTAGATGAAAGGCCTCGTCGGTGAGTTCCCACTCTCCCGGATCCAACTGGTGGCGGCTGAGAAAATCTGCCTGCACATTGTCTGTTCCTGCAATGTGAGAGGCTGCTATCTTGTACAGGTTCTGTTCCACCCAGTTGATTAAAAGTTGGGCTTCCGTCACCACCGAACAACTCTTGGTTCCTCCCTGATGACTGATGTAGGCCACTGTCGTCGCATTTTTGGAGAGCACTCTTACCGATCTTCCTTCTACCAAGGGAAGAAGGGCCTGGAGAGCCAACCGCACCCGCCCTGGTCTCCAACTGATTGATCGACCAGGAGGATTCCTTTCTTGTCCATTGGCCTTGCACCGCTGTCCCCCGACAGACCGCTCCCCAACCAGAGAGACTGGCATCGGTGGTTACCACTGTCCAAGAGGGAATTTCCAAGTCCCGACGCAAATTGTCCAGACAGAGCCACCAAGGAAGATGGAACGAGCCGAGTCCGTCAGCGGTAGGAGAAGATAAAACTGCTCGGAGAGTGGATTCCAACGGGATAGCAAAGCAGACTGAAGAGGACGCATATGCGCAAAGGCCCAAGGGACCAGATAGAGGGTGGAAGCCATGGAGCCTAGAACCCATAAATAATTCCAGACTCTGGGACGAAGCATGGACCATAAGTACTCCACCTGAGTTAGAACCTTGGTCATTCTCTCTCCAGTAAGGAACATAAGAACATAAGAAAATGCCATATTGGGTCAGACCAAGGGTCCATCAAGCCCAGCATCCTGTTTCCAACAGTGGCCAATCCAGGCCATAAGAACCTGGCAAGTACCCAAAAACTAAGTCCATTCCATGTTACCATTGCTAATGGCAGTGGCTATTCTCTAAGTGAACTTAATAGCAGGTAATGGACTTCTCCTCCAAGAACTTATCCAATCCTTTTTTAAACACAGCTATACTAACTGCACTAACCACATCCTCTGGCAACAAATTCCAGAGTTTAATTGTGCATTGAGTGAAAAAGAACTTTCTCCGATTAGTTTTAAATGTGCCCCATGCTAACTTCATGGAGTGCCCCCTAGTCTTTCTACTATCCGAAAGAGTAAATAACCGATTCACATCTACCCGTTCTAGACCTCTCATGATTTTAAACACCTCTATCATATCCCCCCTCAGTTGTCTCTTCTCCAAGCTGAAACGTCCTAACCTCTTTAGTCTTTCCTCATAGGGGAGCTGTTCCATTCCCCTTATCATTTTGGTAGCCCTTCTCTGTACCTTCATCCGTGATAGCGTCCATTCACAGGAGAGAATATTTGGCATCTCTACCCATCCGCCCGGATTATCAGAAGTATCTGAGGTTCGCAATCCTCGCCCAGGAGCATGTCGAACCGAGCACCCAGAAACTCCAAGGACTGGGAAGGAACTAGATGACTCTTGTCGGGATTGACAATCCAACCCAATGAGCTCAACAGTTGCAGCACTGTCCGAATCGCCGTCTGGCAAAGGTCCTCGGATTTTGCTCAAATCAGCCAATCGTCCAGGTAGGGATGTACCAGTATCCCCTCTTTCCGGAGAGCCGCTGCAACAACCACCATCACCTTGGTGAACACCCTGGCGCCGTCACACAAAACTGAAAATGCTGTTCGAGGATTGCGAACCTCAGATACTTCTGATAATCCGGGCGGATGGGTAGAGATGCCAAATATTCTCTCCTGTGAATGGACGCTATCACGGATGAAGGGTTTCCATGCGAAACAGAGGCATCTTCAGAGTTCGATTGACGCTCTCTAAGTCGAGGATGGGAACGAAGGTGCCCTCTTTTTTGGGTACCACGAAGTAGATGGAGTAGCGTCCTTGCCTGAGTTATCCTGTGGGCACCGGAACTATGGCACCCAGGTCTTGTAGACGTTAAAGGGTACTTTGTACTGCCTGACGTTTTTGGCGGTAAGAGCACGGGGAGGTCAGATATCGGTCCTGGAGTGGTCGAGCAAAATCTAAAGCGTAGCCGTGTTCTATTATGTTTAGGACCCATTGATCCGAGGTCAAGTTGGTTCACTCCTCCAGAGAGAGAGACAATCTTCCCCCAATTTTTGGGACGGAGGAGTGAACCGGCCTCGCTTCATTGAGCGGATTTCAGTGTGCCATGTGCTTGTGGGGCCCTGTCTCTACCAGGACGTCGGCCACGAAAGGACTGATTCCAGGAGTGTTGCCGGGACTGGCCCGGATGAGAGGAGGACCCTGTAGATCGGGAAGAACGAAAACGTCGGAACAACAAGTCAGTCACTGACATATGGAAAGGAAAAGACCAAGCGGGACCCTTGAAGCCCAGCATGACAGGATCCACTGCTCCCATCTGAGAATCCTCCTGAGGGACTTCGGTCCCCAATTCTTCTAGGATCGCTGGAATGAGGGGCCACAACTCATCCTTGCGGAATAAGCGTACCACCTTGGGGTCATCTCCCTCAACAACAGGAGTGCCACCTTGCTTGGAAGGCCTGTGTCTGCACATTCTGGTCCACATCAGGTCCCTGCAGATCCTTCTAAGGGGACTCCCCGTCCTCCGACAGGTCGGAAGAAGGGGTCGTTTGGCCTTTATGGTTTCTAATCCCTTCAGAGACTTGGGACGCTTTTGGGTCACTGCGGTCTCTTTTTCAGCCCGTGACACCGCTGCAGCCGGTCGAGGGACCTTACCCCCTGACGCTTCGCTGTTTTCCGGGCCTTAAAGGCCTTGTGCAGCAACAAAACAAATTCAGAGGAGAATGAGGAAGACGACCCTTCCGAGTCCTTCCCTTGGTCCTCATCAGAAGATTGCTCCTCAATTGCCAGCAATGTGTCCCCCGCAGAGGCTCCAGGCTGTGGTGACAGAGGTGGAGGAGAGCTCCCCCACAGCACTGCTTTCTCCTGCTCCCTAAAAGTCCTCAAGATGGCCTCCTTTCCCACGCTGAAGAGGAACGGGTCTGAGGACTGGCGCTGCTTGTCAGGCCTCCCAGGCTTGCAGTGCGTTTTGGGGCAGCTGTCATGCAATTTCTCGGCGCCTGCCCTCCCCGAGGTTCCCTCGCCTCCGGAGAGGCATTCAGAACAAACGTCTGCCCAGGAGAGACGCACGTGCGAGCTCCCGCAGGTGGAGCAGGCCACACCACGCTGCATGACAAGCAGAGTAAAATGAGCCAGGGAACCCGGAGGTAAGCGTCGGAGCAAACTGTAATCGGGGACTCAGCTGATCGCTCCAGTCGGCACAGCGGAGGCGATTGGGAGGGAGGGAGCGCTGGGCCGGAGCAAAGGGCAGAAAAAATAAAAGAAACACTTCCCTTTTTTTTTTTTTTCAAGAGATTCTGAACTTCCTCCCATTGAGGGTGAGTGATTATGGCTCCCCGGTGTCACCGTCAAACAATGCAGCCACCCACTGGGTTCTCAACCCTCTGCTCTTGTGAGCCTCAAGTACCGGGGGGATGGTCCCACCAGGACCTGACAACCCCCTGGGAGGCTTAAAATACTTCCTTCTTCTTTTTCTTCTGTTTTTGTTTTTTAATTAATCTGACAACCAGAAAACACTAAACTAACTACATCAGACTGAAGGGTTTTGCACCGCCACCATCTGCTGGAGACAGAGAAATACTGACAGACTCTAGGTGGCACCTCAGGGTATAGGGCAGAGTCCGTTAAAACTTCTCTGTCTCCATCTGCTGGAGGGGAGGCAAAACCCAGGAGTCTGGACTGATCCGGGTACGTACAGGGAAATAACCCATTGGTCCTGATTCAATCTGGCTACACGCTAGGAAAATCATTTTTATTTTTTCTCAATAGTTTTAGAGATGGTTTGGAGGGTTTGCACAGGCCTCTAATTTTCCATTGAGCCCTGTATGATAGAGGTACAAGGAACACATGCATCAGAATAAAAACCAGCATAGGTCTCAAGGCCAGTTCAGAAACAGCATTAGGAACATGTTATAAAAAGTATGTTCCTATTATGGGTGTGTATATGTACAGATATCTTGGGTCAAAGTTTTCTGTTTTGGCTTGGTGGTTCCTCTTCTTCTTCGCTCACTGAAGTAATGGTCCCAAGACCATAAGCCTTGTACCAGAGCCCCTTCTGGTACCCTGTATCATAGGCTCTAAATCCAGCTAGTAGGTGATTATTAGTAAACGTGATACAACTCCCTCACCTACCAGGGGATGTGAATGCTGCCTATTCAGCTTTCCCAGCCCCAGTTGACCCAAGATGTGGAACACTCAATCTGGGGACGTTCCACATAGAAGTGCATAGCACTTGTCATTGAGCCAGCCCCAAAGTATTTTAATTATTGAGTTAGTTAAGGGCCTGACCATTACTCACTCAATCCAGAACTGACTTTTTTTAAATGGGATTATGGTACACTGCTTTGACCAGACTTGTTCTACTTCAGCGGTATAAAAAAAAAAACCACTGAGAAATAAATTTACAATTACCTGAGGATTTTACCCCTTTTTATCCCAGACAGCCCAGCAACTGCCAGTAGCAGCCCTGGACTAGGAGCCACAAACTGGGGTTCCCTCCAAAACCTGGTATATGTGCACCACAAGTATGGACAGAAGGTGTTGCAGTTAAGCAATGGCTGGGACTGTCTTCTCCCTGGAGATGGGGGAGCTGTGCAAGTGCAGTTTTAACTAAGTACTATATTAATTCCTTGTTATGGTGTTTCATTTTAAACAGTGTAATGTAAGAGATGCATAGAGAGCAAACCTCATGAGAAATACCACTTGAAACAATTTGAAAACAATGCCTCTAAGAAATGCTTTCCCAGCAGTGGCCCTGCCACCATGTCACCTGTGCGTCTGCATCTTCAAAGTCTTCTTGATTTTCATCCTGATCCTCCACCTCCACAGTGGCCTCTTCTTCGTCGTCGTCCTCCGTGGTGACGACTCGCTCTGGCGACTCTGCAGCTACATCGTCAACTGCATCCTCAAATTCAGCAAAGTCGTTATCGTCATACTCCACCATGTCATCGCCATCATCAAATTCATCAAACTTTGCCACAGAGAAGCCCGACAGCAAAAAGAAAATAGCGAATACAGCAAATACCCTTGGCATTGTTCCTGCAGAAAGATTGAACAAACAAATGGCTTTGAGTCTTGAATCCTGGTTATGAAGTGAGAGAAAAGTCAAAGATCAACTGGGATCTCTGGCACTGCAGCACAAATGGAGTTGGGCAGACTAGAAGGGCCTGGAGTCCTTTTTTGCCATCTTAGTTTATGTTTCTGTGTTTCCAACCCACATAAAGAAATCTCACAGTCCCAAGTTAGTATAGCCACTTAGGTGGGAAGTTGAGAGGCATTCTTTAAAACACCTCTGTTTTAATAAAGATTTTCCTCCTGGCTTGGATTAAAAAGTTTTTCGAAGATGGGAATCCTTGGGTTTGCATTCGCTGGATCATTTTTTGACTAATAATACCCTTATTGATTTTGATGTACTTAAAGACAAGGACAATCTGGATGCTAGTGTTGTTTATCCTTATTTGCAGGTTTGCCACTACTTGAAATCTAAACAAATTAGTATGGCTACGAATAAGGGTAAATCGTTCTTTGAAGGGCTATGTGACAGTAGTTTAAAGTAAAGGGCATTATGTCAAAAATTTATAAGCAGTTAATTAATAGGGGAATTGGTGACTAAACCAAAGCACATTCTGTCTTGGGAATGTGATCTAGGTGTTACTTTGGATGAAGAGATTTGGGATCTTTGCTTCATGTCTGTAAGTAAAGGATCCATCTCGTCATTGCTAGTGGAGAATGGATAAAAGGTCCTGTTTCGCTGGTAACTATCTCCTGTTAAACTTAAAATATATCCTCAGACCTCCTCCCATTGTTAGAGATAATGTGATAATATAGGACCAATGTTTCATATATCGTGGGATTGTCCTAAAATGACAACATTTTAGGATGAAATTTTGTGCTTTATTAAATTAGTGACATTATAAGATATTCCTACAGATCCCAAATATTTCTTGTTCCGTATTACAGTTTCTGATTTGTCTAAATCAGGGCTTCCCAACTTTTATATAAAGTGACCCCATTTTAGCATTTAAAAATTCACATGACCCCAGAAGATGATCAAAACAAATAAGCAGGGGTTCGTTACACCTCAAATTACTTCATTTTCACCTTTCCTGTACTTTAGCTGCTCCTCCTCACTCAACCTCTACAAACAAAGCGCCTGCTCCCCTCCAGTGGACTCTTTCTTAACCTCCACTCCTCTAGCTAATCCCATCCATTTTCTCACCTCCCCAGCCCATTCCCTCGTTCATGCCCTTCAGCTGATCCTCTCATAACCTCCAACTGACCCTGTCATCCCTTCTCTCTCTCAACCCATCTGCCACTCACACCTCACTCTTATCTTCCATCCCCTCTCAACTCTCAGGCTCACTTCCTCCCCTTCATCCCTTCTCTTGCTCCACTCTCCCCTACAGAATCTCTTACATACTCCAGTTCAGGGGCAGATTGGCCTATCGGGGGATCAGGCATCCCCTGGTGGGCCACTCGCGCTAGTCACATGGTCTGCCAAGTGCAGCCGTAACAGAGCTGCGCTCGGTAGACCACGTGGTATTTCCTGGGCCGGCCTGGGCGGCGAATCCCCGGGCCGGTCTTCATCGGGAATCCGCTGCTGCTCCAGTTAATCTTTTGAGATTCAAAAAACTGGTAAGGTATGTGATACACACATACAGCAACGTTCTATGCCGTTATACCATAGGAGTTGGTTTCTCCATTTCTAACCCACTCTAAGGCCCCTGAAGAAGAGTTTCTCGAAACACCAGCGGTGTCAGGCGTTTGATTGAACAAGGCTGAGGAGCTGCTTGTTCTAAATCTTGGAAAAGATAAGGGTACTTTTCCATATTTAAGTGGTGTTAGAAGTTCATCTTTGCTAAAAAAAACAAGAAGGAATAATTTACCTTTTTTCAAAAAAGTTCAGGTTTTTTCCATGTGTGTTTAAGTACGGCATATTACAACGTGCTTTAAAACAAAAGGACTCTCAAAAAATCAAACAAAAAAAAAGAGAAATTGGGATACCCTATGATTATTCTAAGAGTGCTTGCACATAAACTAAAGTGCTTAAGAGATTTGAAACACCGGTTTGGGTGTATATGTATAGTCACTCACTTATGAGGGTAAACCCGTCCTACTTTTGATCACGTTGCTGTATGTGATTCTTTCTTGATATAGTGCCAGTTAATCTTTTGTCATTCCCCCTTTCTCATCCTCTATGCCAATTCCTTTCCAGCTGATCCAAACCTCAAACCCCTCCTGAATCTGATTTGTTTCTTTAAACACCACCCTCCTTCAAACCCCCCAGGCCAGGATCAGTAGCACCATTTTCTTTTGGACCCAACAACAAATGTGGATGACAGCTAATGAAAAGAGAAGACATATTGATGAAGGGGGCAACATTTTTTTTAGGGGGGGGGGGCGGTTAATTCAGTGAAGGATAAGGAGAAAGAAGAAGTAGCCATCTTTACTGGCCATACATACGCAGCTATCCCTTTCCCTCTTGGTTTTACCCAAGTCCGGTGATTGGCAAGTAGGAGAAACATTAGTAGTGGAGGTCAGCATTGGGTTTGTGAATTAGTACTAGCTCACAGACCCTGCAGTGGCCCCGATCCCTCCTCATGCAGGGCTTCCTGTTACCACAGAAATTCATTCAAGGGCTGGGCCACAGCAAGGCCCATGAACGCGTGTTGCCTCTCAGGCCCCACGATGACTTCCATAAGTAATGCTGCTGCTAGCATGTGAAGAGCACTATTGTTCGAGGCATTTGTGACCCCCATTTGTGGTCCCGACTCATAGTTTGGGAAGTCCTGGTCTAAATCACTTCAACATTTGATACTTCAAATTGTGTTGGTTGCTAGAATATCTTTGGCAGCTTTCTAACCCCTTTCATTAGAAGGGGTTAGAAAAAAACTGCATGACATACATTTTTTGGTCCGTTTCACAGCTCTGATGCGTGATAAACTGGAGGCTTTTAATAAGGTATAGGAACGATATATTACCTGGCAAAGTGCGTGACAACCATGACTTCCCTTTTGTTTTTCTTTCTGATTTTCTTGTAGTAAGTAGTCTCTGTGTGTTTGACACTTACTACAGAGTGCACCATGAAGTATTTAATTGCCAAAGGGTTGTTGGATGAGTGGGGGGAGGAGAAAATGCTGGAAATTACTAATTATAGTTTATGTGTGCCTATCTTTGTAACAACATATATTTGGCTACTTTAATGGAGAAATTACTTACCTGAAAATTTAGTTTTCCTTAGTGTAGACAGATAGACTCTGGACTAAAAATACTGAAGGGACACAGGGGGAGCACTGTCCTGATATAGGATACCCGTGAGTTTTTCTCTGTCTCCATCTGCTGGACAGGAGGCTCAACCCACTGACTGGACTGATCCGGGTATGTACAGGGAACACCCCTAGATACACCCATGCAGTGACCTCAGCCCTTCAGTAATCTCTTCAAAAACCACTGTGGACACACTATCAAAAAAACTTGATTAAAAACGGATATTCATAACTGTACTCAAGCAAATACTGAACCCCAGTAAGATTATAGATGCCCATATCTAGGGACTGGATAACGGCTTACCCATAATCTCTTGGAATCGATATCCACTCCACGGGCGAATCCTTGGCACAGTTCTTAGGCAGCCGTGGGCAGGATGCTGAGTCCATCTGTCTACATTAAGGAAAACTAAATTATCAGGTAAGTAATTTCTCCATTTCCTAGCGTGCAGCCAGATGGACTCCGGACCAATGGGATGTACAACAGCTACTCTGGATTGGGGTGGGAAGCTGCCCGAGGTCCGGTTAACACCGCCCTTGCAAAGGCTGCGTCCTTCCAGGCCTGAACGTCCAGGCAATAGAACCTGGAGAAGGTTTGTAAGGAGGATCATGTCGCCACTCAGCAGATGTTGATGAGAGACTGCAGTCTAGCTTCTGCCCATGAGACTGCCTGAGCCCTAGTGGAATGAGCTTTAACCTGAAGGGAGTAATGGCTTTCCTGCCTCCACATAGGGTCCTGTGATCACCTCCTTAATCCAGCGAGCTATGGTAACCCGCGAAGCTGGTTCACCCTGCTTCCTCTACCGTGATTGACAAAAAGCCATTCTGTCTTTCGGGACAGTTCTGAAACTTTCAGATACAACACCAAAAGCCTACTGCCATTCAAATGGCGGAGAAGGCAGTATTCTTCTGCGTCCTTGTATTTATCTAGGGATGGCAATGAAATGCAATGATTCAAATGAAACTCCAAGACTACCTTGGGCAAGAAGGATGGAACGGTACAAAGCTGTAATGCTCCAGGAGTCATCTGGAGGAACTGTTCCCAACATGACAATGCCTGTAGTTCAGAGATGCGATGTATCGAGCATATAGCCATCAAGAACGCTGTTTTCAGGATTAATAAATGAAAGGAAAGACTGTGCAGCAGCTGAAAGAAAGGCCCTGCCAAATACTACAATACTAGATTAAGATTCCACAAGGGAAACAGCAACTGTAGGGGTGGCCGGAGGTTCTTCACCCCTTTCAGAAAACGGGCCATGTGCGGATGAGCCGACAGGCTGGTTCCGTTCACCTTGCCCCGAAACAGGAGAGAGCTGCTACCTGGACCTTCAAGAAGTTAAGGCTTAAACCTTTATTCAAGCCGTCCTGCAAAAATTCCAGAATTAGTGGGATTTTTTTTACCGTCTGAGGTGAAACACCGCGATCCTCGCATCAGTCCTCAAATACTCTCCAGACCCACACATACCCTAGGGAAGTATAGAACTTCCACGTACTGAGTAAGGTGACAATTACTGCCGCCGAATATCCTCGATTCATCAGGCGAGCCCTCTCCAGGGCCAGAGAGTAAAACAGAATTGAGTCGGATCCTTGTGAAGAACCAGTCCCTGCTGTAGCAGATTCCTGTGCGGTGGGAGGCACAGGGGTGTCTCCACCGGGAATCTCCGAATGTCCAAGTAGCACGGATGCCTGGGCCAATCTGGAGCTACTAGTAGGACTAATCCCCTGTGGAGCTCAATTCTGTGAATGACCCTGCTCAGGGAAGGCATATAGCAACTCTTCTTCCAACCAGGTCTGAATGAGATTGTTGATCCCCAGGGACCACTGATCTCTTTTGCAACTGAAGAATCGGAGAACCATCGCATTGTGAGATGGGGTCATCAGGTCAATGGACGGGAAACCCCAGCGATCTACTATCAACTGAAAGGCTTTGGTTGACAACACCCAATCTCCTGGATCCAGACTCTCCCTGCTTAGAAAGTCTGCTCTGACATTGTCTTTTCCTGCGATGTGGGAGGCTGAGATCATCTGTAGATATATTTCTGCCCATTCCATAAGGAGATCTATCTCCTGTGACACTTGCAGGCTCTTGGTTCCATCCTGGCAGTAGATGTAGGCTACCGTCATTCATTGTCTGACATTACACGGACCGCTTGACCCTGGAGTTTGTGGCTGAATTGTAGACATGCCAATCTGACTGCCCAGGTTTCCAGGTAGTTGATGTTCCAGAGGGCCTCTTCCTCGGTCCAACGTCCCTGGGCCATCAGTTCCTGACAGTGAACTCCCCAGCTCCAGAGGCTCACATCTGTTGTGAAGGCCAGCAAGTTTGGAGAAGCAGGGGTACACCCCTGTTCAGATGTGCTTCCTGTAGCTACCACTGGAGCTGAAAGCATACTCCCATCGGTAAGTGGAGGCAAATCGAATAATTTTGAGACTGCGGGTTCCAACATGACAGTAGTGAGCGTTGAAGTGGATGCATTTGTGGCCTCGCCCACGGCACTACCTCCAGGGTTGCCACTATCAAACTGAGAACTTGGAGATAGCTCCATACCGTCGGGCGTGTTCATCAACAGATGCACTTGGGAAATCTTCCTTATCCGCACGGTCGGAAGGAAGACCTTACCCTGCTTGATATTGAACCGGACTCCCAGATATTCCAAGGACTGGGAGGGTTTGAGACTGCTTTTGTCCAGGTTTACGATCCAACCGAGTTCCTGAAGCAAGGAGGTCACCCTGTTGGTCACCCGGAGACTCTCTTCCTTGTATTTTACTGGATCAACCAATCATCCAAGTATGGATGCACCAGGATTTTTTCTTTTCTCAATGCTGCTGCTACGACCATCATAATCTTGGAAAATGTTCTGGAGGTGGTGGCCAGGCCAAAGGGCAATGCCCGGAATTGATAATGGTGATTCAGTACTGCAAACGTAGGAAACATTGATGTTCTCGCCAGATTGGAATATGTAGGTAGGCCTCGGATAGGTCCAAGGAGGTTAACAACTCTCCTGATTGTATGGCCATTGTCAAGGAGCGTAGGGTTTCCATGCAGAAATGATGAGGCGAAAGGAACCTTCCTTCTTGGGTACAATGAAATTGATGGAATAATGTCCCATATTTTCCTGGAGAGCAGGTACTGGGTTACAGCCCTCGTCCTGAGGAGCCTTAAAAAAAGGTAGTCTTCACTGCCAGCTTCTTGTGCTGGGAGTGGCAAGGAGATATCATGAATATGTCCCAAGGAGTGCTGCGAAATTCCAGCACATCTCATTCTTGTATGACCTCCAGTACCCATTTGTCCTAAGTGATCCCAACCCACTGTTGGTAGAAGAGGGACAGTCGAACCCCTATCTCCTCGTTCCGAAGGTTGGTCGGCAAAACTTCACTGGGAGGTTCGGGACGAACCCGAGCCTGACCATCTCTTGGGCTGCCAACTGAAAGGACTGAGACCTCCCAAAGGACCAAGACCTCTGAAATGTCGAGTTTCTGTAGGGGCAAAAGCATTCGGAGCCTCTGGATCGACCCCTCATGGGTGAGGAGTGCTATAACTGTTTTCTCTTATCTTCTGGTAGCCGGGGTACTGGAGATTCACCCAATTTATTGGCCAGATTTTCCAATTCGCTTCAGAAGAGGAGTGATCCTTTAAAAGGCATCTTTGTGAGATTTGCCTTGGAGGTAGCGTCTACTGACCATTCCGCAGCTATAGCTGTCTTCTGGCCGCCACCACTGAGGCCACTCCTGTGGCCAAGGTACGGTTTAGGTTCAAGCCCACATCACCTAAAATGGCGGTGGCAGGTTCCATAACCACTCTGGAATTCGCTCCCGAGTTATCCACCTCCCGAGAGAGGAGCAGCCACGAACGAGCTACGAGGGCACAACAAGAAGCAATCTGTAAGGTCATTGCTATTGCGTCAAAGGCCTGTTTAAGAATGGACTCCATCCACCTATGATGCGCATCCTTTAAGACTGCTCCACCCTCCACTGGGATAGTTGTTCACTTAGAGACGGAACAGACCAGCGCATCCACTTTAGGAAAATGCAAACGTTCTCTTGCTGCTGGATCCAGTGGGTAAAGTGCTTCTAGCGCTCGTCCACCTTTAAAACTTGCTTCTGGAGCATCCCATTCCAGGTCAATCAACTCCTGGATGGCTTCCAGTACTGGAAAGTAGCAAGAGGCTTCCCGCAGGGAAATCGGAATGGGATTCTTCTTTGGTTCCGTCAGAGTCCGCCCCAGGAACTCCCAGAACCTTCGGGGTCTGGGAAACCAGGGCTGGCAATTCGTCTCTATAGAAAAAATGTAACATGGTCCAATATGATTCTAAACTAAGGGGGATTTCCCCATCTTCCAAGGAATCTGTATCCTTTTATTTGTCCATGCAGTCTGGGTCCCTGCCAGGGATACCCTTGGTTAGTCGAGGCATGCCTCGAGGTCTGCCAATAGGACTGGGAAAGGAAGGGCTTACCGGCTGAGGTTCCATCCGGACATGGGCAAATAAGGTAGCAGATTGTGCCTGTACAAAGGGTTGAAGGCCTTGTAATAATACCACCCAAGAGAAGGCTTTCGGGTCCATGCCTAGCCCAGGCGGTACTGGGGTAGGTGCCACTAAATTTCCCTCTCCCAGGGATGACCCAGTCCAGGGGTTACTCAGATCTGAGGTACTTCCAGTTAAGGCTGTGGCTAACCCATCCTCTGAATGGGAGGAGCTGGGCTTAGCAAAGTCCGGGGAGGCTAACTCTCCCTGGGCTTCCTCACAATACTGACATAAGCAAGAATCCAGGTCAGGCTGTGCAGCCCTAATATGACAAGCAGCGCAGAAAGAAAGGTGCTTATGTTTCTTTGCTGTTGCTTCCGATGAAGGAAGTACAAACGGAAGCAGAACTTGGTCGGGACATATAAGGAAATATTAATGGAAATAGAAGGCTGAGAGCAATTTTGAAAGTTGATGTGGAACCCCCTGAAGCAGATTTTTCACCGAAACATGGCCATGTCGGGGTTGTGAGCAAAAGTGGACTCTAGCTAAAAAGATAAGTGAAAACAGCTCTTGTTATTACTTTTTGGAAACTTTTGTTTTATATGGTGACCCGAGTTAGGGATCTTCACGGGACTGTGTGCAAAGAAAAGGAAACTAAAAAAACTAAAAAATGAGTTATAAATGAGCATAAATAATATGCATTATTAAATAAAAGCGGACCAGGTCAGACAACTTGGATGTTGTTTGAAAAGTTGTGCCTATGCAGGTCCTACACAAATTGCTGAATTAATGATATTTAAGGAACACTGTGGTGTGGTTGATAGTTTTGTATCGTTACCTCAGAATACTGTGCAGTTGGGGCTGTTTTTTGAGTTTTTGATTCTTTGCTGCTGGAGCCATTGGCAACAGTAACTGTATTCAGATGGCTCACATTTAAAATTTTATGCGCTCAGATTTCGGGCGTCTATGCAGGCCGCAGCAAGGCGCATGCACAGCCCATGCACCCGGCTTTACTTGTATTCTGCATCTGCTGGAGGGGAGGCAAAACCCAGGAGTCTGGAATGATCCGGGTACGTACAGGGAATAAGTTGTGAGCATATATATGCATGTGACGTTATGCACACAGTACCTGGGCAAAGCCAACACGCACTGAGTGTACCGAAGCTCTATGTTGGGTAATACAAGCACAAAAACGTGCGCAAGATAGCACCACCATGCCATGTGCCGACCAAGCCTAACGCAGGGCCTAGCTCTCCGGGGGACCGTTCAACCCACTTGGAAGCTCACTTCCCCTTACCCCAACAGGATCGGGAACAATGCTGGTACGGCACACCGAGCAAGGAGATCAGAGGAAATCTTATTGAAACCCCTCAGTCTCTGAATCGGGAGGAAATCCTCTTTTTTTTTTTTAAACTTACCTAAGCTCAGCGTTTACTGGCTGAGTACAGAAACAGTCTCCGTCTGCGGGGGGAGAGGGCTTTGACTGTCATCGCCATGCTTGGCTTCCTGCACCTGCTGTCTTTCAGCTGCATCAGCAGCAAATTCCACACTGGGAACCAGCTGCCAGACCAAGGCACACCTCTGAGGGATCTCGGAAATGACCTCAGGAATTCTCAGCTGGGGAAGGGACCTGCAGGTATCACCGTAGGAGAGTGGGGCTCAATCTTTTCTCCAATTTAAAAGTAGAATTTCTTCTTCCAAAAGGTACAGTGATCCCCATAGGGAAATCGTGCCCGCATCTGTTGGAGATGGAGAAATACTAAAGGGCTGAGGTCACTACAGGGGTGTATCTAGGGTGACCTTAGCTCTGAAACCTGAATCCGACTCCATCTGCTGGCAGGGGAGCATAAATCCATGGGTCCTGAATCCATCTAGCTATATGCTAGGAAATTCTTTTTCACTCAATGTACAAGTAAGCTCTGGAATTCACTGCCCAACATTGTTAAGGCAGTTAGTGTAGCTGGGTTTAAAAACGGCTTGGATAAGTTCCTGTAAAAGTCCAGTTACCGGCATTAGTAACATGGATACTTACCAGATACGTGTGACCTGGATTGGCCACTGTTGGAAACAGGATGCTAGGCTTGATGGGCCCTCGAGTCTGACCCAGTATGGCAACTTATGTTCTTACATGAGTCATGTACATCAATGACCCCCAGAATCAGTTTGGCATGAATCGTGAAAACTAAATACCTACAGTACTGAATTTATTCCGCTTTGAAAGTATCTGAAAGTTGGAATATAAATCAATTAAGATTAAAGATGATATGAAAAAGTTGGTGCTGAAAATTGCTCATGTTGCCTTTTGGGCTCTTGAGATGTGATCCAAGAGCCTTTTGGGCTCTTGGATCACATCTCACTGAATCTTCTATTCTTGCCTAATTTTCATGATACAAGTTAGGAGCTAATTCTGATGCAATAGTTCCCGCAGTAATGACTGGGCGGGGGGTGCCGGAGTGCACAAGCCCAAACAGCAGTTCCCGGAGCATGGGCAACACCTGCCAGACTGCGGAACAACTTCCCTACAGACACTGCTAAGTCACCGTGGAACACTACTAACCTACAGCATGCAATGCACACGTGAACAGTCTATTGCCGGAGGCCCCCTCAACATATGCAAATTACCCCGTCTCTTGGACAAAAGCATGCAAATATGCTGCATATTTATCAAGGACATCCTGAAGACCAAGTCTGGCGCTGAACTGTTCTGATCCTCAGAGCACACAGCAGGAGCGCCCGCTGTCAAGAACTGATTTCCGGCCTAGTCAGGGGTCGCAGATGAAAAAAAAACATCTGTTCTGTTCGTGTCCCTCCCAGGCTCGCAACAAGCGAGAAGACAAGTGACCGCAAGGCTCAAATTCGGTACCTACCGCTGAGGGATCGGGGGGAGAGCGGGCAAATCCCCCACTCCGCCGTACCGTTTCGACTAGGTCTAGGAGACAAACTCAACTCAGCCGATGTCGGCACCCACGGACGTGACGAACGAAGGGCGGACGGGCGTCGCGCACGAGCGTGTTGACGTCAGTGACACAGGACGCTTGTACATGCGCCGCATCGCTCGGACTCCTCCGTGGAAGAGCGGGGTTCGGTAAGGTTGGGGTTTTAGGTTTATTGTTGTTGTCTTTGAAATGTTTCACTGTGGGGTTGTAGCGCGACCTGGAACGGTGGGTAGGCAGAGGAAGAAACAATAACATAAATATTAGTCTTAGCAACCGCCAGCATTGCTGAGGGAAGAATGGCCTGTTTCGAGCGCGGTGAGGGCCGGGGTCGTTCTCTGGCTGAGGGACCCTGTGAAGACCTGCGGTCACTCTCTGGTTTGCGGCGGGGACCGCTGTGAGGATGTGTGGACATTGTCAGACTGGGGAAGGGGTTTAGCGAGGGTCTGGAGGTCTCCCTGAAGCCGAGCGGGAGGGGTGTGGTATTGAATTTTTTTGTCATACTTTATTTTTCTGTTGAATTTTTATGTAAGTTAATGTAGAAGGGTATGTGCGTAACTATATTGTCCTCTTCGCAGCAGAGCTGATGCGAAATGAGGCGTGATTTAATACACGTTCCCTGTAGGTACCCGGATCAGTCCAGACTCCTGGGTTTTGCTTCACTGCCACCAGATGGAGACAGAGAAGTTTTGACCGAGTCTGCCCTATATCCTAGGGTGCCACCTACAGTCCGTCAGTATTTCTCTTTCTCCAGCAGATGAAGGAGGTGCAAAACCTACAGTCTGGCCTGATTACCTAGATTGTTTTTTAAGGTAAATATTAATTGGGCCAATACAGTAAAAGTCGTGAGAGAGCCTGTGAGTGCCCGCTCTCCCGACGTGCGCACAGGCCAGTGTCCTGGGTGTGCGATTCAGTATTGGCCCTTATGCAAATTAGGGCCCGCTGTAAAAGGAGGTGCTAGGGACACTAGCGTATCCCTCGCGCCTCCTTTTTGACAGCCGACGCTCAATTTACTGGCGTCGGTTCTCAAACCTGCTGACAGCCAAGGGTTCGGAAAACTGACACCGGCAAAATTGAGTGTCTGTCTTCCAACCCGAGGGGGGATTTTTAATTTATTTTTTTTTTAATTTTAAAATTTTTTATTTTTGGGGCCTCCGACTTAATATCGCTACTTTTCTGTACACTTTCCCAGTGCTGGCCGAAATTAAAATGTGCGGCTTTGCTGCACATTTTAATTTGTGTATCGTGCGGGAATGACTAATAGGCCCATCAACATGCATTTGCATGTTGCGGGCGCTGTTAGTTTCGGGGGGAGTTAGCCGCACATTTTCCACGCGCTATTACCCCTTACTGTATAAGGGGTAAAAATAGCACGTCGAGAACGAGTGGCCAAACGGGGACTAACAGTGTGCTCAGCCTGAGCACACTTTACTGCATCAGCCCGAATTTTGGTCAGTTAGGTTACATAAAAAAAGGATATAAGGAAAACAGGACTCAGGAGACCTTTGTCCGCCTCCCAGGAGGTTGTCAGGTCCTGAGGGGACCATCCCCTCTGGTTACTGAGGCTGCTGCGGCTCGGGGTTGAGAACCATGTGCCTTTGGTGTTGCAGCGCTGGGAGTGAAAATGGGGAGCCCGGCTCGCTAACCCCAGAAGGCAAGGACCCACAGACTGCCGGTCAAGTTTGATTGGGGGAAAAAAAAAAGTTCTGTATTTTATTGCTGTCTTGGACTCTCCTTTCCCTCTCAAGTGTATCGGGCCGTTTCACCATTATTTTCGCTTTATTTTCAGCGAGGGAGTTTGCTTTTCTGACTCAGGGTTTTTACAGAGCGCGGGAGCGGGTGCTATTTTGGATGCCTGTACTTCAGTGTGGCCGGCGGCGTAGGCGGGGGAGGGGGATCTCCCACCGCCTCTGTCCCCTTAGGAAATGGCCCCTGAGGGGGGCAGTTCTAGACAAATGCCTGCTCAGGCCGCTGAGGACACCCATGATAGGGATACAGATTCATCCTCTGCATCTTCTTTTTCCTCGGAGTTTGTATTATTATTGCATAAGGCTTTTAAAGCCTACAGAGCAGATAAAAAGAGATCAGCTGGGAAGGAGTTATTGTCAGAGCCACTTCCCAAGCGTAGAAAAGGGTCCAAGTCGCAGGAAAGCACTAGACCTGGGGGGAAGCGCCCATTACGGTCCGCGGTGCCTAACACGGCTGCGGACTCGTCCTCAGGGGTTTCAGACCAGGAGGATGAGGACCCTCCATCGCAGCCCCCGAGGGGGATTGAAGGGGATGCCGACCAACAGCTACAAGGTAATGGGCGTAGTTCTCATACTGTGGATGGAGATGACCCGAAGGTGGTCCGACTTTTCAGGAGGGAGGAGCTAAGTCCTCTTATCCCTTCGGTTTTAGGAGAGTTGGGCATTGCGGCCCAGGAGGAATCACGTTTGGGGGCCACTGACCCGGTGTTATTGGGCTTGCAGGGCCCTCCTACGTCTTTTCCTTTTCATTTTTCTGCCACTGACTTGCTCTTCCAGGAATGGGACACTCCGGATTTAGGGCTGAAGGTCGCTAAGGTAATGGATAAACTATATCCTTTGCTGGAGGAGGCTTTAGATCTTCTTAAGGTACCCAAGGTGGATGTGGCCATGGCAGCGGTCACTAAGAAGACCATTATCCCAGTTATGGAATCCGCGGCTCTCAAAGACTTGCAGGACAGGAAATTGGAACTTCAGCTCAAAAAGATTTTTGAAGTCTCTGTGCTGGGAGTCCGAGCTGCAATGTGTAGCTATTTTGCTTTGAGAGCCAGTCTTTGCTGGATTCAACAGCTTCAGGCCAACGACTCGTTAACTGAAGACGAAGCTCTTCAGGCGGGGCGACTTGAAGCGAGGATTGCTTACTGTGCTGATGCCCTTTATGACCTCTTGAGAACTTCGGGCAGGTCTATGGTTTCTGCAGTCTCAGCGAGGAGGCTGTTATGGTTACGAAACTGGGCGGCTGATATTTCTTCCAAGTCTCAGCTGGGTTCTTTACCATTCAAGGGTAAATTACTGTTTGGTAAAGAACTTGAGGACATGATTCAATCTCTGGGAGAGAATAAGGTTCACCGGCTGCCTGAAGACCGGCCAAGGACGAGAGGTTAGTTTTCTTCTAGGTTGCATTTTCGTGGAAGTCACAGATTTCGAGCTCTACATTCATCCACTGCCACCTTTCGACAAGGTTCTGGCAAACAGCAGTCCTGGGCTCAGTCCTTTCGAGGGCGTCGATTCTCTAGACCTGGAAACGCACAGTCCACACAGAGGGGTAAGGCTCCACAATGATGTGTGGCCGGTCCATTCTTCGATTCTGATGGTAGGGGGCAGACTGTGTCTGTTTTACGAAGAATGGACCAAAATAACATCGGACCAGTGAGTCCTTTCCTTGATAAGACAAGGTTACACTTTAGATTTTGCATGGAGACCATGGCATCGTTATCTAGTCTCCCCGTGCAGGTACGACACAAAGCGGCGAGCGGTACGGCAGACTTTGCTCCATCTTCTGGATTTTGGCGCCATTACACCTGTTCCGAGGAGCTAAGGAAGGGCCGCTAATCCATTTACTTTGTGGTGCCGAAGAAAGAAGGAACTTTTCGGCCCGTTCTCGATTTAAAGCGGGTCAGCAAATGTCTTCGCATACCTCGCTTCCTCATGGAGACCTTGCAGTCCATCATTGCTTTGGTACGAAGCGGGGAGTTCTTAGCGTCGCTAGATCTGATGGAAGCGTACTTTCACATCGGAGTTCGCGACTACCATCAACGGTTCCTCAGGTTCGCCATTCTGGGACAGCATTACCAGTTTTGAGCTCTGCCATTCGGCCTTGCTACCGCTCCCAGAACCTTCACCAAGATCATGGTGGTAGTAGCAGCTCAGTTGTGGAGGGAAGACCAGTTGGTACATCCCTATCTTGATGACTGGCCGATTCAAGCGAAGTCAGAGTCTCTCTGCCTCGCGGCAGTCCACTGGGTGGTTCAACTATTGCAAGCCCTCGGGTGGGTGGTCAATTTTTCCAAGAGTCATCTGGTGCCTTCTCAAACCTTGGAGTTTCTAGGGGCGTGGTTCGATACCCGACAAGGCAGAGTGTTCCTCACTGCGGAGCACATTCTCAAGCTGCAGGGCCAGATTTGAGTATTGTTGTCCAAACGTCTCCCCCGGGTTTGGGATTATCTATGGGTCCTTGGTTCAATGACGTCTACACTAGAATTGGTCCCATGGTCATTTGCTCACATGCGTCCCTTACAGTCTACGTTACTTTCCCGGTGGAGTCCAGTTTCGGAACAATTTCATCTTCCTCTACCGCTTTCGGACTAGGCGAGGTCCAGTCTTGATTGGTGGCTGCTCTCGGACAACTTAAGCCACTGAGTTCCTTTGGTGGTGCCCGAGTGGACAGTGGTCACCACGGATGCCAGTCTTTCCGACTGGGGAGCAGTCTGTTGGAGGAAGTCCGTGCAGGGCCAGTGGTCCTGGGAGGAATCTCGGTGGTCCATCAATCGCCTGGAGACCAGGGCGGTCCGCTTGGCTCTCTTGGCCTTTCTTCCAATGCTTCAGGGAAAGTAGGTCCGGGTGTTATCGGACAATGTTACCACGGTGGCTTATATTAATCGCCAAGGAGGGTCCAAGAGACGGCCAGTGGCGTTGGAAGCTCATCAGCTGGGCGGAGCGGCATCTAGTCAGCATTGCGGCGTCTCACATAGCCGGCGTCGATAACGTTCACGTGGATTTTCTCAGTCTGCACCGTCTCAATCCTGGGGAGTGGGAGATAGCCGGGGCGCCTTTCGAATCATTTGCGACACTTGGGGCACACCCAGAATGGATCTGATGGTGACTTTTCAGAATGCCAAGGCTCCACGTTTCTTCGCTCGCTGCAGAGACGCAGGGGCCGAAGGAGTAGATGCTCTGGTTCTTCCCTGGCCAAAACATATTCTTCTGTATGTCTTCCCACCGTGGCCGTTAATCGGCAAGGTGCTCAGGAGAATAGAACTTCACCCATCAGAGATAATTCTGGTTGCTCCGGAATGGCTGAGGCATCCGTGGTTTGCGGATCTGATCAATCTGGCGGTGGCGGGGCCCCTACGGTTTCCGGGTGTTCTGAACCATCTGTTTCAGGGGCCCATCTGTTTCAACAAGGTGGATCGCTTTTGTCTAGTGGCATGGCTTTTTTTTATTTTATTTTATTTTTATTACATTTCAATGTTATAAACAAAAGTAAACTTAGGATAATCATCATCACAAATATCTACACAAGACATTTCAAAATTGCTTCAATATCATATTATCCCCTACATAAGAAATCAATAGGAAATTAGAGAACAATTAAAGTTAAGTAAACCTGGAGCATAACCCAAAGAAATAAGTGATTTATTCACTCTAAACAATTCTTGTCTATTCCCACACTTAATATTACTTATCCCTTTTTAAAACAGTATTTAAGGGTGTGTATCTAAATAAGCACGAAGCTGGTCTGGGTGGTTAAAGATATATCTAGCATCCAAATGCTTTATGAAACACCTACAAGGGTATTTTAAGGTAAATTGAGCACCTCTTTCCAGTACTTCTTTTCGCATTACTATAAATTTTTTCCATTTCATCTGAGTTGTACAGGCTACATCAGGGAATATCCTTATGGGATGTCCATAGAAATCTTGCTTTTGATATTTAAAGTGCAGTTTTAATACTGCATCTCTCTGTAAAAGGGATGAAAATTGGACTAATAACGTAGCCCTATTATCAATTTTAGACTCATATGATTTTTCAAGAAAGTCTGCTAGATTCAGACTTTCTTTACTTTGCAAATTTTTTCCCTCTTGAGGTTGTTATAAGTAGTAAATCTTAGATAATATAGGTAAGGAAATTTCCGAATATTTTAGAATATTCTTCAAATAGCTATTAAATAAATCAGTTGGCGTTACTAAATTAACTTTTGGGAAATTAAACAATCTAAGATTTAATTTCCTATTTTGGTTCTCTAATATTTCTATTTTCCCTTCTCATTCTTCTGCTGATTTTATCAGGTTAACTTGAACTTTCTGAATTTCTCCCAATTTCAAATCAAGTGTTTGCATTTTTCTCCAAATGTTCTATTTTTTCCTGTATATATGTATTCTTTTTTAATGCTTCTTGAACTGTCAATGTAAGATTATTTATGGATTTTTGCATATTAACCATCATTGAACCCGATTCTTCTATAGAAAATTTTTTTGGAGTAATAACAGATATCCTTAATACCAGATAAATGTGCATCCCCTCTTAATTGTTTTAAAGTCCCAACAAGTCCTTCTGCAAACGGTGGAGACCTGGCTTTTAATTCCTCATGACTTTGTTCTTCTATGTCATCGGAGATTTTAGTCGAATTCACGACATCTCCTTGGGAATTAAAGGATTTTTTTGATGAAAATTGAATTTCAGCAGATTTCGCAGACGGGGGACGGGACGGGACTGGTTTCTCTGGGGCACCGGGGGTTAAAGATGTTTCATTGGCCAAATAGTTCTGCTCCTGAGATGAGCTATTAGCGGCCCCCTCCGGTGTTGATATGGAAACAATTTGAAAACAATCCGCAATACTGGGTTGTAACATTTTATTTGGCATTGATGTTGAGGAAAGATCTCTCAACTTCGCTTTCCTCTTGGTATGAGGCATAGCAACTAAATATTTTAATTAAAGAAACTTTCCAACCCACAATTTTACCCAATTGGGAATGCAGACAAATATAGACAACTAAAACTTGTACTTAACTTGTCTTTGTTCTCTAGGGCCGCAGAAATCAATAATCTCCGTTCAATCCGGGCTAAGCCGGGCAAAGCCGCGCGCCGGCGTAGGCAAGATTTTAAAGCCTACCCGGCTTTAAAATCTGGGCTGGTGACGTCCCTGGGCTTTGGTGACGTCCTTCTGACGTCACCAGCCCAGAAACCCGGATGCAGGAAATGTCCATGGGCCTCCAAGGAAATGATACAGGAAATATTCCGCAGGCCTCTCATCAGCCGGACCCTCCAAGCAAGGGAATATTCAGGCAGCAGCATTGCGCCGGCGTAGGCAAGATTTTAAAGCCTACCCGGCTCCTCCTTCTGACGTCACCAGCCCAGAAACCTGGATGCAGGAAATGTCCGCGGGCCTCTCACCAGCCGGACCCTCCGAGCAAGGGAATATTCAGGTGGCAAGTGGCATGGCTTTTGAGAGGCGGCATCTGAAGAGTAAGGGCTACTCAGATGCGGTGGTTACTACCCTCTTGAGATCATGCAAGACGTCCATTTCTCTCGCGTATGCCCGGGTGTGGAAAGTCTTCGAATCTTGGTGTATAGAACGTAACCTTCTTCCTCGCTGGGCGTCAGTATCCGATATCCTGTGTTTTCTCCAAGAAGGCTTATCTAAGAGTTTGTCTTGTAGTTCTTTGAGAGTGCAAGTGGCAGCTCTAGGTAACTTGCGTGGTACAATCCAGGGAGTAGCGTTTGTTTCGCATCCGGATGTAGCTCGTTTTCTCAAGGGGGCTAAGCACTTATGTCGTCCTCTCCGGTCTCCTTGTCCGTCCTGGAATCTCAATTTGGTCCTCAAAGTTCTTTGTGTGTCCCCTTTTGAGCCTTTGAAAAGGATAACGTTGAAGGATCTTACGTTAAAAGCGGTGTTTCTTGTGGCTATTACTTCAGAGCAAAGGGTATTGGAGCTCCAGGCTTTGTCTTGCAGAGAACCTTTTCTAAGGATTCATGATTCGGGAGTCTCCTTGTGGACGGTTACTTCTTTTCTCCCAAAGGTGGTTTCTGCCTTTCATTTGAATCAATCTGTGGAACTCCCGTCTTTTCAGGAACTGAACAGGTCAGATCTGGTCTCTAGAGATTTACAGAAGTTGGGTGTTCGTAGAGCCTTACTGCGTTATCTGGAGGTGATGAACGGGTTTTGTCTGTCCGACTACCTTTTTTTCTTGTGGCACGGACCAAAGAAAGGGTGTATGGCGTCTAAAACCACAGTTGCCCACTGATTGAAAGAAGCAATCAATTCAGCATATTTGTTGGTTGGAAAACCTTTGCCGATGGGGGTTAGTGCTCATTCTACCCGCTCGCAGGCAGTGTGCAGGCAGTGTACATGCTCCGGGTTCTGGAACTTTTGGAGAAGGTGTGCTCAGAGCAGACCTCTCCGGATCCCATCCCTATTGAGAAGAGCTCTGGTACATCTCAGAGTCTGAACTGATCCGGGTACGTACAGGGAAAGGAAAATTAGTCCTTACCTGTTAATTTTCGTTCCTGTAGTACCACGGATCAGTCCAGAGTCCCGCCCATTTTATGGAGGTAACGGAGAGTCTGCTCATTCAGCATCACTTGTTAATTTTGGGGTCTGCAGATAAAGCTTGTTTACCATGTTCAACGGGTTCTGTTCCCATTTGGAGTTAGTGATCTACTTTCATTTCCAAGTTTGGTTGTATATAGTTAGTTTGATTGGAATACCATTCTGTTTTGATAATGATTAATACTGACAGACAGTAGGTGGCACCCTAGGATATAGGGCAGTCGCGGTCAAAACTTCTCTGTCTCCTGGGCAAAACCCAGGAGTCTGGACTGATCCGTGGTACTACAGGAACGAAAATTAACAGGTAAGGACTAATTTTCCTTTAACGGCTCACTTTTATTGGAGCAAGTTGGAGGAACCGTCCTGTAAATGGGGTGAATGTCCAGTTCCTCGTTTTCCGGAGGATAAGAAGCAGATGCAGCACTCCTTTCACATGAGAGGTTGTGCTTGAGGATCCAGACGTTTTCGATCCGATAGAGGAACGAACTTTCAGAGGACTCAACCTTTTCGGTAGGACTCGGTCCTTTTGTCCCAGACAACGCAGAAGGAGTGCAAACTCGGGTAGTGGCATCTCCCCGAATCTCCCAATGAAGGTTTGCTGTCCCACCCCTGGGAACAGGAGATAAGGGGATGCCGCCCTCTCTTTTTTTTTTTTTTTTTTTTATCAGAGGTGGGTCGAAATCACTTCAGATACTGGAAGTGGGTCCTGGAAGTGATACAAGAAGGATATGCGATGGAGTTTCGCAGTGTTCCTCGGGATGCCACTATCATCAATATATCCATTACAACTCATTCAAAATGCTACCGCAAGAACAATATATAACTTATCTCGTAAAGATCATATAACACCCATCTTACAACAATTATACTTGCTTCCTATAACTCACCGTATCAGATATAAAATTGTGTCCACTATCCACAATTTGCTTTATAATGCTGACTCGGTGTGGCTTTGCTCCATGTTACGCATATACAAACCCCCAAGACAGCTACGATCCATGAACAAATGTTTGCTAGAAGTACCAACAGTCAAAACAGTCAGTTTGGCTCTAATCCGCAAAAGAACCTTTTCAGTTGCTGGTCCAATTTTATGGAACTCTCTCCCCGAAAACCTTCGACTTACATCAAACCGTAAAGAATTTAAGAACTAGAGATGTGAATCGGAACCAGAATCGGATCCGATTTCAGTTCCGATTCACATCTCTATTAAGAACAAAACAGGTTATGTTGTTCCTCCAAAGAGCTGGCCTACTGGGGAAAAAAGCTATCCTCACAAAATGGTTAGATGAGACACCACCGGCCGTAGAGTTTTGGTTTAAGCAATTAATTAATCTCAGTGCTATGGAGTATGCAGCGGCAAAGAGTACTTCACCAAAGAAGAAAGCTGTAATGACAAGCATTTGGGAACCACTTTTTACTTATCTAGCACCAAGAACTTTTTAAGTATCTAATATACCTCAGTTCGAGCTATGACTACACACAGGCCCTAGCACATGATTGCTTGCCTTAGAGAGATCCATCTAGACTCTGGAGGATATACCAGTACACTAACCTTTCGCTTTTCTTTTCTTTGTCCTTTTTTACCACTTAGACCATAACTTAATGTTCCCCAGGATTACCGTCTGTTCCACGGGGTGTGCCCCGGTCTCTATACAAGGATCCCGCTGGAGACATCATTATCGTTAGCATTACTAAATCATTGGTGATCCCAAAGCTGCAACAGCTGTAACTGCATAAGTTTAACTTATTTAGTATACGCAACTGGTTATTAGGATTGGTATTCATTTATGCTGTACTGTTTTGGTTGTTTTGAATATTCAGTGTGGTTCAACATTCCAAACACAGAATTCATCATCCTCAGTGATGAAGGGAACAAGGGGGAGGGGGGGATAAAGGGAAAGGGGGGGAGGGAGTTGCCGAAACGGGGGGAAAATTACTTCTAATCCTAAGTTGAGCGCTATATCCAGTGTATACTGTATTCTCGTCTAACTGTTATTGATATTGACTGTTTGCTTGTTGTTTAACTCATTATTCAATTTTAAGAAATGTCGGGTGACATTGTCCATGGTGCTCTTCTTATGTACCACATGTTGACATCTGTTTCTGTTTGTAAAACCCAATAAAAATTATATTAAAAAAAAAAAAAGAATTTAAGAAAATGCTAAAGACATCTATTCAGTGATGCGTACAATATAACTTAATTACAACAATACGATATACTGCTAGACCTTTATCATGCTCAAATTAGCTGTGTTTGTCTATTTTAACCTTCGTAGGTAAATCTGTTGTGCTTGACTATTTTAACTTATGTATGTATATTTGTAAACCGCCTAGACGGACATGTAAATGTCTTATTGTTTGCGGTATATAAAAATTTTTAAATAAATGTGTTCATGGAGTCTTCCTGCCACTCCCGCGGAAGAAGCAGGCAGTGGAGCATACATTGGCAAAGCTCCTTTTGTCCTTTCCGGGACCTCAAAGGTGTCGACCATCATCTGCGGGTGAAATATTTTTGTATGGAAATCTTGCGCTCGGTTATAATGGATGTGCAGTTGGGGAATTTCTAACCTCCTTGGATCTGTTTGAAGCGTATCTTCACATTCATATCCGACTAGAACATTAATGCTTTCTGCAGTTTGCAGTTCTGGGGCGCCGCTTTCAGTTTCAAGCGCTGCCCATTGGTCTGGCCAATGCTCCCAGAACCTTTTCCAAGGTAATGGTAGTAGTTGCAGCAGAGTAGAATGGATGGAATCCTAGTACACCCGTAATTGGCTGACTGGCTGAGTCGAGCCAAGTTGCTGGAAGAGAGCTGCCTGGTGACTCACAAGGTGATTTTCCTGTTGCAGGAGCTTGGCTGGGTGGTGAACCTAGCCAAGAGCAGTCTTCAGCCTATTCAGTCACTGGAATACCTCGGGGTTTGGTTCAACATGAAGCAGGGCAGGGTGTTCTGGTGGAAGCTCGAATTCATTTGCTAGCTCAGCTCAGTCTGTTGTTGAACACTCTACGCCCAACTGAATGGTCTTACCTGCAGGTACTTGGCTTCATGGCGGTGACTCTGGAAGTGGTACCTTGGGCAGGGGCACGTATGCATCCTCTTCAGCGCTCCCTGCTGTCTCGGTGGGACCCGCAGTCTCAGGACTATTCGATTTGACTCCATCTGCCAATGGAGGTCTCCTCCCAATTTCTGTGGTGGCTCCAGGCGGATCATCTATGGAAGGGAGTTTCCCTAACCCCACCGGACTGGCTGGTAATGACAACGGATGCGAGTCTCCTTGGTTGGGGAGCTCACTATCAGGAGCTGAAAGTGCAGGGGCGTTAGTGTGCAGCAGAGTCTCTCTGGAACATCAGTCGACTGGAAGCTGGGGCAGTCTGGTTGGCATGTTTACAGTTCTTCAACAGGCTGCAGGGTCAATCAGTCCGAATAATGTCAGACAATGCAATGTCTGTGTCTTACATCAATCGGCAGGGAGGTACCAAAAACTAACAAGTGTCGCAGGAAATAGATCAACTTATGGAATGGGCAGAGGTGCATCTCCAAATGATTTCAGCCTCGCACATTGCAGGCAAAGACAATATAACAGCAGACTTTCTCAGCAATGAGAGGCTGGGCGTTGTCAAATGAGGCGTTTCAACTGATTTGGGATCGCTGGGGTCTCCTGTTCCTAGACCTGTTGGTAACTTTGCACAGTGCAGAAGTTCCTCGTTTATTCAGCTGCAGGAGGAAGTCCTTGGGGATCAAAGCCCTAATGCAGGAGTGGCCGGAAGACAAGTTGCTGTATGCCTTTCCTGTATGGCCCATGTTGGGGAGGCTGATTCGAAGGATCAAACGCCGCAAAGGGATGGTGCTCTTGAGTGGCCCAGGAATTCGTGTTATAGAAACTTAGAAATGACAGCAGAAGAAGACCAAACGGCCCATCCAGTCTGCCTAGCAAGCTTTCACACTTATTTTTTTTTCTCATACTTATCTGTTACTCTTGGCCCTTATTAGTAACTTTTTGGTTCTAGTTACCTTCCACCCCCACCATTGATGTAGAGAGCAGTGCTGGAGCTGCATCTAAATGAAGAATCTAGCTTAATTGGTTAGGGGTAGTAACTGCCGCAATAAGCAAGCTACTGCCACGCTGATTTGTTTACCCAGCCTGTGCAATTCAGTCCTTGTTGGTTGATGGAGATCTACGGAGGCTCCTGCTAGAATCGCCTGTTCGACTTCCAGTGCACAGGAACCTGTTGCAGCAGGGACCTGTTCTTCACGAAGATTCAACTCATTTTTGTCTTACGGTGTGGCCCTTGAAAGGGCTCGCTTGCCAAAAAGTGGATACTCTGCAACGGTGATTTACACCTTGATAAGAGCTAGAAAGTTCTCCACTTCCTTGGCCTATGTGTGGGTTTGGAGAGTGTTTGAGGCCTGGTGTGAGGATCGAAGTACTCTTCCTTCCTTGGTCAAGATTCTGCTCATTTTGGAACTTTTGCAGGATGGCTTGAATAAAGGCTTGGTTCTCAATTACCTAAAGGTACAAGTAGCGGTTTCAACTGTTTCGGTGATCAGGTAAATTATGGATCCTTGTCGGCTCATCCTGATGTGACCCATTTTCTGAAAGGAGTGAAACATCTTCATCCTCCTTTGCAGTTTCCGGCGCCCCTGTGGAGTCTTAATTTGGTTTTGGATTTTTTGGCAGGCCCTACACTTAGACCGCTACATACACTGTCCTTGCAGTTGCTGACCTTGAAAACGGTGTTCCTTGTGGCAATTTGTTTTGTGCTTAGGGTTTCTGAACTGCAGGCCTTGCTTTGCCAAGAGCCGTTTCTCCAGGTGACTCCAGGGGCAGTACAGCTGCATACTGTTCCTTTCTACCAAAGGTGGTCACTGAGGTTTCACTTGAATCAGTCCTTCTTCCTGCTATCTCTGGACAGAGAGAGAGAGATGTAGAGGAGTATTGTCTGTTGTGACCCTTGGATGTCAAGAGACATATTGTCAGGTATCTGGAGGTTACTGAACCTTTATGGAAGTCGGATCACTTGTTTGTCCTGCACGGCGGTACTAGACAGGAAGAGCCAGCCTCGCAGGCTGCCATAGCTTGCTGGATTAAGGAGGCAGACACGGTTGCATACGTGGATGCTGGGAAGCCATTACCTAGTCAGGTTAGGGCTCATTCCACTAGGGCTCAGGCAGTGTCATGGGCAGAAGTGAGATTGTTCTCTCCTGCCAACATTTGCTGAGCTGCAACGTGGTCTTCCTTACACACCTTTTCTAGGTATTATTGTCTGGATGTTCAGGCCCAGGAAGATGCAGCCTTGCATGTGTGGTTTTGACTGTACCGCAGGCAGCCTCCTGCCCTATTCGGGAGAAGCTTGGGCTCATCCCACTTGTTCTGGATTCATCTGACTGGATGCTAAGAAATTACTAGTTACCTGATAATTTCCTTTTTAAGACAATCAGATGATTAATCCAGCTTCCCTTCCTTGGCTGCCTAATAATTGCATAATGATCCTCCTATCTGCCTACATGTTATAGGGATTACTGGTAAGTGTTACTCCAGTCCCTAAAACTAGTGTTATTACATGCTTGTCTGAGCACAGTTTTGTCTGTTGGCTGAGTATTGCAATGATTATCTGTTTTTAATCAAGTTTTTTGCTAGTCTGTCCACAGTTGCTTTTGAAGAAAAGACTGGCAGGCTGATGTCACTGCAGGGCTTTATATACTGTGATGTCTGTTTGCTCCGTCTCCATCTGCTGGTAGAGGTGCATAACCCACTTGTTCTGGATTCATCTGACTGTCCTAAAGAAAAGGAAATTATCAGGAAAGTAGTAATTTCTCATTATTTGAGTTGGGATCAATTGTAAACTAAAAAAATCAGCAGTGCAAGCAACTTGGAGGTGTTAGATATGATACTGTAATCCATTTCTTTAAATTGGTCACTAAAGCTCATTTAGTCAGGTAAAATAGATGAAGTGCCCAACTGGGTAACATAGTAATGATGGCAGAAAAAGACCAAATGGTCCATCCAGTCTGCCTAGCAAATTTCTTCTGATAGTAACTGCTGTTCCATGCACCCTTTTCTTTATTTCCAACCTCTAGCAAAAAGGAATCTGCAGAGTTTATCACATGCCTTTTTGAATTTGTTTACTGTTTTCATCTTCACCAACTCTTCTGGAAGGGCATGTCAGGAATCCTCCACCTTCTCTGTGAAGAAATATTTCAAGATGTTGGTTCTGAGTTGTCCCCCTGGAGTGTCATTTCGTGAACCCTAGTTCTACATTTTCCAACGGAAAAGGTTTGAAGTTCGTGCATCATTACAGACTTTCAGATACCTGAAAGGTTTTATCATATCTCTCCTGCACCTGCTTTCTTCAAGGGTATACATATTTGGATCCTTCAGCCTCTCATAGGTTTTCTGATACAGACCCCACACCATTTTGGTTGCCCTTCTATGCATCGCCTCTGTCCTGTCCCTATCCTTTAGGAGATATGGGCTCCAGAACTGAACACAGTACTCCAAGTGAGGCCTCACCAAGGACCCTGTAGAAGGGCATTATCACTTCCTTTTTCTTACTGGTTATTCCTCTCTCTATACAGCCCAGCATTCTTCTGGCTTCAGTTATCTCCTTGTCACATTGCTTCGCTGCCTTCAGATTACCAGACACTATTTCCCCAAGTCCCTCTCTCAGTCCCTGTACATGAGTCTTTCACTCCCCCATCACATACAGCTCTTTTAGATTACTGCACCCCAGATTCATTACTCTGCACTTCTTGGCATTGAATCCAGCTGCCAACTCTTTGACCACCCTTCAAGCTTTCTAAATCACGTTTCATTCTCCCTGCTCCTTCAGGCATGTCCACTCTGTTGCATATTGTAGCATCATCTGCAAATAGACAAACTTTACTTTCTGTCCTTTCTGCAATATCGTTCACAAAGATATTGAACAGAGCCGGTCCCAATACTGATCACTTAACACCAATCTCTCTTCAGAGTAGATTCCATTTACCATTACTCGCTGTCTCCTGTCAGTCCATCAATTTGTAATCCACTCCACCTTGGTACCCACTCCCAAGCTTCTCATTTTATTCATGAGCTATCCATTTTGTGTAGCACAACCACTGATATTTGTTCATTTTCCTCAGACTTCTCTCGCCCCTTTTGAGGAGGGGCAAGTCAGTTTTGCTGAAACCAACCACTGAAAAATGACTTTTCCTTTAACAAAATGTGCAGTATCAGTTGGCATGTTTAAGAACCTGCATAGCCTAATACAGCGGTTCTCAACCGGTGCTTGGCGACACACTAGTGTGTCGCCAAGCACCGGCAGGTGTGTCGCGTGGCTCCCGGTCCCTCCCGCTGCTCGTTCTTCCCTGCTGCCGTTGCCGCCGGGCTATCAGCACGTTCAAGCCCAGCGGGAACGGCAGCGGTGCAAAAAAAAAAAAGCTGTGGCATCCGCGGCTGCCCTTTTCTTCTTCCCGCGCCTGCATTCCCACCCCCCCGGACCCGGAACAGGAAGTGGTGCGCGGGAAGAAGAAAGGCCGTGCCGCAAGAGAACCCACGCCTCGCGCGCCATCACGGCACACATGGGGAAGCGCTGCTGCGGCCGTATGGCCAACCGGTCTTCCTGTTCGGGGGGGGGGGGAGCGGAAGCGCCGCGTGCAGCTTCCGCTTCCTCCCCCCAATGCAAGAAGATCAGCTGCCTCTCCTGCTGCCACCCGTTCTCCTGCTATCTTCGGGCGTCGGGCCGTATGGTCCGTCGATCTTCCTGCTTGGGGTGGGGGAGCGGAAGCGTCGCGCACAGCTTCCGCTTTCTCCCCCAAAGCAGGAAGATCAGCTGCCTCTCCTGCTGCCACCGGCCTCCTGCTATCTTCGGGCGTCGGGCCGTATGGTCCGCCGATCTTCCTGCTTGGGGGGGGAGGGAGGAAGCGGACGTTGTGCGCTGCGCTTCCGCTACCCCCCCCCCCCCGACAGGAAGTTCGGACGCCCGAAGATAGCAGGAGTCCGGTGGCAGCAGGAGAGGCAGCTCATCTTCCTGCTCTGGGGGAGAAAGCGGAAGGGAAAGGAGAGAGCAGCATGAGCCTCCCGCGATCGATGGAATTCTTCCTTCTTGGCCTGCGGGGGCTGGAGGAGCAGCTACCGTTTGTGCTGGGAGGGGGGGGGAGAGGAAGTGAGTGACAGAAAGAGAGAGAAGCAGCCAGCCAGCCTGTGTGTAAGTGAGAGAATGTATTTGATCGAGAGTATGTGTGTGATTGAGAGAAACTGGTCAGAGAGCTGATGTATGTGTATATGTGAGAGACAATGAAAGTGACTGCTCAAGGAGATGACTGATGTGTATGTGAGAGTGTGAGACAGTCAGGGATGTGTGTGTGTGAGAGAGAGAAAGCATGGAAGTGAGAAATCTGGGTATGTGAGAAAGCATGGGAGTAAGAAGCCTGGTGTTGTGGGGGTGTATGTGAAAGAAAGCATGGGAGTGAGAAGCCTGATTATGTGAGAGAGAGCATGGGAGTGGGAAGCCTGTGTGTGTGCATGTATATGAGAGAGACTGGTTGGTAAGGTGACGGTGTGACTGGTGTGTATGTGAATGTGAGAGAGAGAAAGTGATTATGGGAATGAGAAGCCTGTGCATGTGAAGAGAGTGAGCATGGGAGTGAGAACCTGGGTGTGTGTGAGACACAGCATGGGAGGGAGAAGCCTGTGTATGTAAGACAGAACATGGAAGTGGGAAGCCTGTGTGTGTGTGTATGCATGAGAGAGATCAGGTGACGGGTGTGTGTGAGAGAGAGAGAGAGAAAGTGATTTTGGGAATGAGAAGCCTGTGCAGGTGAAGAGTGGGCATGGGAGTGAGAAACCTGTGTGTGTGTGAGACACAGCATGGGAGTGAGAAGCCTGTATATCTGAAAGAGAACATGAGAGTGGGAAGCCTATGTGTGTGTGTATATGCATGAGAGAGATCAGATGACTGGTGTGTGTTTGCGTGTATGTGAGAGAGAGAAAGAAAGTGATTATGGGAATAAGAAGCCTGTACATGTGAAGAGTGAGCATGGGAGTGAGAAAGCTGGGAGTGTGTGAGATACAGCATGGGAGTGAGAAGCCTGTATATCTGAAAGAGAACATGGGAGTGGGAAGCCTGTGTGTGTATGCATGAGAGAGATCAGGTGACTGGTGTGTGTGTATGTGGGAGAGAAAGAAAGTGATTATGGGAATGAGAAGCCTGTGCATGTGGAGAGAACAAGCATGGGAGTGAGAGACTGGTGAGTGTATGTGAGAAAGAGAAAGTGATTATGAGAGTGAGAAGCCCATATATGTAAGTGGAACACGGGAGTGGGAAGCCTGTGTGTGTATGGCATGAGAGAAACTGTTCAGGAAGGTGACTGGTGTGTTTGTCAAAGACTGGGAGATGATTGGTGTGTGAGAGACAGAAACTGGTCATGGGGGCATGACTGGTATGGTGTGTGTGTGTGAGAGACATGGGCCCTAAGGAAGAGGACCATGAGTATAGAGCTTAGCCACTACTGCTGCTTCTGGTGTGTGCTACAGCCTGCATGGAAGAGGAGTAGGAAAGCTGCTGGAGGGGGTAAGTAAAGGTGGCTTTTTAAGTTTATTTTTCTTGATTGACTGCTATTTTAATTATTTAATATTATGTGATGTGTCTGCTTTTTTTGAAATATTTTATTGGTGTTTGGAGAATTTTTAATAGTTTTTATGAGTTTTTAATTGTTGGATGTTATTCTGTTCATAGTTGTTGTGAAACATTTATTCTGCTTATTAGTATAGTTTTACAATTATTTCTGTGTGGGGATCTATAGCTGCTTGCTAGTTCTGTTTTCCTAATAAGAGGTGTATTGGTTTTTAGGGCCTGATTTAATATTTGTAGTGTTGCCTTTTCATAGATAGGGTTGCTCCTGTTTGAGTGTATTCCATAATACAGGTGTAACTGTGTGTGGATTAGTTTATGTGCATTACTACAGATCCTGGGAGTATGTTAGGTCGGTTCTGTGTCTGTTACAGAGATATTTTACTAGCATGTAAGTGTTTTATCAGTCTTATTTGTTGCGTTTTCTCAAGAGGACATGCATTGGTGGTAAACTGCTGTCTTTTCATAAGTAGGGCTATTGAGCCTGAAAGTAGAAGGAGTTTGAGTTGCTGTTACTGAGATGACACCAGAACCAGAATATCTTTTTTGTAGAGTGAGTTGAACGGGGAATGTCATAATTCTGCTTTACATCCATTATTGTGGATCAGGGGGGTTCCCGTGGATGCAAACTGTACATTTACATCTAGCCCTGTGACGATCATGGGTCAGTGTGTCACGCATGTGAGAACCATCTGTCAGGTGTGTCCCGACAGAAAAAAGGTTGAGAACCACTGGCCTAATATATATAATGTTGGTGCTTTTTGCTTGCCAAGGCTTCTCTTGCTCAGCCTTCCTGCCTGTTTCCCAGTTAGGTGTTTTCACGAAGCGCATGATGCTTATGTGAGTGGTCAGACAGAGAATAGACTTTGGCTAGCATGTATAAGCTATTTTTCTATAATTTTATTTTTTTTTTAAGGTTTTGTATTCATAGAAAATAAATAGAATCTGATTTCCGTTATTCATAGCATAAATTCAGTTCCTGGGCATGTCTTATTCAAGTTTGGTTTTTGACCATATTTTGCCCTATTTGAATAACAGTTGATTGAAACATATAGAAACATAGAAATGACTGCAGAAGAAGACCAAATGGCCCATCCAGTCTGCCCAGATTGCATTTTATTTTAGATTTAGAGAAAGCCCTGTTTGTTCCTAAGTACAAGTGATTTGTGCTTTTTTGCAATGAGCCGTAATGTCTGTGTTTTTATGTATGTCTTTGTAACAGGGTTTTCCTTTATTTTCAGTACTTGCGATAGACCTACACAACTGGATTCCATGTCTTTTCTAGTAAGTAAATCAAATGGTACATCTAACAGAGCTAGAGAAATGTTAAATAATAGGAATGGGGTGGTGGCTTTTTCTGTTATTGTCTCTTTTTTTTTTTTTTTGCCCCACTTTCCTTCTGATGGATTCAACAGCCAACCTAGGACTTTGAGCTGCAGAAGAGTTCTAGGAGTACTTATTTCAGATGCCCTCAAGGTAGCTAGTCAGTGTAAGAAAGCAATTGGAAAATACATCAGTATTGCATAAGTAGAGGTAGTATCAGCAGGAAATAAAAAGGAGGTAATGTTTCCCTTGTGTAGGGCACCATTGAAATCCCACCTTGAGTACTGTGTTCAGTTCTAAAAGTTGTACAGTTTGTAACGGCATCAGGAGGATGGTAGTGGTTCAGAAAAGAGCTATTAACATGATGCAAAGCTTGCAACACAAATCTCCTCAAAGAATGGCTTAACACACTCAAAATGTCCTCAGAGGAGAGAAGGGAAAGGGGGATACAATAGCAAGTGTCAAATATTTGGCAGGCTTCAATAAATTATAGGAAGGGGAAATTTTCCATAGAAAAGGGAGTTATGATCTGAATTTGCAGGGATGAAGATTCAGAGGAAACACGAGAAAATCCTTCTCTATTGAGAGGGTAGTAGATGTCTTGTGATAGAAACCAATTACCGGTACTTACTCAAGACTTCTAGGATAGATAGAGAGGACAATAGTAGGGAACGGGGTTGGGAGGTTGCAGTATTGCAAACTATTCAGTATCTGTTGTCACCCACTATGTTACTATAGTAGAGGACCCTAAACTCTGCATGAATGGGTTTACCTCTGAGAAATATTCAGATGCTGCTGGTTTTGTTGGGTTTGCTGTGGCAGGACTATTATGCCATAATGCTGTCATTTTGGTTGCCCAAGTAGGATTTTAAAGCCATATTATGTACTGAACTTGTGTGTCACTAGGTTAATCTGTCTTTTGACATAACCAGGTCCTCAAATTTGAGAGAATATTCTGGAAAAAAAATCATCTGTGCTATTCTAATACTTAAATACTTAGTAAACAATGCATGAATTATGCACATTTTCTGAGGTCTCTCTTCACTTGTTCAAAATGGGATTGTACTTTTGGATGTCTTGAGGTATTGATGTCTCATCTCCTTGGGCCTCTGTTCATGCCATATTCATACTTTAGATGTATCCATGGAAGGGGATTCCTATTGTAGCTCAGATTGTAAATTCTTGGGAATCATGGAATTCCCCTTCTCCCAAGGACAAGCAGGATGGTAGTCCTCACACAATGGTGACATCATCAGATGGAGCCCGGCAGGGGAGACTTCTGTAAAAGCTTCCAGAACTTTGATTTGGCATAAGCATGCCCTATATCTCGCATCCATATGGGGTCCCTCTTCAGTCTGCTTTTTTTCCGTGGAGCTGTTGCATTGCGGTTTGAGTGAACTCTTGACCTTTTTGCTCTAAAACTCTTGGAAAACTTTTTCCCCTGATTTATTTTTTCTTTTCCTTTGGGTTTTCGCATTCCATCGATGCCGGGTCTCTCTCTGTCCCATCTATAACCTCCTCAGCTAGGTTTCTCGACGTTTCAGGTAAGTTTCTTTTCGCATTCCCCTGTGGAGTTAGTGCCTTGGTGCCCGCCCCCATTGTTGTTTTTGCATCCCTCTTTTGCATTTGTCATAGCAACAACTGGTTTTCAACGATGCTTAGGGGCCATGTTGATCACGGATCCCCATGATATATGTGTCCTCTGCCTGAGGGCAACACAAGACATCTGGGGTTGCCGCAAGTGAGCCCAAATGACCCCGAAGGGACGTCTTGCTCGACTTGACAAGATGAAGAAACTCTTCAGGTCGGGGAAGTCCGAACCATCAACTTTGGTATCGGCGGCATCAACACCGATGGACCTTGGAGCTGCACCGATGGATACCATTCCATCGACATTGGCAGGACCATCTGTTCCGTCGATGCTGCCGGTGTATAGGGGCACCGGAGACCAGCCACACTCTGTCTCCTGCAGGTCGAGGAGGTCGGTTTCCTCATCTTCAATCTCTGCACTGGGGAAAGACCGAGCTGACTACAGAGAGAAGCCGAGGAAGCATAAGCACGGTCGCCTTCGATGCACGATGCTGGGCATAGGGATGCGCCGGCTCATGCCATGATGCCATCGAAGCGACCTTGTGGCGAGAAGTGCCCATCCTCCATTGATGCCGGGGTCCGCGATGGTCTCCACTAGTCCTGGTGCCAGTTACTGATGCACCTCGGGGATTTAAGGAAAATCTGGCCACCCCTCCTTCCTCCCAATTGGTGCTGGCTTCGGTAACTTTCGAGGAGAAGCTGGAGCGGTGCGTCCAGCTGATGGTGGAGCGGGCAATGCAGGCCATCCGTCCCGTGGCACTGACAGCACAGACTCCGGTCCTGCCTGCTTTGGACCCGCTGCTGGAACGGCTCAATGTGCTCATTGGTGTGTTACCGACCTGGCTGGCATTGATGCCCATTTGGGCACCAATGCTTCCTCCGACTGCAGTGGTTGTTGCCAGTTCCAAGGAGGAGGAAGCTCTACCTGGGCCGGCAGAGATACCGCAGCCTGCTGCCCCCGTTCAGCTTTGCAGGGGCCTGCCCCGGTTGTGCCGGTGACTGCACCTCTGGGCGAAGGCCAAGCACCCAGAGCCCCACCTGTAGATTACAGTGAGGATGAGGGGTCCCTATGATCCCTGGGGGGGATGATACTTTGGAGTCCTCTGAGGGCTCGGAGGATTTCCCCTGTCTCCTCCAAAAGAGCGAAGGATGTCCCCACTGGAGGACTTATCCTTTACAGGTTTTGTGCGGGTAATAGCGGAAGCCATTTTGTTTGTTATTGACAGAGGAAGATGCCAGGCACAAGATGCTGGAGATACTCCAGTTTGTGGAGCCTCCTAAGGAAATCATGGCAGTCCCAATGCACGATATCCTTAAGGAGCTGCTGTTGAAGATATGTAAACACCCCCTCACAACCGGTAGGTGGTTGGGGTCTACCTCGTCCAGAAGGCTACCAGATTCAATAAGTGTCAGCTGCCCCACCAATCGGAGATCGTCTATTCTGCCCTCGAGGGCCAAGCACTCTCTGACCCATTCTTTGCTACCCCCAGGGAAGGATAACAGGGCGTTAGATGCTCTTGGGAGAACACTGTTCCAGGCCGCCATGCTTATTGCCCGCATTGCCTCCTACCAGCTCTACATGAGCCAATACTTGCGAGACCTCTGAAAGCAGGTGCAGGAGATAGCAGCAGCAGGACTCCCTGTAGTGCATAAGGGATTGGAGTGGGGAAAACAAGAGGTTCATGCGACCTATGATGTTTTCGAAACTGCAGCAAGGGTCTCTGGAGCGGGAATCGGCGCCCGCAGAATGGCATGGCTGCAGGCCTCTGATCTCCTTCCAGAAGTTCAGGATCGTCTCGCTAAGGTGCTGTGTACTGGGGAGAATCTCTTTGGAGATAAGTAAGGGACACGATGGCCCAGTTGTGGGTCTGAAGGAAGACAACAAAAGGGATGCCACAAAGAAGCCTTTTTCAATTCTTTATTGGAGGAGACGTAAAAAACTGCCCGACTCTGGCAGAGTTTCGCCACATAAAGTGGCTGCCTCAGGGGCTCAATAAGCATCAGACGTGCTTAAATTGCTATCGATTCTGTTCATCAACGGTACAATGTACATTTGGCAGCGCACAGCACGGATCGCCTCCTCTCTCATCGATTAATAAGAAGAGACCTAGAAGGTCATATTTTTGGTGGCGGTCACTTCAGCATGCAGGGTCAGTGAGCTCCCGACTAACGTCGGGAGCTCACTGACCCTGCATGCTGAAGTGTATCCACTGTATCCACTTTATACTAAATTTTATCATGACAGGGTGGTCTTGCGCATGCACCCTAAATTCCTGCCTAAGGTGGTGACGAACTTTCGTCTTAACCAGTCTATCGTCCTGCTAACTTTCTTTCCCAGGCCCTACTTTCAACAAGCCAAAAGAGCCCTGCACAATTTGGACTGCAAGCAAGCCTTGTTCTTCTACCTGGAGCAGATAGAAGCCCATGGACAGTCCACCCAACTTTTTATTTCTTTTGATAGCAATAGGTTGGGACTTGCTGTTGCGAACAGACACTGTCTGATTGGCTAGCAAATTGCATTTCCTTCTGTTATGCTCAGGTGGGACTGCATCTTGAGGGTCTTGTCAAGGCTCATTCTGTCAGAGCCATGGCAATGTCGGTGGCCCACTTGAAAGCAGTTCCCGCGGAGGAGATCTGCAAGGCTGTGGCATGGAGTTCTCTCCACACATTCCTATCTCACCTTTGGATAGGGATGGCCGATGTGACAGTAGGTTCGGCCAGTCTGTCCTTAGGAATCTCTTTGAGGTGTAGAGCCCAAGTCTCCCTGCCTAAGGTCCATTGTTTGTGTTCAGGCTGTTTCCCCCCCCCCCCCCCCCTCTTTTACCAACAGCACTGGTGTTTTTGTGCGTGTTGGCACCTGGTTGGTGTTTGTTGGTCCCCTTTTGTGTTGGGGAGCAGCCTGTAACTAGGGATTCACCCATGCATGAGGACTACCATTTTGCTTTTCCTTGGAGGAAGCAGAGTTGCTTACCTGTAACAGGTGTTCTCTGAGGACAGCAGGATGTTATTCCTCAAGAAACCCGCCCACCACCCTGCGGAGATGTGTTTCTCCTTTTTGTTGTTTTAAAGCTAATTCTATGTTATAAGACCGAAGAGGGACCCCATGTTGTATGGGGCATTCTGGGCATGCTCAACATGCAAAGTCAAAATTCTGGAAACTTTGACAGAAGTTTTCTGTGCTGGGCTCCATCTGATGATGACACCCTTGTGTGAGGACTAACATCCTTCTATCCTCTGAGAACACCTGTTACAGGTAAGCAACTTTGCTATCAGCTGGGAATCATGGAATTCTCCATCAGCCAGTGAATTTATCCTAGTGGCATTGCGTCCCACTGACTATGTTCTTTGGAAAAAGACAAACCGGCTAATTGAATTGCTGAGCTGCGGAAACAGTAACAGCCTGCCCCTTCATTTCTGTGGTATTGACATTGCTCGTCGCCGCAGCATGATCGGCACTGCACAAAATCAGTGGAATAATATCTGTAGGAGATTTGTAACCAGTTTCCATTGGGCTTCTCTTTACAGCGGTGGGTCTCCGACAAATTTGTTGTTGAGGGCTTAAGAGATTTGGAACTGTTTGGAGGTAAGTGGTGATCTTTCTTCTCTAGCCTCTCGAGAATATATCAGGGTCAAGTGCTCAGCTTAAGCAAGAAGAGAGTTCTAGCTGAAACAAATGCTAAAGTCCCTCTGGCGATTAAAGGGATTGTATAGAAATGACGGCATTTAAAATTAAAGCAATAAACAAAACTTTTATGCTGGCTGTATGCTACACTCAGCTCACCAGTTCTCTCTCTTTTCACACTGAGTTACTGCGTAGAGAAAATAGCTTCTGAAGCCCAGAATAGTTCTGTAGCTGTTGCCAAACATCTAATGGCAATGGACATTTAATTGTCTTATGGACTGTGACATTGCTTATGGCAGGACTGACCTTAGGAGGGTTCAGGGCTTGGGGTGAATCAACTGCTGCATTGACTTGGGCAGTTGCCCCTATTTGCCAGCCCTACTCCCCAGGGCTGCCCTGGCTCATGGAGAGAATATACATGGCTCATTTTCTCTGTAGTTATAGATTATATACACAGTAAATATAACCAATAAACTAAGCATGTGTGAGTTGAAAGGGATGAGAATTCCCTATGAATGGTTTAATGAATAGCTGTAAAAGTCCTAAAATGTATCTTGGTAGGTGTTTAAAAAGCCTTCAATAGGTATTCTGCCAGCTTTCTTCATAACATCTCATTTGGCATTAGCACTGTAGTAGAATAGTGTTTTTATAGAAACAGAGAAAACTGCGGCCAGCCCAGGGGCTTGGTAGCAGGGCTGCACCCAGCCATATGGAGGAACCTGGGTTTAGATTCCCAGCTTAGGTCTTCCTGAGCCGGCCGGGGGTGGGGGGTGGTGGAAGAGAGTTAGTCATCGCACATTGGTGACACCTAGAGGCTGGATTTGGGACCTATGAATGCATGGCCTCCAGCCAAGAATGGTTACTGCAGTGACTGGAGTAAAGTAAGTTGGAATATAAAAAAGAAAAAAAATTCCCCAGATAGTTGCAAATGAAGGCTTCTGGTGCCAGATCCCAGCCCAGCTAGTCTGTTCAATTTTATTCCTGGTGTAATGCCATGCACCTCAGTTGATCTTTTATCTTTTATCTTTGGTTTTCCCTTCACTTCTTCACAACTAGGACTCCTTTGTGCTTCTCCCATACTTTTAATGTTTTGTCTCTACCACCCTTTCTTGTGAAGGGGAAATGAGTCAGTGTCACCGTTTCTGCTCCGAGAGCATTTTAGCAGTTTTCATAGGGCTAACACTGAAATAGCAAATTTATAGCAGTTTACTGTGCAGATGTGTTTGCATGCTTTACACCATGTGGCTGGATCCAATAAACAGATTAATATTATTGTCTGAGGAAAATTTCCTCCCAGCACACTGGAGCCATTTCTCTGTCGTGCATTGCTCGTGCTCATGCACCATCCGACATATTATGAGATCATGTTATACCAGTGTTAATTCTTACATTGGTTGTCAGTAGCTCAGATTATTAAATTTTAAGATATGTCTTAGTTTTCAAAGCATTCAATGGAGAAGATCCTTCCTGTTTAACAAATTTATTTATCTTTATACCAGCCTTCCTGTTGACTTCCATCATCAGATTTGACACAGTTAGTACCATCATTTAACAAAACTAGACTTGCTGTAACAAGAGCTTGCGCATTTTCCCTGTATTGTGGAACAATTTACCTAATTAATTGCTTCTTATTTCAGGTGTAAAAAAAAAACTTTCCACAAGCATTTGAAAACTCACTTATTTTCTGAAGCATTTATGAATGTAAATTCATGATTCTCAGTTTAAAATACAGATTTAATGTTTGATGTATTTGACAATGTTTGTATCATTAATTGCTTAGTACAAAATTTTGGATTAAGCAGTCTACGAGTATCTTAAATAAATAAATTGCCCTGCGACAGCCACAGATTTAAAATCCCACCCTTTGTATAGCATTCTGGGGGCATTGAAATTGAGCCGGGGTGCTTTAATGCACATGAAGTTTGCTCATCGCAGGGCACTGTTCATTTTCCATCAGTAAATTGTTTTCCAGCAGCTGTTCTTTTGGAATATCACTGTACTATGGAGAACAAACTGGCCAGATAATCTTTAGAGTTGAGCCCATAAACAGTTGAGACATGTCATGCGGGGAAGACTAGTGTCCATGTGCTCTAGGCAGTAACTGGTTTGAATGTTGACTGCATCAATTTTTGGTTAGAAGTGGGTATGTTTGTTTGTTTTTTGAAAGAATTAAAAACAAGTGGCCAACATTGAATTTCTTTACTCCAGAGCAGCCTCAGGGTGACACTCAAAGAAAAGTAAGTGCCCTCTTTGCAGGCTGTGGTAATGTGGCTCATTGCATGGAGGCTACTATTCTAAACTTCTGGCCTGTGTCAGTGATCATTGCTAGGTGGCTTTCCATGTGTGAGATGGGCTTCTCCTGGGAATGCAGAGTTTTGGTGTGGTTTTAGAATGTTGCTGATGACAATTCTGGCTTCAATTTAACCTTTTATATATATATTTTGGAGGATTTTTATTCTGCCAGTCCTAATAAAACTTTGCTCTTGGCAGACAAATTTTAACATAGAATACAAACTTGCAGTACACAGGAAGTTTGGATGACTATAAGGACCCAGCATTAAATGCTACTTTTGAGAAAATAATTTGCCTTTTTGAAGAATTTACCTCCACTCACCTCCCTGCCCCAGTGAGTACATGAATTGGGTCTAATCATAATTTTACTGAAAACTACCGATCTTCAAAGGATAGCAGTTCTGAAAGGCATTTGTCTATTCATGGAAACTGGGATAATGTTAACAGCGATTAATTGTTTTACACTATTTTTGGATTTAATACCATCTTGTTTACATTTTAATGATAGAGGCACTTGGCCAAGGATTTCTATTCTCATTCAGGTCAGCAGAAAACACTTAGGGCAAAAGGCCCTCTTTGGAGGGTCAAGTTATGTGGGTTAATTTAGCACATAATTTTATAAAATCAAAAAGTGTGCACATAAACCTCAACTCTGCTCTCCCCCCCCCACCCCCTCCCAAGAATGCCTCTTCCCAGGTGCAAAACCAGGTTGTGCGTGTATGGCCATTCTCTGTACGTACCCAGATCAGTCCAGATTCCTGAGTTTTGCATCCCTGCCAGCAGATGGAGACAGAGAAAATTTTACTGACACTGCTACAGAACCTAGATGTACCTCCTACAGTTCCTCAGTATTTCTCTGTCTCCAGCTGATGGAGACAGAGAAACGGTGGTGTAAAACTTGCAGTCTGGAGAAGAGAGAAAAAAAAAAGATTTCAATAAAAGAAGATTTCTGGATCCCCCCAGGGGATTGTGAGATTCTGGTGGGGCTATCCTCCCTGGTGTGAGGTGGATGAGCAGTGGGTTGGTGACCCTTCTGTTTAGTTCACTCCTAATTCCATAGGTCTGGTGGCCCAGATCCCTCATCCTCCCCGAGGTAGCCTTGGATTCCGCTGGCAGCTCTGCACTTCAGCACAGAGAAGCAGGGAAGTACCCCTTTTATTTTAGCCTGGGCTGAGTCTGAACTTTATGATTAAAGTTTTTGTTAACAAGAAAAGAAAAGAAAGATAGGAGCGACAAAGCTCTGTGTGATGGGGGGTCAGCGATTGAAGCAGAGGCGGGGCTTAACTTTCCCCTTGTGAGTGTGGTGGAGTGGTAGTTTCCCCGAAGCATGGCCCAGGAAGCTAAGTGGTAATGGCGTATGGCAAGCCTTGTTGCGCTTGTGGAACATCGCGTTCGTGGCTTAACAGGGTGGGTCTGTGTTCAGGCTGTATATCAGGGAGAGAAGGTTCCTCGGGAGGGCTGGAGGCATCTGCTGCAGCTTCCCAGTCGACACAAGTGTCCAAGTCTTTCATAATCAGCGTGGGAATGTCGGCCATTTTTAATCCTTTCACAGGGCCATTGGCATCAGTGTGGGAGGCAGGAAGATCACCACCACACTTGTCACTGGTGGTCGCTTTCACTAAGGAGGAATGGGGAGACTCTGAATATGGGGATTTCCCATTGAATAGGGACTCGAATGACTCCAGACCTTTTCTGCTGTCTTAGTGTTACTTATGCATGAGGCATATCTGGCTAAGAGAGCAGCAGGGTATCCCTCTAAGTCTCTGTCCTGGACTTCCAGGGTTTTTCCCGGCCACTGAAAACTCCTGTGCATGTGAAAAAGGAAACATTCAGAAGATCATTTGCCGGACCCTGGGTCTTTCCTCTCGGACAGATAGAGCTGTAATTGGCACTGATAGCTCAGAGGATCTGGGGGCGGATATGGGGGATTCCCCGATGCCTGATGCAGCAGATTCGGCCATAGACACAGAATAGGCATGTGCATGCTTTTTCTACACGTGGCTATTTCTTGATGGGAGCATGCATGTGCAGGATCTTGTGTACATACAGCCACAGCCTAAATTGAGCATGTTTTTGTGTGTATAGCCATGACCTGGACATGAGCACATACTTGCGTGGGTGCTTGTGCCCTATGATCGCGACCTAGACTCATGCACATATTTCCGTGTGTCCTTGGAGTTGTCCACGTACGCCCGGATGGCGGTGGTGTGCATGCAGGAGGCTGCCTAGAACAACATTCAGGAGAAATAGGCGTTGAGGATGAGCAAGTCCAAGCCGCCTTGCTGTCTGTGAGATTTGCCGTCTGAGGGGAATCCAGACCTCACTCTTTCTGTGCTTGTGTTAGCACTATCTGTTGCTCAAGGTGAGTAGGCAACTAGAGATTTCGCCAATATTGGGACGTCCCCTTGGCCTATGGTGGCTCCAGAGGGGAGGGGAGTGGTGTGTGAGGTGAGGCAAAGCTCAGTTTTCCTTCCCTTTGTAAGATGGCAGAGGCCTCCCTGAGTGAAGGATCAGGTAGGGCCAGGTTTGGGCCTATGGGCCTCGAGATAGATCCCGCCTCCTTTTCTTGGGGGGGGGGGGGGGGAGGGCGTTGTTCCAGGGCCTGCAGACCTTTCTGCAGGGGCGCCCGATGGAGCTGAAGCAATTACTATGTAGAGGTTGTGTGCTTGGGCCTCCCATTTGTCAGCCTCTGCGGGCAAACACTGCAGGGAGGCAATCCCTGGATGTGGATCCTGTATGTCGGAGGTTTCTGATGGGGAATTGGTTTTCTCACCTCTAGAAGAGGGATAAATTGCATTGGATTGGGAGCTACATTGGACTCTACTCAAAGTTGAGTTGTCAAGTTTGTTGGCTCAGACCCTGAAGAAGCTCGATGGAACTGGGGACAAAGTAACGGATTTGCAATCGAAAGATCCCATATTGGTCACTTTAAGTAAAGCATCCTGTTTCTTTCCCCTCCTGTATCCCAGTCAAAGGTCAGTTGATTTGTGAGTGGAAAGCCCTGGAGGCAAGTTTAAAAAAATAAAAAAGGGGATGCACTTTGGCGAGTTTGTGCCCATTGGACCCAAAAGCAAGGGAATAGTTGAAGATAGTTCTGTTGGTATGCACTGTTATAAAGTGAGCCACCACCCCGGTGGAAGGAGGGGCAGCTCTAAAAGATGATCAGGATAGGAGGGTTGAGGCTTTCCTTAAACAGGCCTTGGAGGCCAGACCAATAAATTCAGAAATTGCTTCTTGCTGCTGCCTGGTGGCTGAGGCTGGTTTGCATCTCTCAGGAGACACAAGAAGTGGGTTCCGATGGCAGTTCGCTATTGGAACCAGGAGCTGAATTATAAAGCCAAGGCAACTTTGACTTGGTGCGGATGGCTGCCAGAGGGGTAGTTCATGATAGCAGCTAGGCATCAATTATGGCTTTGCAATCGGTTGGCAAACTCTATTTTCAAGGCCAGTCTCACAGGATTGTCTTTTATTTGGGAGTGAATTGGATTAGAGGGCAAATACCTGGGCCAAATTTAAGGTTACTCAGTTGCTGGTGGACAGGAAGATGGCATTGCATCTTTTTGGTGTGAAGAGCCACTCCAGGATTTCCTGGCGGTGTCATCATTACAGCGGAGCATCTGATCGTCTTGTCCCGCTGTAAGATGTCAGTCCTTTCGGCCTAAGAAGCCTTGCAAAGATGGGGGCTCTGGTGCCGCAACATTCCCATCTTTGCACTGAAGGTGTGCGGGCTTATCTTCTGGATCAGGAGATATGCAGGTGTCTATCTCACTTTTATCAAAGAGGGTCCAGATTTCAAAGGATCAGTAGGTTCTGGAGGTGGGAAGACGGGCCAGGCTCTGGAATTTTTCCAAATTCCTCTCGACGCATTTAAGGTTTCTCCATGCAACTCTCTATATAAAAGAGTGGCAGTGGAGACTGCATTAAGGAGGTAGTTGGATTTCAAGGCCATATTCCTGTTCCTAAATCCTATGAAAATACAGTGCTATTTCATATTTTTTGTTGTTCCTAAAGAGGAAGAGAGGTCCTTTCGGCCTATCCTGAATCTGAAATGGGTCAATCATCTTTTTGATGTGGCTCATTTCGGAATGGAAATTTTACATTCTGTAATAGTGCTAGTTCAAGCAGGGGAATTGTTCATATCTCTCATCCTAGTGGAGGCTTGTCTACATATTCCTATTCACCTGGAACATCAATGTTTCCTGGGACATTTTTAATTTCAGGCCCTGCCCTTCAGGCTGGCTACTGCATCTAGGACCACCTTCAAGTTCATGTAGTGGCATCCCTGCACAAGGCAGGCATTCTGGTCCATCCATCTCTGGTAGACTAGTTTATGCTAGTCTAAAGTGCAGAAGAAAGTCACTGGGTGTCTGACAAGGTTGTTTTCTTGTTTTAGGAACTGGGTGGTGAACTTATCTAAGAGCAGTCTACAGCCTTCTCAGGCGCTAGAGTATCTTGGCGTGACTTTCGATATAGAGCAGGGCAAGGTCTTTCTCTTTGTGAGGATTTTTGTACCACTAGTTCCCAGGTCGGAGTTGTCTCCGGATGGCTTGCACTTGTCCAGAAGGGGATGTCTTCAGGACTATGCTCTGTCTGAGCCCTGCGGCTCTGAGATCCTGACAAGTCTTTATTCTGGCAAAATCTCTTAGGGGTAGATTTTCAGACGAGCGCGAACAGCCTACTTTTGTTTGCGCTCCAGGCGCAAACAAAAGTACGCTGGATTTTAGTAGATACGCGCGTAGTCGCGCGTATCGGCTAAAATCCTGGATCGGCGTGCGCAAGGCTATCGATTTCGTATAGCCTGCGCGCGCCGAGCCGCGCTGCCTACCCCCGTTCCCTCCTAGGCCGCTCCGAAATCGGAGCGGCCTAGAAGGGAACTTTCCTTTGCCCTCCCCTCACCTTCCCCTACCTAACCCACCCGCCCGGCCCTGTCTAAACCCCCATCCTACCTTTGTCGGGGGATTTACGCCTCCCAGAGGGAGGCGTAAATCCCCGCGCGCCAGCGGGCCTCCTGCGCGCCGGGCCGCGACCTGGGGGCGGGTACGGAGGGCGCGGCCACGCCCCCGGGCCGTAGCCACGCCCCCCGTACCCGCCCCCAAAACGCCGCGCGCTCCGGCCCCGCCCCCGACACGCCTCCCGACACGCCCACTCCGAAAACCCCGGGACTTACGCGAGTCCCGGGGTTCTGCGCGCGCCGGTGAGCCTATGTAAAATAGGCTCACCGGCGAGCAGGGCTCTGAAAATCCGCCCCTTATTGTCCTGACAGTGAGCACAAGTGGGAAAAGTTCTCCTGCTTTTTGGTTTGTCCTCTGGCAGCTGAGACAGGGGGATAGTCTGAGAAAGTTATTACACTAAGGGCATTGTAGGCCAGGTGACATTCCGTGTCCTTAGTGTATGTGAGAATTTGGAGGGTCTTCGGGTCCTGCTGTAGTGTTCACAGTGTGCAGCCTATTCAGGCTATGGTGTTGCACATTTTGACTTTTCTACAGGATGGTTTGGTCAAGAGTCTGACTTCTAACTTTCTGAGAGTGCAGATAGCAGCCTGGGCTATCTTTGGGGTACAGTGCGGGGATATCCTTAGTCCGTGCATCAGGGTGTGTTGTATTTGCTTGCTCCAGTGCGAAAGATCTGTCCCTCTTGGAACCTTAATCTGGTGCGTAGACAATTGTGTGAGGCTTGGTTTGAACTACTGAGAAGGGCAACCTTAAAGGACTTAAATCTTGAGGAGTTTTGGGGTTTTTTCGGTGGCTATTTGTTCAGCCAGGAGGATTTTGGAGCTCCAGGCATTATGTCTAGATCCATTTCTGCAGATTTCAGAGTTGGGGGTGACACTGAGCATAGTGCCCTCTTTTCTGCCAAAGGTGATTTCGATGTTCACTCTTAATGAGATTGTGGCTTTGCCAGCCTTTCCAGATTTGGATTGCTCTGCGCCTCATGCAAGAGAACTGAGGCTCTTTCAACGTGAGGCATACATTGGAGCAATATCTGAATGTTGCTATTGAGTTTCGTAGATCAGTTCACCTCTTTGTTCTATGGAATGGTCCAAAGAAGGTGTGTTAGCCTTCTAAGGCTATGCGTTGGCTTATGGCGATTGGTTCAACGTATATACCTAAAGGTTGTCCGGTGCCTGAGGATAGGAGGGCTCACTCGACTCGTTCTAGGTGACCTCTTGGGCCGAGGCTCAGCAGGTATTTCCACAGGGGATTTGCAGGGTGGCTACTTGGGAGTCGCTGTACAATTTCGCCAGATGCTATTGCTTGGATGTCGGAATTCCGGCTCCAGTGGGCTTTGGTGACTGTTCTGTAAGTGGGACTCTCTGGGTCCCACCAGTTTAGGGATGCTTAGGTACATCCCAGGAGTCTGGACTGATCTGGATACACAAAAGGAAAGGAAAATTGGTTCTTACTACAGAAATTAAAATTATCAGGTATCACATATCAGTCCAGAGACCCGCCCATTGAGAGTGGGAGAGTAGACTACTCGTTCTTATGGTTTGTATGTAATGTAGAGTTGTTGGTGTTTTTCCACGCTCTTTCTTTATTTTATTTTCTGGGATGGAGTTTCCAGTTGGTTACAGTGGCACCATCCTCCTGTTCATTGGGTGTGTTTACTGTTAATATTTTTTAGTGTGAATATCATCTTGGCTTGGGTGCAGGTCAATACTGAATGACTACAAGAGGTACACCAGGTTATATAGCAGTGTCAGTAAAACTTTCTCTTGTCTCCATCTGCTGGCAGGAAGACAAAACACAGGAGTCTGGACTGATCTGTGGTTCTACAGGAACAAAAATTAGCAGGTAAGAACCAATTTTCCTTTACTGTCCATAAAACTATTTAATGCGCATAAATAGCTTTTAAAATTACCCCCTTAATGTACACATTTGCTCTGCTCAGACCTTGTCCATGCCTTTTCTTCCCAGTTGTTCAGAAGATGTTTCTAGATCCTGGGGTGGAAGCAAGGAGGTTGGGGGATAGCCTGTAGAGCCTTGGCAGGACCATGTCACTAGCTTAAAGTAATCCAATTGTCTGAGCATGGCTGAAACTTGAATCATCAAAACGAACCTACTATCAGCTCAGAATACCTCTTGGCTTTAAATCAGTAGTGGCACACTGAGAGGTAGTTGAAAAATAAGCACATTTCTTCACTGCTTCTAGTTGCTGGGGATTATTTTTCTTACTTCTATCCTCTGGATTTTTTTTCCCTACTTTTTTTTAGACCATTTGTCTTTTCTCGATCAGTTCCATTTAGGTCCAAGGCTGTGTGACTGCATTTCTTTGCTCCATTGGTGTACTTGTTACATAATGAGAGCCATTCACCTATCAGAATGCAGGAACAGAGCCATTGGAATAGGGGAGGAGTGCCCTAATGTCAATATTCAAAGTGGATCTTCTGTGTGAATATTTTTTAGTTTTATTTTTTTGTAATTGAAAATGTTGAAAAATGTCAGTGATGGGCAACTTCGATCCTTTAAGGGTTGCAAACAAGTCTGATTTTAGGTTAACCAGAAACTGCAAATAAATCTCATGACTGTGTCTGAATGTGCCGTAGACCAGAACTATTTGAAGCCCTCGAGTGCTGACGTTGCCTGCCCCAGGATTACAAGATTCACAAAGCTCCCGTTCAGTTTGACCTTGGAAGTAAAACTTAACCTCCACACATAAGCAATGTGAAATAAAACAACACAGTGGTTTCCCATTGTATGTGGTGCCAACTGGTTTTGATTGATTTTCCCACCTGCTTTATAACTACTACTAAAGGAAATGAAATCTTAATGAAAAAAAAGCTGTTTGATTAAAACAGCAACACTTTGATAAGTAATATGGCATGAGAGTCTCATAATGGAAGAACATGTATACAAATTTCCCACCTGATGCCACACCAGAATGAATCCCATGTGAACCCCATGTGAGTCTGCTGCACCGCTTCATAAAGCACATTTCAGTCCTGACCATGATCTTTTAAATCATGTCCAGTGGCATAATCTTTTCAGTATATAGTCACAGCTTTGAAACTGCTTTTGTGTGTGTGTGGTACTTTTCTGGTGATGCTTCTCAGCATAGGAGGTTCAGGAAACGCTTTCCTCTGACTTACTGACTGCTGAGTTCCAATTGTTGTTTGTGTTGAACGAGTGTTTGGTAAACTAGTTAGGTGCAGATGTGTTTAGGGCCCTGTGTCGGGAGTGGGTGCCCACTTCCCATCGGTCAAAGAGCAACTTTAGAAGTTGGTAAAGCCTATGCATTTCTCCGACTGTGAAATGTAAGTATCGTGGCCTTTGTGTTCTGTGTGTTAGTCTCATAATGGAAGAACGTGTATACAAATTTCCCACCTGATGCCACACCAGAATGAATCCCATGTGAAACCCCCATGTGAGTCTGCTGTAAAAAGAATCTGCCTGACATGCCCTGGTGAGCTTTTTCTGGTGTTTGGGTAATGCCGAGGGGAGAGGACGTGTGTTCTATCTCAGCAGAATCTCAAACTATTAGCAGTTCCGGTATTTGGCTCATATTAATTTGCTCATGGATTCCACTATAGCCTACCTGCCTGAGGAATTCGCCCCTTTATTTTTTTGCCTGCTTCCTAAATAATTAAGTTATAGATTGACCCCAGATGGTGATCTGTACTACTTCATGTGGGAAGATTTCAGACACTGCAGTCTTGAGTTTAATCTGAGGGCTGCAAGTACTCCTTGGATTATCCACTGAGGCGTTTGTATTGCTCCTTGAAAAAGAAGCTGATAATATGTGATTCCGTGTATGTAGACACAGTTTCTCAAACCTGTCCAGATGATCCTCGCAGCCAAACAGGTTTTCATATCATCCGCAATGAATATGCATGAGATAAATTTGCATGCACTGCCCCCCATTGTATGCAGATCTGTCACATCTCATATTCCTTGTGGTTATCCCAAAAATCCAAATGGCTGTAGAGTCACCAGGTCTGGTTTGGAAAGCCCTGCTTTAAGGCATGCACACTCAGTTTGTACCCTTTTGCTATGGAGACCTTGGCTGCTGTTTGTGTTCGCCTTTCTAGACTGCAATGATGCCAGCATAAGAATGAGTAGAGAAGTATGACCCTAGGGCCAGGGACTTCGGCCCACTTGAACCGGTTGCCTAACGTTTTTGGAATAAGTTGCTAAACTAGAATCAAACTAAAATTTAAAATAAATAAATAAACTAGAATCAAACTGGACCACATCAGATTTTTCCTGAGCCAAGCCTGAACTGGTTCCAGTCCATGTAGAAGGCCATAAGAAATCTGGGCTACTAAAATTACTGGTGATGAAGGCTTATGATGTAACAGAGGAATATTTTACAATTTCCGTAGCATAGCAGTTTAATCTAGTCCAACTCTTTTTTCGATTTTTTTCTGGGTTTGGGGTTTTTTTTTTTGTTTTGTTTTTTTTTACCTGCAGTACTGTACTGATGTTTTTCTTGTTCAGATCTTCCATTGCATATATAATAAAAGCCAGAATGGCTCAAACTGCTCTAAAATGGACATATCTTAAACTATTTCCGAAATAACAAGAGTATGATCTTGGAAACATCTGAATCCAGTTTCACCTCCATCATGTACTATGTGACCTTCAACAAGTTGCTACCTTAGCAGCTTGTATGTTGTAATCCCCTAATTATTTAATTATTTATTTCTGTTACTTTATTTGTGTTGATAACATTGTAATTGCTTAAACACATTTGCAAAAAATCCTGTTAAATGTCTTAGGATTGCTTCTTAACCAATCCAGTTAATCAATAAAACTGTAGATCAGTCTTCAGGTTTCTGAAAGCAAGCTCCATGCATTTGGAGGATGTGGATACAGCTTTTCTGTTTAGCTATGGCTCTGGATGTCCCATTGGTGTTGTGGAATTCATAAAAACCAGATTGACCTAAAGTCTCGTTCATGGAACAGAGGACTTAACTCTTTTTGTCTGCCCCAGTCCATTTCAGCTTGCGCAAGTATTCAGAAATAGGATAGTAACCAGGAATTGGTTCCAGTAGAATTATTACTGAATTCTCCCTCAGGTCCTGTCTGCTGATCAGTGAAGTCAAACATCTGATGAAAGCTCATGTCACTTTAAGGGACACATTCCCAGATTCTGTCCTTGAGAACCTGCAACAGATTGTGTTTTTTTTTCAGGATGTCTGTAATGAATATGCTTGAGAGAGATTTGCATACATCTGAACCAAGAATCGGGGTAATTTTGCCTATTTTGGTCACCCTGACTGGTGTGGGGTTCTTAGGAACTGGAGTTAGGATTACTGTACTGACATAACAATAATAATAGAAGAATCCTGATCCAAGATTTCCCCCTCTCACTCTCACCCTATGCCTCTGATCTAATCCCGCTCTCTGCCATGTAATTTCTGGGCGAGACCAAAAGTTTTAGTTTTATGTTTTAATAACTGTGTATGTATTGCTGTACCCCACCCTGAACTTTTTTTGGAGGTGCATGAAACAAATACTTATAAGTAAAAAATAAATAAGAGCATATATCATGCTCTAGTTTAATCTTAGTTGTGTGTGACTTTAGGCAAGTTATTTTTTCTCTTTTTCTCTGTTCTAATCCCTGCTCTGCAACTAACCTTAGATGCTTTAGCTTACACAACTATGGTTAGATAATGATGATTATGATGATCACTTTTGTTCCTTCTCCTCTTTTTCCCTTTTAAAAGCTTTCAATGCAGTCCAGGAACAGAAATGTGCCGCCTGGTCATCCACCCCAGAGATGGCTGCATGTAGGTCTCTGAAGCATCAAGCCCTACAGCATGTGATAGAATTCTGTTTGGATGAAAGGCACTATAGAAATCGGATTATCATCTGCTATCTTGGATGGTAGAGCATGATGGCCGAAATTGTATTGTTACATTTGCGCTTCAAAGACATTTTTTTTTAAGTGTCTGTTATTTCTTATTTTATAGTTGTCTGGATTGCACAGCTGTAGCTTTGTTAAACCGCGGAGCTTAGCCGAAACTATCTTTCGGCATGAGCGAGCATACAACGGAGGAAGGTGCCCTCTCTCCATTCCATTTGCATGCAGGCGCCACAAAGAGCGCCTCTGATTGAGCTTGCATGTCTGAACTGCCACGGCATACATTTTACACCAGCCCTGCTACCATTGGTTGCCTCAGCACCCTGAGCCCTGTTTGCTAAGGATTTTTCTAGGCATAAAACTGGGAGGAATCGCCCATGTGGAGAAAGGTTCAGTACTGAGAGAAAATTTGTGATCCCCCCTGTATATTAGCACAACTTATTCTACAAACATGATTAGATCCTAATCTAACCCTAATAAAGATAACCCTCATTGAATAAATAACTCAGACAGAAAAGATATATTTTGATTTAATTATTCAACAAAAAAATTCAGCAATAAGTATCCTTGTGAGAAAAAGTATATGAACCCCTCAATAAACATTTCCTGTGACTTGATGAATTTTGGCCCATTATTCCACAGAGAGCTGATTCAGCTCCATAAACTTTGAGGGCATCCTTGAATGAACAACTTGTTTCGCCACATTTCAATAGGGTCTAGGTTGGGTCTTTAACTTGGCCAGTCCTGATGTAGCAAAGTAGCCCTGCACTGTGGTATCTTCAGCACCATGCTTGGAAGGTCGTATTTTGGTTTTCCCCAATATAAAATGTTTTTTTTTTTGTGATTGAAAAAGTTCAGTTTTTGACTCATTATTCCAAAATTCTCATAGTCATCTAGATACTTATATTGGTAGCTTGTGTGTGGCATTTTAACCCTTTGCAATGCATTTCAGTGGGTAATTATATTTTAACTAACTGGTCAAGATAGTCAGTCTTCACGTGTCTGAAAGGTCTTTGCCCCCTGTTCTTATTCAGCTCGGTGGAAAATTATTTGTTTACAGAGATCTCCATAACTATTATACCTTTAGGTGTACATCGATAGTGGACAGGTAAATATGAGAACTTTTAACTGAATAGTATTAGATTTGCTGAGTTTGTACGGTGTGCTTTGATTGTTTTAATGGATTGTATTTTATATTCTTTGGTAATCTGCTTAGAACATTGTTTGAATCAGTGGAATATAAAAACCTTTTGGACCTTTTATATAGTACTGGATGCCCATACTGGGTCATGCAGATTTACTCTACAGGGTGGTTTACTTGTTACCCAATTATTTAAGAACCAGATTCTAATTAGTCTATTAATTGCATTAAGGAAACCAGGGGTTCACCTATTATTTCTCACACTGATTCTGATTGTTTTATTGTTCCTACTTGTACATTATTGTGTCTCAAACTCAGAATTGTTCTAATTTATACCCTTTTATTGGTTTTGGTTAAACAAAGGGTATCATGGTAAAACCTTATCTTCATTATTATACTTGGAGTTCACAAACTTCTGTGTGTAAGCTCTAGATGTGCCCGGAGAAGGCTCAAGCTGGTGAATGGCTGAAAGTATGTCTGCAGCAGTAGTTCCCAGTATTGCTGCATGGTCGGATTAGTACATTAAAATCTAGAAGCCAATCTGGTGGGCAGGAAGTTCTCTGGTGGCAATAAGAGGATATTTCTTAAGACTTCAGCTAATGGGGTGTTTGGGTTCTGGATGTAAGTACTCCATATTGTCTCCTTTTTAATTAAACTGTTAAGGCAAGTAGATTTTACTGAAAAATACTTAAAGGATTCATTTATTTGCGGATCATCTTTAAATGTTCTGATCTATAGCTTCTATTTCTCCTGCAGTAGAACTTTAAAGCAAACAAAGATATGAATTGGTAACTTTTCTGATTGTGGTGTGTGTTTAAGAGGCATACATAATTTTTATTTATTTATTTTTTTGCTCAAATCTCATTTTAGAGGGCTAGTGCTTGCTTTGGCTTATGTTGTTATATTGTAGCTTGGCCATAGTGGGCAGAAGCAGGTACTATGGAACTGCTGTCCTGAGTATACTGAGAGGAATATTTTGCAGTTTTAATGCTGGTTTTTTTTGTTTGTTTTTTTTAACTCCCTTATCCAGGCCAATGAAGAGAGCTTGGAATCATTAACCTCAGCCCCCAGACGGGAAGCCATGAGCAGCCTAGTACCAGACAGGAGCTGCTATGAATTGCTCACTGTTATAGGTAACATCGCTGGGAAAGTGTGGTGCCTTTCTGTGCTATGCCAGACCTGTTGTTGCAGATCCTCTGATTGTTTGTTTATAAGTGTTTTGTTTGAGTCCTAGTTTTGGCTCAGGCTCCTCCTGTTGCCTGCCTTCTTGGTCATTAGCTGGCCACGCAACATTCAGGGTGATCCCCAATGGCTGCTAATGCCATGCTACAGAGTTTTGCCTATATTTTGAGGTGGGTGATTATGGATTGAAGACAATAAGGAAAACTCAGGAAGCTGCACTGGATGGAGCCCTGATGAGACAAAGAGAGACCAATAAGATGAAAGAAAGGGGAAATCATTTTTTTATTTAAAAAAATAAACACTACAGATATCAATTTTCTGTGTTTTTTCTAGCAGTGTAATTTGTACTTCCAGCCAGCTCTGGACATCTAATAGCACTTGTGGAAATATGCTTTTAAAGGTTGACTATACCTTTCTTGTTTGGTTACTGTAAAATATTTCTGAAATCATTTCCTATAAAAGGTGGTGATGTTGAAATGGTGTCTGTTAATATCCGATTTTCCTGTTTTAGAATTCATTTAGCAGTAACCATGGAAGAGGCGGCACTCATAAGTGAAACAGCAAAAGTTCATTATTTAATACATCTAAACCCTCCGTCCTTTTAGTTCCTGTATTGGAAACCTTTCTGAAATGTTGGACATTTTGGAGACTTTATGTAACTAACTTTGCTTTTTTTCCACTGGCCCTCTAGCAGCCTCTTCCTCTTCTCCTGGGCATCCTAGTATCATCATAGAGAACATCAAGGGTCCAAAGCAGTTTTCTCTCTGATTTTACAGCTTTACCTGAATGTTGATTTTGAATAAACTGCCTCCATCCCACCTGCCTTGATCAGCTGAGGGTGGCAGCACTGGGTGCCAAGCTTGGGGAGAGTGGGGGGGCGACATTCTACCCTTTTGTGTCAAATCTGGGAGCCCAAAAGGGAAAAGGGGGGGGGGGTGCTCGGAGCCCTGCAGCTGAGCTTCTGAAAACTGCCCTGAGACAGTAAATCAAGAAAGCAAGGGTGGCCTAGACAGACCTTATGACTTGAGTGTTCTTGCAAAGCTGCTCACAAATGTATTTTCCATTTCTTAGGTACTGGCTTTGAAGAGTTAATGACTGTGAACCTGGCCAGGTATAAGTCATCGGGACAGTTTGTCACGGTCAGAAGAATTAATCTGGAGGCATGCACCAATGAAATGGTAACATTGTTGCAGGTAATAATGCCTTGTCTTATTGATTTTAGCAATTTGCCAATGCCTTATGCTTCGGAAACATAATGTTCAGCCATCTTGGGGATAGAAGGTCTTTGCTGATAACTTCCAAGAAAGGAAAAAGGCAGGGCTAAAGATTTCAGAAACTGGAAATAGATGTCAACTTTTCTTGAAGACCAAAAACGCACTACCCAAAGAATAGGGGATAAAAGATCTGTGTTTAAATTACTCATGTTAAGAAGAGCTTAATTTGTAGACAAAAAGGAAATGGGAATGGGGAGGAAGGGAGCGAGCGAGGCCAGGGACAGGTGTGATCTGTGAGAGGAACCAAGGCTGGGGATGAACTCTCTCTCTCCCCCATTCACACACAAACTCTGTCACATACACACACATGTGAACACACTATTCCTGTACATGTCCAGATCAGTCCAGACTCCTGGGTTTTGCATCCCTGCCAGCAGATGGAGATAGGGAAAGTTTTACTGACGCTGCTACATAATCTGGTGTGCCACCTGCAGTCCCTCAGTATTTCTCTGTCTCCAACAGATGGTGGTGCAAAACGTGCAGAGGCTTAATTTTCAAAAAAAAGTCCATATAAGGAGTTGAGATCAGTCCCATCTAGTGTCCCATCTTGTTTAGGTGTAGTAGGAGTGTGGCTGGCCTCTGGTACTTTCAAAAGGCAAGATATACAGTGGATGCTAATAGTCCTCAGGGAGGAATATGCCTTAGAATTTGCTTGCCTGATAAAGGAAGCTTACAAGATTTCTCTTTGCGACTCCAATCACAAACAGGAAGCAGCTTACACCTCAGTAGCTCTGCTGTTGCTTAGGAAGACTATTTTCCATTCAGATGGAGTCTTTGAGGACGGTAATAGCGACGATAGATAAGGAGGAGCTTTTTTGGCATCTCTGGATTTGACAGAGGCTTATCTGCATATAGCCATCAGGCCGGAGCACCAGTGGCTTCTGAGATTCATGATCCTAGGGGAACATTTTCAGTTTTGGGCCCTTCTGTTTGGGCTGGCAAAAGCTCTGCGTACATTCACCAAGGTGATGGTGGATGTGGCAGCAGCCTTACAACGGGAAGGTGTGCTGGTTCGGGCTGCTGGTGCATTTGTATCTGCATCAGACCTCTGTCAGTAGTTTGTACAGAAGGTGCTGATACAGTTGAAGTCTCTAGGCTCGGTGGTGAATCTAGCAAAGAGCCATCTTGTTCCCTCTCAGACCCAGGAGTTTCTGGTGCTCAGTTCGACACGCTGGAAGGGAGAGTTTCTCTCCCGGAAGAGAGGATGTTGAAGTTGCAGGCTCAGATTCGACACCTATTGAGGCTTTCGATGCCCAAGGTCGGGGACTATTTGTAAGTCCTGGGCTCTGTGGCATAGTCATTTGAGCAGGTGCCTTGATACTCTGGTGTCATCATTGGAACTGGTTCCTTGGTGTTTGCACATATGAGGCCTCTACAGAGAGCTCTTCTCTCCTGGTGGAATTCGTACTCTAAAGAATTGCATCTTTCCCTTTTGCTGCTTCTTTGGAGCAGTTTGGAGCAAGATGTGGAGTTAGCAGTTCCAGATTGGGTGGCCTTTCACTCCGGAGAGCTGTATGTCAGGTTCAATCGGCACAGGGCCAGTGGTCGCAGAAAGAGGCTTTGTGGTCATTCAGTCGATTAGAGTGAAGAGCGGGGTGTTACGCTTTGCTTGGCTTTCTGCCACAATTACATGGCCGTCCGGTGTGGTTCCTAGTGGGTAGTGTGACAACGGTGGCCTAGATCAACCGACAGGGAGGAACCATGAGTTGGGCGATGGCTCAGGAAGCCCAGGAGTTGTTTTTCTGGGCAGAGCAGCTTCTAGAGCAGATATCAGTGTCTCTCATCGCCAGGGTGGACAATGTTCAAGCGGATTACATCCCGGGGAGTGGGAACTGTCGAAGACAGCGATGCATCTCATTCATCAGAGATGGGGATAACTTCATAGAGAAAACACCAAGGTGTCTCAACAGCCATCAGTGAGAGCACGGGGCAGAAGGCATCGGTGCTCTGGTTCTGCCATAACCTCGAGGCGTTCTTCTGATGTCTTTCCTCCATGGTCTCTAGTGGGCAAGGTGATAACGGCGGATGGAGAAGCATCTGGACAATGTGATTCTGGTGGTTCCAGAGTGGCCACATCATCCATGGTTCGCTGATCTCGTAAACTTGGCCATAGGACTGCTGTGGTTCGGCCATCTGTTTAATCTTTTCTATCAGGACCTAATATTTTTCAGATCAGGCAGCTTACTTCTGTCTCGTGGCCTGGCTTTTATAAGGAGTCGCTGAGTTGGAGGGGATTTTCTAAAGCGGTTTTTGTCACTTTATTGCTGGCCAGGGGACCTTCCACATTCTTGGTGTATGTAAGTATTTGGAGGGTCTTCGAGCCTTGGTGTGCTGTTAGTAGAGTGCAGCCTATTCAGGCTGCAGTGTCATTTTGTTTTTTCTTTATGAGGGTTGATTAGGGGTCTGATATTTCAGGTAGCAGCCTTGGGCAGTCTCCGGGGTAAAGTGCAGGGTTATCCTCTGTCCACACATCCAGATGTATTATGTTTTTCTTCGGGGGGATTTGCATCCTCCGATGAGAGAGATCTATCTCTCCTGGAATATTATTCTGGTGCTTCAAGGAATGGATGATGTTCTGTTTGAACCACTGAGGAGGGCAACCATGAAGGACTTGTCTCTTAAGGTGTTTTTTCTGTTGGCTATTTGTTCAGCCAGGAGAATCTCGAAGCTCTAGGCTTTGTCTTGCTGAGATCCTTTCTACAGATTTCTGCCAGAGGTGGTTTCCACGTTCCATCTTATCCAGACTGAACTTTCCAGCCTTTCCAGATTTGGATTCTTCTACACGTCATGCAAGAGACCTTAGGTTCTCGGTCGTGAAGTGTTTATTATTGAGGTAACTAAAAGTTACTAATGAGTTTCATAGGTTAGATTACCTCTTTGTTCTGTGGAGTGGCCCAAAGAAGGGGTGTCTGAGTTCTAAGACTACTATTGCATATTGAATTAAGGAGGCGATTGACTCAATTTATATATCTGAGGGTTTGAGGGCTCACTCAGCAGGTATCTCCGCAGGAGATTTGCAGGTCAGATACTTAGAAGTCGCTGCATACTTTCGCCAGACACTATTGCTTGGATGTCGGGACCTTGGCTTCCATGGGATTTGGTGAGAATGTTCTCCGAGCAGGACTCCCCAGGTCCCACCCAGGGTAGGGGTACTTAGGTACATCCCAAGAGTCTGGCCTGATCTGAGAATGTACAGGAAAAGAAAATGTTCTTAACTGCTAATTTTCATTCCTGCAGTACCACAGGTAAGTCCAGAGACCCACCCAATGGAGAGGGGGAGAGTCTGCCACTCGTACTGTGGATTTGTATATAATGCATAGTTATTAATGGTTTTGGTTTTTCTAGGAACAAGTTTTCCATTTTTGTAGCAATTTCACCTTAATCCTGCTCTTCGGGGGAGTTTGCATTTAAGGATATTATTGTTGTGGTCGTCATGTCTTAGGTACAGGTCCATACTGAAGGACTGTAGGGGGCACACTAAGTTATGTAGCAATGTCAGTAAAACTTTCTCTGTCTGCATCTGCTGGCAGGGAGGCAAAGCCCAGGAGTCTGGACTGATCTGTGGTACTACAGGAAGGAAAATTAGCAGGTAAGGACCAATGTTCCTTATCCCAGCTCCCATCAGTGCTCAACGCCCAGCCATCCTTCACCCAGTCATGCTCAGCTCTTCCCTGCAGGCTGCCTAGAGGGGAGGGTTTGGATCCGAACACCCCCTGCTGCTCTGAAGTCTGAAAAGAAGCGGTGGAACCTTGTCCCAGGCCGTTCCCCCACAAATGGCAGCGCCACTGCCATTTTTGTAAATATGTAAATTTGTCGAGTATATTTAGTTTGCCTTCCCCCCCACCCTCCTCAGCTCCTTTGTTATCTACCTCCTCCCTCCCTCGCTTCCTTGTTCTACTGGTTACTTGTTACATGTAAAGCCTGTTGCTTGTTGCGTTCTCTGTAAACCGACGAGATGTTCCCAATGTGCATCGGTATATAAATGCCTTTAAATAAATAAATAAAAATAAAATTACACCCCAATAGCAAGTTAGAGCGATTAACCACTGCCTTGGTGAAGGGGAAATGCTAGGGAGGGGAGAGGGAGAAAGATTAATTGGAGGCGCAGAGAAGGGGTTTGTGCACGTGCTTTTCTTGATGTGAGGTCTTGTGCCAAAAGATGCTTGTGAGGTTTTGCCATCCTTTGTGTAACACTTGGTCGTGCCCCTGGTGGTTTTGTGAAACATTCTGATGAGGATCCTTGTTCTTTCAGAACGAACTCCACGTCTCAAAGCTTTTCAATCACCTTAATATCGTGCCATATAAAGCAACCTTCATAGCTGACAACGAGCTGTGGGTAGTTGCACCTTTCATGGGTTACGGTAAGTGGAAGCAAAAGCTGCCGAGAAACACCTCAGTCAACCAATTTCTAATCCATTCCACCGTCTTGGGACCCACTCCCAGACTGCTCATTTTATTTATGAGCCCCCCCCTATGCAGGACCGTATCAGAAGCTTTGCTGGAATGTAAGTAAACCACATCAAGTGCTTGTCCTTTATTTAATTCTCTAGTCTCTCAGTCAAAAAATGTTAATCGGATTCGTTTGATACAACTTTCCTCTGCTAAAACCATGCTGTGAATACTGTACGTAAAATCAGATTTATTGATGTTACTAAGAGAAAGTGAAATGTTCCTGAACATACCCAGATCAGTCCAGAGAAGTGGGTTGTGTATCCCTACCAGCAGGTGGAGTCAGAGAGCAAAGAACTTTGAGCACTGCCATATATAGAAGAGTGCTAACTGCCATTCCTCAGTATTTCTCTGACTCCATTAGGTGGTAGAGATGCACTCTTTTTTTCTTTTTTTTCTTTTTTCTTTATTAAATTTTCCATAATAATACAAAGCTTTAAATCTTTGCACAGAAATCTTCAGAAACAATTTATAAACGATCAAACTGATCATTAACAAAAGTTGAAAGAAGAAAAAAATATAATATTACAATTCACAAAATACTCTTTTGGGGGCGGACGTCAGAAAGATAAAATGAAGCCTACCACAAAGGAAAAAGATAAAGAAGAAATTGCCAATAGATTGCTATATCTCGTTACATTAATTTATTGCAGAGAAATTGGACTAACTATAGGTGGTGATTCCCTCATCGCCCTGTTTTGGGAATCGAGCCACACTTTGAGGTGTTCGGGATTAAGAAAAACATATGTATTATTATTATATTTCACGATACATCTACACGGGTACCTTAGCTGGAAAGTGGCTCCCAGTAGTCCAGTATCTTGCCTTAAAGCCAGAAATCCCTTCCTCCTCACTTGTGTGACTTTCGCAAGATCAGGGAAGATCTGGATGTTTTGGCCCATAACCTGGGTCCCTATATTCTGAAAATAATTTTTCATAATCAACCCCATATCTTTTTCATATATAAAAGAAATCAACAAGGTGGCTCTTCCCACAATCTCTGCATCTGAAGATTCTAAAAAAGCTGTCAAGTTCCCCAAGTCCATCTGATTCTGATTACCATCTCCTTGTGATCGAGAAAAGGGAAGAAAATAAACCTTGTTAAATGCAGGTATCTCTTCTGAGGCAATATGTAGCATCTCTATCAAATATCTACGTAAAGTCACTCTAGGCAACTCTCCCATTACTTTGGGGAAATTTAACAGCCTTAGGTTTAGCCTCCTGAAGCGGCTTTCCAGAAATTCAGTCTTTTTATTCAAGGCAGTATTATCTTGTACTATAGACATCTGTAGTTTCTGGATCTCTTTAATATTTGTTTCCATCTGCTGTACTTTATTCTTTTGCTCAGATAATTGCAGGTTGTGGTCCTGTGTCACCAAGTCCAATCGTGAGGAAATTTGGGTGATTTGAATCATAGTCCCCTGGATTGCCAAGTTTTGCTGGGCCAACAATTCCCAAATCACGTCCAAAGTTACCACAGGTGGTTTAGGAGGCATAGCTAGCCCCTGCTGTATTCTCCGGGTAACATCCTCCGGTGTTGACAAACCGGGATTGATAGTATAGGTAAAACAAATCTTACCACTATTTAGTTGGTTTCTCTCCGGACTCAGAACACTGCTCGGGCCCGCCATACCTCCTTGAGATGTCTCACTTCCGGGTATCTCAACCGCTTCTGCTCCCTCCATGGTTCGCACTGAACCCAATAGGTTTGTGGGTTCCAAAGCAGATTCTAGCGGTGATAACAGGGATATAACCTGAGGCAATCTCGGCGTTGGAGGGCTCAATGTAAGTTCCCCTGGTGAAATGGCGGCTTCTCCTCCGTTCTCAGCAGCGGGGACTGGCTTCTCCTGCTTAGTAACGAGGTGAGTGCACTTGGTGATCTTTTTGTCCCGCGGGGAGAGAGGGCGTTGGAGGGTATGTCCTCAATTTCCCCTTACGCTTCGGAGGCATAGTAGACTGAAAAAAATCCTTCTCTAACAAAAGAAACTGCGGGAGCTCCAACGAGCACTCCTAGCAAGCGGCCATCTTGACTCCAGTAGAGATGCACTCCTGCTGTCTTAGTTTTTAGTCATTGTGTTTTGTGGTACCTGGAAGTTACCAATGATTTTCAACGTTCCGATCGTTTGTTCATTCTATTTGGTGGCCCTAAGAAGGGAGACAAAGCGTCTAAGGCATCCATCTCTTGTTGGATTAAAGAGGCCATTTGTTGGTCATACATAGCCCGCGGACGACAAGTGCCTTTGGGTCTCAGAGCTCTTTCCACCAGGACCCAAGCTACTTCCTGGGCAGAATGTCAGTTGCTGTCGCCTCAGGAAATCTGTAGGGCGACTGTGTGGTCCTCGCTTCACACTTTCACTAAGCATTATCGATTGTATGTTAAGGCTTCTGATGAATTGTCCTTCGGTGAGAGTGTCCTGCATGCAGGTCTTTCGGGTTCCTGCCCAGTGTAAGGTGGCTTGGGTACATCCCACTTCTCTGGACTGATCTGGGTATGTTCAGGAAATGAAAATTGGTTCTTACCTGCTAATTTTCGTTCCTATAATACCACAGATCAGTACAGAGGCCCACCCAGTTACTGAAAGACTGTCTGGCTAGACTTTGCTATGTTTCTTTCTTTTTTCACGATGCTCCTTTTGCACATAAATTTGATGGAGCAGTTCTTTAAAATTTGTTCGGTTTATGTGTTTATGGGGCAAAGTGGTAGTTAGTTTTAGTTGGTTTCTACCCTTTGTTCCTTAGTTCTGTTTGCATGTGTTCCTTAGTTGCATGGGCTTGGGTACAGGTCAATACTGAGGAACGGCAGTTGGCACTCTTCTATATATGGCAGTGCTCAAAGTTCTTTGCTCTCTGACTCCACCTGCTGGTAAGGATACACAACCTGCTTCTCTGGACTGATCTCTGGTATTACAGGAATGAAAATTAGCAGGTAAGAACCAATTTTCATTTTTTGTATCTCTTGAAGGGTTGCAAAACATTCATACATATCCTTACTATTAGCAAAGAAAATGCATACTAATGCAGTGGATTAGTGAATCTGTCCCGAGCTACTAATTTGGATAAAACAAACGGTAAATTGGATGAGAATGGAAGGATAGATACTACCCTAGACTACCCATGCTGTAGAGTGTGCAATGCGAACAAAAATCCACAATCAGATGAAAAATCAATTGCTGAATCCAAATTAAATAGATCTGCTGCCAACTATCATACATACAACAAGGTGGTGGAGGTGAATGCTCAAATCCTCAAGCTACCTATTATAAGTGATTGGATCATCCTCATCCCCCTCCTTCCTTGTGAACTGGATATTTTTAAATGCTCTAAAAAGACAACAGATTTTTCAAGAAACTTTAAATACTCTAAAAACATATCTGAGTCTTGTAATCCAAATGTTGATGTGTGCTACTCTGAAAATTATATTGTCTTTTTAGAGCATTAAACTTTTAAAAAAAAATATCCAGTTCACAAGGAAAGAGGGGGACAATGATGATCCAATCACTTACAATCGATATGATTTGAGCACCTTGTTGTATGTATTCTAGTTGGCAGCAGATGATCTACTTAATTAAGTAGAGTGTGCATTAGCATGGGCAACTTTCTATGAACTTAGTATTTTGACTTAAAACTCACCATTCCAATAAGCTCAAGCTGAGGAACAGCAATGATCATACAATACAGGAGTACAATAATGCCTACCCAAGGACCTGGAAAATCCATTTAAAAGAAGCAAAATATTTGACCAATTTGATGCCCCCACCTATAACCCACATCAAAAGATCATCGTGCTTCTGAGACATGATGTACGCATGAGTGAAGGTGTGGTGCCTTGTCCATGATGTGTGTGATAGGACACTGTATATATGCCTTTTTTTTTTTTAACTTAAAATCTAAAATACATGGATACGAGGACTTGCAAGCAATCTATTGGATAAATATTCTTGTAGCCCATTTATAAATATGTGTAGTATTTTCATGGTGAAAATATATCTGATGTGTAATGTTGCTGCTTTGAGGTTATTTCTCAAAATAATTTTTTTTTGTTGTGGTAGAAATTATAATCTAGTTCCTCTTTGTAGGCTCAGTTAGGGATCTAATCGGTACCCAGTTCATGGATGGAATGAGTGAGTTGGCAATTGCATACATCCTTCAGGGAACACTGAAAGCTCTAAACTATATTCACCACATGGGCTATGTGCACAGGTAAGCAGTAACACTTGCTTACCATGGGAGGGAGAGGGATGATGAACTGTGCTTTACAATTTGTAATTATTCCTGGGGGATAGACATGGATAACGGTATTAGAGCAAGCACAGTAATTTGTTTCATTGCAGTACAGGGAAGAGATGGGCATTTGATTGCCTGCTTCTGTTTCTTGGTATGGTATGAACATGTTTTATAGTCTTCCAGGGAGAAGGCTATGCAATGTACTGATCCCATAAAGACATTTCCACTGCTCAAGCACCTGGTATCATATGAGCAAAGTGGCTTGTCAGCAAGCACTCTGAATGCATGAGAAGGATGATCAGAGGAAGAAAAGTATTTAAAGCAGGCCTTAAGAGATTAGTCCAGTCTGGTGGCTTAGTGGTGGCTGGGTAGTCTAGGGGATGCTGCAGAGCGGGGAGGGAATCTGTCATCATGCAGCGGTAACACCTAATGGTCGGATGTAAGAGCCCTGGTGTATGGCCACTGGTCAAGGCCTGTCACTGCAATGACTTGGCTAAGTGAGTTGAAAAGCAATATAAACTAGAGGGGAAATTCCCAGTGAGTTGTGAATGGAGGCCTATGATCCCAGTCCTGGTTCTGATTGAGCTGGAAGCTCCAAAGGAGCAGGATGAAACTACCAGGCCAGTAAAATAAAAATCCCATTAATCTGGCTTCTCCTTCAAATAAGTAAAATGAGTCTCATTCTGTTAACTGGCTGCCTTTTACTCAGGTGCATTGTACAAGACTGCACAATTGAGATAGTTATCTTACAGTTTCAAAACTTCATACAGATTTTGTTTCATATGAGTGGTACAGATGCTGCACGATGTTGCTCATTCATTAGGCTACTGCTGCCGACTCCTGGGGGTTACACTGACTGGAGCGAGAGTGCATGGCATCGCTCGCTCTGAAGAGATGCTGCTGGATCGCGCCTCGATTGATAATGCCGTGGGCTTGGGGGGGGGGGGGGGGGGGGGGAAAGGGGTGATGGCACACTTGGGCCCAGGAGGGAAATCAGTTACCGCCAACATTGAGTTCAGGCTCTAGGGATGATTTCCCTTCCAGCCCTGAGCCAGCACAGGAGCTCAGGGCTGTCTGGTCCATCATCCTTCAGAGTGTTGGGGTGGAGGTGAAGGAAGCTAGAGACATTGTTGCTTTGCCTGCCAGAACTTGTAGGACTGTAGCCTGAGCCCAAGTCAGTAATGTCAAGGGTGCATGTGATCTGAGAAATGAAACTGGGACCCTCTCCTAATCCCACCTCCTACCATTGTAACATTGCATTTTTCTTTCCTCCTGTTGCCTGAAGGAGCGTAAAAGCAAGTCACATCCTGATCTCCGTGGAAGGGAAGGTTTACCTGTCAGGACTGCGCAGTATTCTTAGTATGATTAATCACGGGCAACGTCTCAGAGTCGTGCATGACTTCCCCAAATACAGCATCAAGGTCCTTCCGTGGCTGAGTCCCGAAGTCCTACAGCAGGTAAGCTGCAAACACATTAAATATGTGATTTGCTCAAGGAGTGGGGTGTTTTTATTCTTATTGCAACAGGTCTTTTCCTGTAGTCCCTCCATTCTTTTGCCAAATTTAAAAAGATTTCTGATCTTTCTGGTAAACTCTAAATTGACAGAGGGATAGCCGATTTTGTCACCACCTGAAAGGTACTGGATTTAGCCATATGAAGTGGAAATCCATCAACCTTATGAAGAAACTTGCTCAGATTCAGAATGCTATTAATTCTCTCTCCACACCATGTCCTGCCTAATCCAATGCCTTCTCTTTGTTCTGTATATATAGTTTCCCATCTGTACATCATTTCATGCATCTGATGGACTCTGTCCTCGAAGCTTATGCTTCAATAAATTGGTTAGTCTATAAGGTGCCACCTGACTCCTGTCATATTTTTCTCTAAATTTAGAAAATCTGCAATCCTTATCACTTTGTCTAAGGAATTCATTGCTGTTAAGGTTTTTGCTCTGAATAGTTTATAGATAGGCTATCCGAGTGTAGGAATAAACCAGAACCCTGGAAAATATCCACAAAGAAAAACTTTAAAATCAGGATCCTTAGAACTGCCAAAAGTCTAAGTAGCTCTGCATCCTATGTGCAGTGTCGACTGGTAGTGGGAACGTTCAAGACTGCTTAAGTGTCTTGCACATATGGAGAAGAGACCTGTATGGTCCTAAATGTCCAGGTATATTACTCTCATTTGTAGATTTCTATAATACAAAGAAGCTCCCTACATGTTAGTGTTTCAACCATGGTGTCTGTTTCAAGGGACAAAGTTAGATGTTGCAGCTTCATCTGCATTCAGGCAGGCTTGCCCACACAAGTGGGTTATGCACTCCTACCAGCAGATGGAAACAGAGATCAACTGACTTGCTGATGTCACCCTCATATAGCACTGCACTGACATCAGCCTGTCAGTATTCTCTTCTCAAGCAGATGTTGGACATGCATTCCATTCTGTGGACTGCGGCCTAGTTAGGCTAAGTGATTATGAAGAGAGGCTAGCGGGTGGCTCCTGGAGTGAAAGGATGTTTTTTTCCCTTCTCAGTTGAGCATGACCCAGAGGAATATTGCACTTAAATGAGGGGCTTCGATAGTTGAGACTCCCTCTCTCAATGCAGCACAGCCTTGGTTTTATAGGATGATGACAGCACCTGAGGGGACAGTGTGGACTCCTTCCCTCATTGAAGCAGCTTTGGGGTTCAGGGGGACAACCAGTAGGTGGATATTTGGGATTCCCGTGCCCCCCCCCCCCCCCCCAGTTCCACTTCCTCTTCCTCATGATGGTTTCCTTGGGCACAAGGAGGATAAAAGGATATTTTATTTATTTATTTATTATTTTTCTTATACCGAATTTCATGACAAGAATCACATCAACCCGGTTTACAATTAACAATGTGTGTAAAGCAGAGGGTAACATAGTAATCAATATTCCAACTTCAAACACAGTAAACAATAGGATGGAAGTGAGAAAGTTACAATAAAACAGGGAGAATTAACTTGGATCTGGAAAAGGGGGAGATAACTGAGCAGTATAGTCCTTACATTGCAGACAATTACATAGTTGTATAGTAAGAATGAATCTATATGATACAGTTGGGTAACGTGATAAAAGGGTGCTGAGTATGAGTGTGGTTTCTTTTTTCAAACCAGTTTTTGAATAATAGTTAGTGCTGTTGGGTGGCAGTTTTAATCTAGGCCTGGGAATGCTTTTTTAAAAAGCCAAGTTTTTAGTCTTTTCCTAAATGTTAGTGTGCAGGGTTCTTGTCTCAAGTCAGGTGGGATAGAGTTCCATAGAGGTGGACCTGCTGAGGAGAAGGCTCTGCGACTGAGAGATTTATGTTGGTAGGTTTTGGCATGTGGAACCTGTAGTTATTCTTTGTAGGATTCCCTGATGGGTCTGGTGGATGTGTGTTTTTTAAAGGGGATTTGTAGGTCGAGCCGAGTGTGATGGTGGATGGCCTTGTAGATGATTGTGATGGATTTGTAGATGATTCTGTAGTGAATCGGTAACCAATGAAGGGCTTTGAGGATTGGGGAGATATGGTCGATTTTCCTGGAGTTTGTAAGGATTCTGGCTGCTGTGTTCTGTACCATTTGTAGTGGTTTGGTATATGAAGCTGGGAGGCCTAGTAGTAGTGAGTTGCAATAATCTAGTTTGGAGAAGATTATTGCTTGCAAGATTGTTCTGTAGTCCTGAGCGTGGAAAAGCGGCTTTATTCTTTTCAGAATATGTAATTTGTGGAAGCAATCTTTGGTGGTTTGGTTAATGAATGGTTTGAGGTTCAGACGGTTGTCTAGGATGGCTCCTAGGTCTCTTACGTGGGCGGTTTGAAGGAGGGCTGGTGGTTTTGAATGTGTGTTGTTTTCCGGTGATATGAGCAGGTATTCCATTTTTGAAGCGTTGAGGACTAGATTTAGGCTGGTGAGGAGGTGTTTGATTTCTAATAAGCAACTGTCCCAGAGTTCCATTGTTTTCTTGATGGATTCTTTTATAGGGATAACAATCTGAACGTTGTCAGCGAAGAGGAAGTGTTTCAGGCTTAGTTTAGAGAGCAGTTGACATAGTGGGAGCAGGTAGACATTAAAAAGCGTGGGTGAAAGGGATGAACCTTGCAGTACGGAAGGGTGATATTGGGATTCTGTATTATGAATTTTGACCCTATATCCTCTGTTCTCCAGGAAGGTTTTAAACCAAGTTAGTGTAGCACCAGTCACTCCTATGTTTGCCAGCTGTTTTAGAAGTAGGTCATGGTTGACGGTATCAAAGGCCGTCGAGGAGGATTAATAGGAATGCTTGGCCTTTATCAATTCCTGAGAGGAGGAAGTCCGTTAGTGAGAGGAGTAGCGTTTCGGTGCTTGCAGCTTTGCGAAACCCATATTGATTTGGAGACAGAATACTGTGGTCCTCCAAGTAGTTGGATAGTTGCGTGTTCACCAGTCTTTCCATCACTTTGGCTATGAATGGGAGGTTGGAAATGGGGCGAAAGTTGTTGGGATCGCATGCATTTAGATTCGGTTTTTTTAGAAGGGGTTTGATTGAGGCTGTTTTTAAGTCATCTGGGTAGATACCCTGGGACAAAGAACAGTTTATGATTTCGGCTAGGGTTTTTGATATAGTATCCGGGATGAGAAGAAGCATTTTGGAAGGGATTTGATCAAAAGGGTGTGATGAAGGTTTCATATTCTTCAACACAGATTGTAACTCTGTGATGGTGATGGGTTCGAATGCGTTAAGCTGAATGTCTTTGTTTGGGAGAAGATATGAGTTATCGTTTCATATGATTATGATTTGATTATGATATGATTATGAGTTATATTGTCTTTTGGGCTGGGACACCTTCCAAAAAAAATGTAGCTTGCAGGAGCCGAGAAGTGTAAATGGCAGATGTGAGAGAGCTGGTCCATCGCTTCCCGATTGAATGGAGCTGTTTTCGTCAGGGAGTTTCAAGGAAGGCAGAAGGAGACAGCCCTGTACTCCTTCGATGGAGAATGGCCTGGACTAGAATGGGGTATCCTTTTAATCCCCCATTTCTCTGCTCTTGGCACTTGCTTGACTGAGTCTTTTTTTTTTTTAACCGTAGGAGCCAATTAAAGTATTCCATGACAGGGTGAGAGCCGTGCAGCCCATGGCGCTTATCTAAGGTCGGGGTGATGGCTCGACAATTGTAGCAGCTGTGACTTAGCATAGAAAGAAAACTGTGTGCTGTACAGCTTGCGACCATCAGTAGCTGCTTGCGAGGAAACTCTTCGATTGCCATGGAAGACTCAGGAGAGGTTGGCAAAGGTGCTTGATGGACTTGGAGGAGCCAGCAATCGCGCCTCTTGTCTGTTTGTCTACAGCTGCTTCTTCAGCTGAGTAGCAGGGCTGGGGCAACACCAGTAGCCATGTTCTATCTGCAGTGGCTTCATGGAGAGCTGCTCCTCTGCAATCCTCATAGGCCAGGTGAAATTTGAGGCCTCCTTCTGGGTCTTTTGAGATCATATTAAAAAAAAAACAAAACACCTCTTCCTGACATCGATCAACTCCCTCAGAACTCATCCCACTGGTTTTTGGAAACATGGAGGAGTTAGCCATGAGGAAGGCCTGGTGTACTTTAATCTCCTGCCCTGGATTCCTGCTGTTGTGTGCCGACAGGGGGTCTACTCTCTTGCCGTTTTCAGAAACTGTACTTCTTCAGAGCTTTTGAATTCCTTTCGTGTAGGTACCTTTGCAGGATCCTCATTCCTCTGCCTTCTGCCGAAGAGGAGGTTTCCTGGCTTGGCAGCCATCTTGCAGCCTGATGGAGCAAATAATGATTACAACACATTTCTTCTAGTTGATCCCATAGGATTTCAAAGAGGCTCAGGGGTTACCTGCCAAATCATTTAGCCCTGAACATCCAGGTCAGTGATTTATTTGAATCTTCAGGCCTTGCCTTGAGGTTGTATTGTGGCAGGCATGTGGAACAGGAGGCATAAGACGTTGCCATTTACACTGCCCATGGCTCCAGGGGACTTTTCCACAGTGATGGTAGTGGTGCTGGTGGATCTGTGATGAGCAGGTATCGTAATGCACCCATTGGGTGGATTGGTTGATTTGTGCACAGTTCTCCCATGGGAGCCTAAAAGCCACCAAGAGTGGTTCAAAGATTGCGGGAATTAGGTTGTGTGGTCAACCATACCTAGCGCAATGAGCAACCGTCGCAGAACCTTGTGCATCTTCGTGTTTGAATTGATATATCTCCAGCTGAGGATATCTTCCTAAACAACACGAGGAAGATAGGGAGCCAGGTTCAGGAGTTTTGAGTGGCCAGAAATCTGATGGCCTGGGGTTCCCTTCAGACCCTAACTTCCAAGGAGACAGTTTTGATGTGCTTTCAGGGGCAAGGGCGCACAGGCACCCTTTGCAGAAGGGACTTGCTCCTCAGACTTTGCAGTGCGGCTGTTTTTTTGCGGTTTTTTTCCAATGGTAGTCACATAGAGCGTACAATGGAGGCGGGAAAGGACCATATGGACAGGGGTGTGAAAGTGGTATTCCTATCTGGAGTGTCCACAGTGTTTGACAGGCTGGGAAGAGTTCCATATGCAGGAGCAGTGATATTCAGTGGAGGCACCTGGTTCAGCAACCGACTAGAGGCTTCAGTGATCTGGTTTTTCCCTCTTTAAATTCACACCTGATGTTTGAAAAAGCGATAAGATAGAAATTGGATTGTGCCACTGCTATAACGCCTATGGTCCCCTTTGGAGGGGACTGGGAAGTTTTCTCCCTTCCTGAAACCTGGGGAAGCCTTATTCACAGTACTTGGTCATTATTACCAGTTCAGGCTTTGCCATTCAGTTCAGCTACAGCACCCAGAACTTTTCCAAAGGTCATGGTGGTGGCGGCACTTCAAAAGGAAGGCATATAATTCCATCTATATCTGGATGATTGATTAATAAGGGCAAAGCACAAGGACAAGAGGCTCGTAGGGTGGTTCAGTTGCTGCGAGATCTTGGCTAGGTAGTCCATATATCCAAGAGCAGTTTGGAACCTGCTCAGGCTCTGGAGTGTTTGGGAGCTTGGTTCAATGCAGCTCGAGGCAAGATGATTCTGCTGCAACAGTGAATTCAGAAGCTGTGGGGACAAATTCAAGCCATGCGTTCAATAGGCTGCCCTTCTGTGTGGGCGTACCTGCAGACTCTTGGTTCCTCGACGGCGATTCTGGAGCTGGTCTTGTGGGCACGGGCACAAATGTGTCTGCTGCAGAAGATGTCTCATTGGGAGGGAGGTGGGGATACTATTGGTAATTGATAATATCCATGAAACGTGTCTTGAGAATACGTATATCACTGTTCGTCATGTGCTTTGGTGATGAGGAAATGGATGCTGTTGATATATGTAAACTTGTTATTGGTTGTAAGTTATCTTTGAATAAAATATTAGTTATAAAAACAAAAAAAAGATGATTTTGTCTCAATGGAGACCTCAGTTTCATGATTACAGGTTTCAGCTGTCTTGGTGGCAGTGAAGCAAGACTTCATCTGGTGGCTGAAGAGAGAACATCTGGTCAAGGGAATGGACTTGGGTTCCCAACTAGATAGGGGGTGTCTATGGCTGCAAGTCTCCCAGGAAGGGGAACTCAATTCCAGAAGTTGGTGGTACAAGGTCAGTGGTCTCCTGAGGAATAGTTGATCTATCAGTTGACTGCAGGCTCGAGCAATCTGGTTGGCATTTCTGAAGTTTGCGGACCGTTTAATAGGGAGAGCGGTGAGAGTGATGTCCAACAATGTCACAACGGTGGCTTTACATAAATCATTAGGGAGGAATTCTTGAGTCAGGTTTTCGCTGGAAACAAATCTGCTTCTGCCTTGGGCAGAACGGCATCTTCAAGCATTATCAGCATCTCATATTGCGGGCATCAACAATGTTCAGGCAGCCTGTGTTGGACTTGATGGCAAACAGCAGGAATGTGAAAGTCCATTACTTTTACAGTCGCAGACAGGATCGCAGGCAACCAGTGTTGACATGCTAGTACAATCGTGGCCACAGGACGGAGTATTATACATGTTTTCTCCATGGTCAATGATAGAAAGAGTACTGCAGGGGGATAGCTCGTCTCACAGGCTTGGTTCTTCTGGTGCTCCGGATTGTCCTCCGAAGCATTGGTACATGGATTTTCTGCGGTTGTAGGAAGACGTTACTGATGTGTCTGGTGTCTTCAGACTGGCCGCGGAGACCGTGATATGCAGACCTTCAGCGTCTGATCAATGATATGCCATTGTGGATACTGTTTTGCAGGGATCTGCTGAGATCAGGTTCATTCTTCATGAGAATCCAGATCAGTTTTGTCTTGAGGTTTGGCTCTTGAGAAGGCTAGACTGTTGATACAAAGTTATTGCATGGTAGTGGTGAGCATTATGTTGCAGACTCAAAACTTTTCTACATCATTGGCATACAAGCGTGTATGGAGGTATTTTGAGTATTAGTGTCTGGTATGACAGTGTGTTCTCTCTAGGGCGGCGGTTCCCTTGATTCTGAAATTTATGCAGGAAGGTTTAGTATGGCAGCCTTGGCCTGTTACAGAGGTCAGTACAAGGAAGAATTCTTTCTTTGCTTCCAGATGTGTCCAGATTTTTGAAGGGTGTTTCGCATATTCAGCCACCTTACTGCTTTAGGATCTAAATCTGATGCTAACCTTTTTGGGCAGGTCCCACATTCCGTCCTTGTCGGCAGCTCCCTCTCAGTTTCTTAACTGAAGAAACTGTGGTCTTAGTTGCTATTTGTTCAGCTCAGGGGATTTCAAAATTGCAAGATCTCTCTTGTCAGTAATCCTTTCTGGAGATTATTCCAGCTAGGGTACAAATTAGAACTGTCCTTTCCTTCTTGCACAAAGTTGTATCAGATTTTTGTTTGAATCTGTGTCGTTGCTGTCCTTGGATAGGATGAGAATGAATTTCAGAGGGTATGGCCCTTGGATGTGAGAAGACATCTATTGCTCTATCTTAAGGTTACTGAGCTCTTTCTAAGAACAGATCGGCTCTTTGTGCTACATGGGGGGAGCGAAAAAGAGAGAGGCTGCTTCTTATACCACAGTGCCCTATTGGTTTAAAGAGATTGTTACGGCAACATATGTGGATAAGCCATTGGCCAGACAAATTAGAGATTATTCGACCAGAGCACAGGCAGTGTCTTGGCAGGAATTACAGTTGCTATTTCCATCAGAGATCTGTAGAACAGTGACATGGTCTTCATTGCATACCTTCTCTGGGCATTATCGCTTGGATGTTAGGGTTCAGGAAGATGCATCTTTTGCCAGAGTGGTGTTGCAGGGAGAGCAGGCAGCAGCCCACCCAAGAAGGAGGTAGCTTTGGTACATCCCACTTGTGTGGACTGGCCTACCTGGATGCAGAGGAAGGTGAAATTACTAGTTACCTGATGATAATTTCCTTTCCTCTAGGGCAGGCAGACCAGTCCACACTCCCACCCTGGGCTGCCTATACTGCGTTGTATATTACTATACTGTATGGCACTGTCTTTGTCCTTCTCATGTACATTTTCATAGCATATATTCAAAGGCCGATGAGAATTTCTGGGTTGCTGTAGGATCTGGTAGGTGTGTGCCTTCTTTTCTGTCATGTTCAATATATTTCCTTCTCTTTTGGAGTCCGATGGTTTCTTTCGTCACTGGAAGTGATTTAAAAAAAACCCAAAACCCGGGGGCGCTGTTGGCAGCCGATGCAAGCGGTCGCATAACGAGTGAGCTCCGACCCCCCGATCCTTATAACCCATTAAATTGCTTCTTTAGCCTCGCTTCTCACGCACAGGTTCCCAGCAAGGACGCTAGGACTTGATTCGGCAGCTTGTACAATGGCCACGAAGCGGAAAACCACAGATTTGAAACAGTTTTCCTATGGGAAGGTTCCCCCTGAGCCGGGACAAGATGGCGACGATTCCTCGCATCCCCCTATGGAGGAGGCCTCGGCTAGCGAAACATCGGCAGGGGCTTTGGAGTCTTCTGACAGCCAGCTTCTCTCGGCACTGCTTACTAGAGACGAAGCTCGGCAGTGGTTTATCGAGCTCCGGGCTGATTTAAAGCAGCATAAGTCTGAGCTCATGGCAACCATGGCTGATCTCCGAGGAGACCTCGTGGCACTGGGAACGCGCGTGGACGAGAACGAAGGCCGTCTTGACCGACATGGGGATGCGATTAACCACATTACTACTCGGCAGACTACGACTACCACAGAACTCCAAATGCTGCAAGCTAAAGTTGAAGATCTCGAGAATCGGGGTCGTCGAAACAACTTGCGCATTAGAGGGGTACCGGACACCCCTGAATTCAACGATGCCTCGGAGGTCGCTACACAGATTTGCTTACATCTGCTATCACGGAGCCCAGACCAGGATCCTGCATCTGCCACTCCTGTGCCGGGGATTAGCTTCGAGCGGGCGCATAGAGCACTGGGTCCACGGCGCGACCAAAGACCGCGCGACATTGTGATATGCTTCACCAGTTACCCAATGAAGGAAAGGGTGTATGCCGAGGCGCGCCGGCTGACCGAGATTACCTGGAAAAATTTAAAACTTGCTATCTTTCAAGACTTATCGGCTCTTACACTGAAGAAGCGGTTTGATCTCAAGGAAGTAACAGCGACGCTACGCGGGAGGGATATCCGTTATAAATGGACTTACCCATTCGGCTTATCTTTTCAGGCCCAGGGGATTAATTATCGTATTACCAATTTGGAGGAAGCAGCGGAGGCCTTCGGAAAGGCGAACATCCCGATCTCCTTTCAGCATTCTAAAATGGCGCCTGCTGAGCAGCCACTCGATACTGCACCTAGATGGCAACGAGCGGGAAAAGGAGGCAGACGTCTAAGGAGGCAGTCAGAAACTCGCCGCTCCCCGGCGCAGGACTTGGGGTGAGGCGCTAATCCAATTCAGTGGCCTTTTCAGCGGCAATTTACAACTTTTATTGCATACATTGAGGTTATCAATGGTTTACCGAGTTGACTGTATGACCGGTTGAAGCGACTGCTGTATAGCGGGTAATATGCCTTACAGGGAGGGAGTGGGGGCTAGCATTTGTTTCTGCAGCGGAGCTTGCAGCGTGGGTTCAAAGTTTTTTTTTTACTATTCAGGTTACAGTATTGCTACGGGATCGGGGGGGGGGAGGAGGGGGAGCTTCTCGGGGGAATGTATCTGCTTTGCGGAGGCTGTAACGGTCTCCTAGGAGAGGAGTATCCCATACAGAGCGCTAGGGATACTGTAGGAATGAAGGGGGCAAGGCCTGGTTATTTGGGGCATATTTTTTTCAGATGTACATTTTTTTGCCAGCATGGGAAGTACTTGCACGGTAGGAAGGAGGATGCGAGTAAGGGAGGCGATGGGGGCCAGGGATGGTTGGGTGCATACTGGGGAATTTTGCAAGGATTCTCGGGGGTATTGAGTGGCCCTATTGGGCACTCCATGACACTTAATGGCGGCTAAACTTATTTCCTTAAACGTTAAAGGGTTAAATACACCTAGGAAGCGACAGATCCTCAAGAGGGAACTACAGAGGCAACAGCCTGCAATAGTTTTCCTTCAGGAAACACACGTCCGCAAACATCATGAAAGGCTTTTGATTTTCCCCAACTATTCCTCCTCAGTCTGGGCTGCCAGTTCTAAGGCTCACAAGTATGCTGGGGTGGGTATTCTTATTTCTTCGGCCTTAGTGCATGAAGTGATTTCCCACGTGTGTGATCCCTTAGGGAGATATGTGTTGGTGAAACTTAGACTGGGTAAACAGACACTCACGTTGCTCAATGTTTATTTCCCGAACTCCCAGCAGTCCTCCTTTGTGCATGTGTTGAATGACCTCCTGCGGATTCATGCAGAGGGTGACTTGATTCTGGGTGGGGACTTCAATTTCGTGCAGGACCCCATGGTAGATTCTAGTTCAGGGAAGATCTCCGCAGGCCCAGTTAGGCGCCAGTGGCATACCTTCCTGGCGGACTGGGGATTGGTGGATATTTGGCGGGTGAGGCATCCGCACTCCCGCTCCTATACTTATTATTCACGCCCGCACGATACTTACACCAGGATTGATTGTTTTTTCCTGTCCTCTACATTTCAGCACACTGTTCAGAAAGTAGATATTGACAGCATCACATGGTCCGATCATGCATTGATTTGGCTGACATGCTCCCTTGGCGCTCAGGACAGGGGATATCGTCACTGGCGACTTAATGATAGCCTTTTGAGGGATCCACAATTTGCTAGTCAAGTGGAGAAGCAGTTACAGACATATTTTCAGGAGAATCAGACTGGAGACGTGTCCCCCCTAACGGTCTGGGAGTGCTCTAAGGTGGTGATACGGGGCACGTTTATTGCTAGGGCGGCCCACTGCAACCGGGAGCGGGAGAAGCAGCGGGTTGCATGGCTAACGGAGTTAGCCCTTTTGACCCAATCACATAGTCATACTAAATCAGAACTGACGTATCAGAAGATACTGTGGGTTAAGGACAAGATTCGGGCTTTAGAGGATTCGGCTATTAGTCACCAACTTATGCTTGCGAGGCAGCAGTTCTTCGAAGGCGGGAACAAGGCGGGCCGGTATTTGGCTAGGCAGTTACGGGTCGCTCAGGCCAAAACGGTGGTTGCCAAAATTCATGATGAGAAGGGGGATATGGTTACAGCATCTGATGGCATTCGTGCCTCCTTTACTGCCTTTTATTCTAAGCTGTATGCCATGGATGGGTCCATCACGGCGGGAGCCATAGATGAGTACCTGCAATCGGTTAGGCTACCGGGGCTTCTTTCTAGCCAGAGGGATTTCTTAGATAAACCTATTGAGATAGATGAGGTCCTTTCTGCTATTAAAAAACTTAAACCCGGTAAGGCTCCAGGCCTCGACGGCTATACCGGGACTTACTACCGCAAATACGCGGCACAATTGGCGGGACCTTTGACTGCGGCTTTTAACTCCTTGGAAGGGGGGGCCTCTTTTACCCCAGATGCTAATACAGCAGGCATCACAGTGCTGGCGAAACCAGGTCGTGATCCTACTCGATGTAGCTCCTATCGCCCAATATCCTTAATCAATATTGACTTGAAAATCTTGGCTAGGATCCTCGCTGCCAGACTTAATGGGATATTACCAGGGATCATTCATAGTGACCAGGTGGGATTCGTTCCGGGCAGAATGGCAGCGGACAACGTGCGGAGAATTATTGACATCATAGATCTAGTACATAGGGACAACACTCCAGCGGTTCTGGTCGCCCTAGACGCGGAGAAAGCCTTCGATCTCGTACACTGGGAGTTTTTATTCCGAGTGTTGGGTGCTATGGGCTTTGGGGAGGCTTACCTTAAGTGGTTGCGGAAGCTATACGAGAAACCACTTGCCCGAGTGAAGGCGAATGGGGGATATGGGGTGCCCTTTGCCATACAGAGGGGGACAAGACAAGGTTGCCCGCTGTCACCATTATTATTTGCCCTGTTTCTGGAGCCTTTTGCCTTGCGCATCAGGGCGGCCACAAATATTGCAGGCATCTCCCGAGGTAATATGCAGTTTAAAATTTCTTTATTTGCTGACGATGTCCTGTTTACTCTCACCGACCCTGACGCCTCACTTCCGGGTGTTATGGAGGAATTGGGCAAGTTTATGGCAGTTTCTGGCATGAAAGTCAACTACGAGAAGTCCGAAATTTTGAATTTAACATTATCGCCTGAGGAGGTTGGCGTGTTAATACGCTTATTTCCTTTCAAGTGGGCCACTACATCTATCAAATACTTGGGGGTTCGCCTGGGGTCTCACACGAAACATTTGTATGACCTAAATTATGGTCCCCTTACTACCTCCATCACGAGTGACCTGGACAGGTGGGAGAAGAATACTCATTCTTGGCTCGGTTGGATGGCCATTTTAAAAATGAACGTATTACCTCGCTTCCTTTATTTTTTCACCACTATCCCCATACACATTTCAACTAAACAGCTCAAACAATGGCAGCAAATTATGTGTAAGTTCGTCTGGCGGAAACAGCCCCCCAGGGTATCTCGAGCTCTGTTATATCAACCTAGGTCCAGAGGGGGGATGCAAATGCCAAATCTCTCCTGGTACTACTGTACTGCGCAGCTGCGTGCATTGGTGACTCTTCATAGTACACATGATCCTCCTCAGTGGGTGAAGCTCGAACAAGCTCTATTGGGTACCATGCCAATTTCAGCGCTGCCTTGGCAACCCTGCTCCACTTGGTCTTCAGTAGTAATGATGCCCTTTGCTTTAGCTACCACAATGAGGGTCTGGAAGCAATGGAGGCCGGCAATGGTGGGGAATGAGCCCTTCTCTTTAATGTCTCACTTGTTTACAAGTATTATGGGGCCTGGTGCTGAGTCCGCTGGCCTGATTGCACGGTGGACGGGGGCTGGTATTTACAAACTGGCTCATGTTATACAGCAGGGGATCCTCCTCACCAGGGACCAGCTGGGCGCGCAACATCCCAGTACTAAACCAGACTTTCTTTTTTACGCTAAGCTCCACTATTTTATTCATAAGGACATGCGAAGGGGTACCTTACGGGGCACGGGCACACTGTTTGAAACTTTCTGTTCCCATGCCTCGTCTATTCGGGGCATCATTTCCAAAATTTATGCTCTTATTAATGGAAAGCGATGTGGACTCCCAACGTTTCGCTCTCATTGGGAATCAGATTTCCACAGGGTTCTTGAAGATGAGGATTGGGACATGATATATATTATGGCTCACAAATGCTCTTTTTCTGCGGGCCTGCAGGAAAACTGCTATAAACTGTTATACAGATGGCATTATTCCCCTGAACGGTTACACAGATTTATTCCAACCATCACGGATCAGTGCTGGAGGGGCTGTGGGGTGGTTGGAACTTACTATCATGTTTGGTGGACCTGCCCAAAGGTCGCCGTGACCTGGCAGGAAGTGTTCGCATGGTTATCTCTCATCTTACGTACGCCCGTAGAGCCTGAACCCTGGCATACTTTGTTGGGTCTTCCCATGCCAGATTGCAATAAGGACACATACAAATTCATGTTGCAGGTATTTCTTGCGACTAGGGCGGAAATAGCTCTACATTGGAAACAGGCTCTGGCTCCCTCGATGGCCGGAATACTCCAATGCCTACACTCTTATTATCAATTGAGCAGGCTTACCGCAACCCATCATAATCGCTTGCCTGCCTTTTATAGGTCTTGGGACCCATACCAGCAATGGCTTGATAAGCAAGCTTCAGCCTCTAATGTGTAACCCACTTTCTTTAACGGTGACCCAGCAGATTTCTGCATGCTCTATGTGGCACTTGTTCTCTTTGTTAGGATTAGCCTCGATGCCTGTAGTTCACATGCTCTGGGTGCAGTCTATTTCTTTGGTGTAATATGTTTCAGTCTCTGTTAGCTTTAAGTATAGGCGTAACAGAAGTTCAGTATCCCTTTGCCCCATATGTTCTCCCAGGTATTTATTCATATTTATGCCTATATCGCCTTGAATGTCTCATATGCTTCTGTACTATTCTAAATGAGATTATTACTTCCATATGCACGTCTGATTATTCCATTCATTATTATCTGTTATTACTGCTTACAGATACCTACAAATACCAGGTTGTTGGGGGGGTGGGGGAGGGAGGGGTAGTGGATCACGTTGTTAGGGGTTATAAATGTTTGGTAGAATACCATTTGTGTTAGCTTATCATTCACATTACTATGTTATATGTTCATACTCATGATATCATGTATTGAATCTGATAGTTGTGTTTTTGTATTATCGTGTTTATTTTCTGAGTTCTGCCAATAAAAATAGATTACAAACAAAAAAAAAAAAAAACCCAAAACCCAATAATTTATTGGGGGAGAAAATATATAGTGTTGAAGTTCACGTATTATCCAGTTGTCCACAGTTGGCTTTTACAGGAATACTGGCAGGCTGATGTCAGTGCAGTGCTACATGAGAGTGATGTCAGCGAGCCAGTGATCTCAGTCTCCATCTACTGGCTGGAGTGCATAACCCATTTTGTGGACTGGCCTGCCAAATTATCAGTTAAATAGTAATTTTACCTTCTTGGTAATGGTTATCCTTAATACTGGTTGAGTAATCCTCCATGACAATAAGCGTATGACCTTTTGTCAGTATATTATACTATAAATTAATAAGGCGTTTCTACATATTATCATCTACATCACAGAAAGGACAAGTCAGCAAATACCAGAGCACTCAGTTTAAACCCAAAGGCTTGTTTAGAGACACTTTTGTTTAATATTGACCCTAAAAAAACTTTCAAAAAAATTTTTTTAACAAACCCGCTGGATTTTTAATCTAACTACCGTACATTTGCATATTTTTAATGCCAATTTGACCAAAGTGATTTTTTTTCCCACCTTTTCTTGACTGCAGAATCTGCAGGGGTACGATGCCAAATCGGACATTTACAGTGTGGGAATAACTGCCTGTGAGCTGGCAAATGGACACGTCCCATTTAAGGACATGCCTGCCACCCAGGTGAGGCTCTACCCCTGCTCCAAAGGGTTTGGTTTTTTTTTATAAGGAATTGCTCTGTCTACTGGGGATAGGAGTTGTTCCAAAGATTATTCTTGGAGTATGTTTTTCATTCTGTGGTTTCTCTCTGCAAGCTTTCTGAATACTGTAAAACTGTTTCTTTCTTCAGGAATTTTTATTCTTGGGTGGTAAGTGAAGACACACCCTGAAATATTTAATGCTGCACTGGATTTTTTTTTTTTTTGATCTGTTGTGCTGTAGATGTTGTTGGAGAAGCTGAATGGTACTGTTCCCTGCCTGCTGGATACCACCACTATCCCAGCCGAGGAGCTGACCATGAAAACATCTCGCTCTGGCCCCGATTCCGGAATCACTGAGAGCATGGCAGCTTGCAATGCACGGGCAGCCAATGGGGAGAAGCACCCCTACAATCGCACCTTCTCTCACCATTTCCACAGTTTTGCAGAGCAGTGCCTGCAAAGGAACCCAGCCCTGAGGTACCACAGCCGTACTACAAGATCCTGAAATGTACATGCTGGACTTGGGTAGATATCAAATCATACCACCCAACAAAACATAAGAGAAGCTGAAGCTGGGGGATAAGGGTTAAGATGTCTCTCGACATCCTGAGGGATTTTTGTAAATCCTTCTGATGTTATGATAGTAACACTAGTTTGGGCAAAATTATGTATGATAGATAGATAATTCTTTAAATGTTGAACAGAAGTCGCAGGTGGAACTGAGACCTGCACTTTGTAATCTGTAGCAGCTAGTGAAAACTTTGGAAAATGTGGCATCTGGTTTGTATTAGGAGTGTTATAAGGTACAAAAGCATCCCGTCTTTCTCCTCCTGTACTGGCTGAGGGCTCTTAACCTTGCTGAGACTGAGATCTTGGCTTTCCTTGCCAACAGAACATCTAACTTTCCACCCAGATGTGCTTGCATCACTGATCATCTTGCTTCCCTGAGCAGTTATAAAACCCTGTGCCAAATGTTATTTCAGTAATCGGGAAAAGCTTATCTCAGATAAATATCAAAAGCTTTCTCCTAGGACAAGCAGGATGGTAGTCCTCACGTATGGGTGACATCATCCGATGGAGCCCAGCACGGAAAAATGTTGTCAAAGTTTCTAGAAGTTTTGACCTGCGAGGTCCCCCATTCACTCTTTTTCCAAGGTGCAATTGCCTTGCAGTTCGTGCAGCTCTTGCCTTTTTCTTGTTTTACTCGACAAGTATCGGGTTTTTTCCTGGGTTCTTCCTCATTGGGTCCCTTTTCGCGGTCTGTTCCTCCTCTGGTTAGTATGTTTTGTTACTTTTTTCCAACTTGCAGTCTATTCCCGACTGTTCAGTGCGCGGTGGCTGCCAGGCATCAACCACATGCTGAGGTTTTTGTGCATGGTGTCGACCGATTTTTGGCGGTGCCCGCAGACTGTCCATCACAAATCATCATGAGGTCTGTATCCTCTGCCTGGGGGCCTCACACGGTGTCCATGGGTGTCTTCTGTGTGACTAGATGACTCCCAAAGGCCATCAGGCACATCTCGATAAGATGGAAAACCTTTTCAGGGCACCCAAGTCTGCTCCTTCTATTCCTGCTTTGGATCCTTTGACTCCAGGAGGTCTCAGGGAGCCTCTCGACACGCTTCCCCTCATATCCCTCTCCCTGGTCCTTCGAAGGATCACGGGGACAGTGAGAGAACCTTGATGATCTCACCACTCTCCTGCACTTTCGGGATCCTGTGCTTCCTCGACACCGGGGAAAGACCGGTCTGAGCACCGAGGGAGATCATGTAAGCATCGTCACTGGCCGCCGTCTGCACACGGCTCCGGTTCCAGTGCGGCGCCAGCTGCCGCCGAAGTGACACCGGCCATCGGAGGCCCCATTCTCCGGTGTCCCCAGTAGTCCTAGGCGATCCCCCACCGATAGTGCCAGGCACCGCGCCTCCTCGGGGACCCAAGGAAGAGCCGGTGACGCCTCATCCCCCTCTCTCAGTCCTGGCCACACTGGACTTTCAAGAGGAGTTGGACCGCAGGCTACAATCCACGGTGCTCAAGGTGCTTCAGAGCATTGAGTTGCCGGTGCCATTGGTCCCAAAACCGGTGCCCAATCCCCCGCCGTCGGTTTTAGTACTCCTGCTAGAGTATCTGGATGGCCTTTTAGGCATTCTGCCAACGCAACCGGTGCCCGAGGGATCCTCGATCTCTCAACGGAATGATCCTGGTCTTCGGGTCCTCCAAGGAAGAAGAGGCAGGCAATGCCGTGGTTCCAAGACTACGATTTCCTGAGCCTGTGTCGGGCCCATCCGGTATTCCGCAGCCAGTCCCCTCAATGCCAGGGGAATCGTCAATGCCCACAGTTCTTGTGCAGCGTCCAAGGCCATCGAAGCCCAGGGCTGATGCCACTCATGAGCCTCGCCCGCATCACGCGGGCCCTAGTGAGGAAGGGCCTTACGACCCTTGGGGAAATGATTCTATGGAGTCGTCCTCTGAATGTTCAGACAACCCCCCACTCGGAGCCCTCCCCGCTGGAAGAACGGCATCGATCACCCCCTGATGACCTGTCCTTCGCGAGGTTTGTAAGGGCCATGGCTGAAGCCATCCCCTTCGATACTCACGGAGGAGGATGCACGACACAAAATGCTGGAACTGCTCCAGTTTGTCGACGCTCCACAGGAAATCGTGGCGATTCCCATCCACAATATCTTCAAAGACCTCCCCCTCCACATGTGGGAGCACCCCATTTCTATCTCCCCATCAACAGAAAGGCTGATGCCACCTATTTGGTGCAGCAGGCCGTGGGGTTTGAGAAGTGGCACCTCCTCCACCAGTCTGTGGTCAGGGAGTCCACCTTGAAGAAGGCCCGGCGATCCCGCATCCATGCCTCTGTCCCTCCCGGGTGAGAGCACAGAGAGCTTGACGCCTTGGGCAGGAAGGTCTTCCATGGCGCTATGCTGGTAGCCCGCATCGCTGCCTATCAGCTGTACATGACTCATTACAACCGCAACCTCTGGAAGTAGGGCCAGGACTTTGCAGAGGGCCTGCCCCAACAACAGCAGGAGGCCCTCTCGGCCATTGTTCTACTGAGTCTAGATGCTGGCAAACATTAAGTGTGTTTTACCTATGATGTCTTTGAGACAGCGGCCTGCGTAGCCATGGAGGGCATCGGCACCCGAAGGATGGCATGGCTTAGAGCCAGAGGTCCAGGATTGGCTAGCCAACCTCCCTTGCATAGGTGAAAACCTCTTTGGGACAAAGTCCGGGATGCAGTAGCACAACTGAAGGATCATCACGACACCCTTCAATAGCTGTCCTCTAGCACCTCTGAAGGCCTGTCCTCGGCCAAGAAATCCTCCAGGCCGGAAGCCCTTTTACCGACAGAGAAAATATTATCCTCCAGCCTCCCGGACTCGTTCGCCACGCACCGGCTCTAGGGGCTGTCCTCACTAGCAGCAAGTGCCTAGACCCCAGCCGGTGCCCCAGCAAGCCCCGGCCACAGGCATTTGATTGACAGCAAGGGAGCGGAAGTCAGTCGACCGTACCCCTCACACCAGATCCCCCAGTAGGAGGCAGGCTTCTCGGCTTTGCCCATCGCTGGGAAGAGAACACTTCGGACCAATAGGTCCTTTCTATCATCCATCAGGGGTACCATCTCAACTTCAGCCGTCTCCCAGGGACCACTCCCCCATATCCATCATGGGGTTCATCCGCCCAGCAGGTCATACTCCAAACTGAACTCTTCTCCCTTCTCACAGCCGGTGCAGTAGAGCCAGTCCCTCGCTCCCAGCAAGGCTGAGGGTTCTATTCAAGGTATTTCCTTATTCCGAAAAGGAACGGTGGCTTGTGCCCCATCCTTGACCTCTGGGCATTGAACAAATTTCTTCTGAGAGAAAAGTTTGAGATGGTCTCTCTGGACACGCTAATTCCCTTCCTCAGAGGAAGAGACTGGCTTTGCTCCCTCGACCTCAAGGAAACTTACACTCACATAGCCATTCTCCCCGGCCACAGGAAGTACTTCCGCTTTGTGGTGAGGAAAGCTCATTACCAGTACAGGGTGCTGCTCTTCGGGTTGGCGTCTGCCCGCTGTGTTTTCACCAAATGCCTGGCAGTGGTGGCAGCCTATCTCAGAGTTGATAGATAATATATTTCCGTACCTTGACGACTGGCTGATCAAGAGCGACTCCCGGGCAGGAGCCCTAAGTGCACTGGCCCTGACGGTGAAGGCACTACAGACATTGATAACGAACCCCAACTCCCCCCAAGTCTAATTTCTGATGGCTCCCCAGCTGGACTTTATAGGGGCCAAGCAGGACACGACACAGGAAAAGGCATTTCTGCCCAGGAATCTGGGCTCTCGTCCTCGCCTCACTAGCCACCCATGTCCAGAACAGTTGACAGGTCCCCGCCCAACTTCTGCTGTGTCTGCTAGGCCACATGGCAGCTTCCGTCCATGTGATCCCCTCTCGCCCGCCTGCACATGCAGAGGCCTCAATGGACCTTGCGCTCCCAGTAGCGGCAGGCCTCCCAGGAACTCGAGACTCCCATCGCAGTTATGGTACCTCTGCAAGCATCTCTGTCTTGGTAGGAGGACCTCTCCAATTTGAAGAGGAGGATTCCCTTCCAAGCTGCTCTGCCTCAGGTGGTCCTCACTACTGATGCCTCTCCTCAGGACTGGGGAGCCCATGTGGATGGGATCCACACGCAGGGTCTCTGGACCACCAGCAAAGCCCACTGTCAAATAAACTTCCTGGAGCTTCGGACGATCCAGTACGCCTTGTGGGCATTCAGAGAACAGTTGTCGCAAAAGGATGTCCTGATCCGGATGGACAACCAGGTAGCAATGTTGTATATCAACAAGCAGGGAGGCACGGGCTCGTTCCTCCTCTGCCACAAGGCAGTGGAAGTGTGGAGCTGGGCCCTTTCACAGGGGATGTCTCTCCAAGCGACATATATACCGGGTCATCTCGATGTGCTGGTGGACCACTTAAGCCGCTCCTTCCAGCCACATGAGTGTCCCTCAGCCAAACTATTTTGCTGGTGGGGTATGCCAGATGTGGACCTCTTCGCCTCCTCTCACAACCACAAGGTGAGCAGGTTCTGCTCCCTAGTGCTAGGGGGCGGCGTCCAGCTTGTGATGCCTTCTCCCTCCACTAGGGGAGAGGCTTGCTATATGCGTACCCCCCTCTACCGCTCCTCTTGAGGACACTGCTGAAGCTTCAGCAGGATAGAAGGACCATGATCCTCGTGCTCCCCTCTTGGCCTCGATAAGATTGGTTCCCATTTCTGCAGAACCTGTCTGTGCGGGCACCCATTCAACTGGGAACGGCACCCGATCTCATTTCGCAGAATCAGGGTGCCCTGCACCATCTGAACCTCCGTGCATTGGCTCTGATGGCTTGGATGTTGAGCGCGTAGTCCTCCAGCCCCTGGCGCTCTCGGATTGCATCTCCCAGGTCCTGGTGGCATCTCGGAAACCTTCCACCAGCAAGTCCTACAGCCTGAAGTGGAAAATATTTTCCATCTGGTGTGCAGGACATGGGTTGGATCCTTTCTCATGTCCCCTCCTCCGGCTGTTGGGCTACCTGTGCCATATGTCAGAATCTGGGCTTCAGACCAGCTCCGTCAGAATGCACCTTAGCACTGTTAATGCGTACCATCGGGATGTCGCTGGTGCACCCGTTTCAGTCCAGCCTTTAGTAGGCCATTTCATGCAGGGCCTCCTCCAGCTGAAGCCCCCTTTGCGGCCCCCGGTTGCTTCCTGGGATCTTAACGTTGTCCTGGCGTGGCTCATGCATCCTCCCTTTGAGCCGCTGCAATCATATGACCTGAAGTTCCTCACCTGGAAAGTCATATTCCTGGTGGCAATCACTTCGGCTCGTAGGGTTAGTGAGCTTCAGGCCCTTGTCACGTACCCTCCTTACACGAGGTTTTACCATGATCATGTAGTCCTGCGTATGCATCCTAAGTTTCTGCCCAAGATTGTCACTGATTTTCACATCAATCAGTCTATTGTTTTACTCACCTTCTTTTTGAGACCTCACTCCCACTTGGGGGAATGGGCTCTTCATACTTTGGACTGTAAAAGAGCCTTGGCTTTCTATCTAGATCGCATCGCTGGCCACAAACAATCCACTCAGCTGTTTGTGTCCTTTGATTCCAACAGGTTGGGAGTGGCAGTGGGTAAACAAACCTTGTTGAATTGGCTCGCGGATTGCATTGCCATCTGCTATGCACAGGCAGGCCTTCCGCTAGCCAGCAGAGTAAAGGCTCACTCTGTGCGGACTATGGCGACATCGGTGGCTCATTTACGGGCAGTCCCCATCGTTGAAATCTGCCAAGCTGCAACCTGGAGTTCTCTTCACACATTTGCGGCCTATTATTGCTTGGATAAAGACTGGCATCAGGACAGTGCTTTTGGTCAACACATCCTGCACAACCTGTTCCAGGCCTGAACCCATCTCTTCATGCTTCTGTGGGAACCAGACAGTCCCCTACTGACCTACAGCGCCGCAGTTGTGTTGTGTTCATTGGCACCTTATTCGGTCGCTGTTGGTCTCTCCTGTTCTCAGGGACAGTCTGGAGCTTGGAATTCACCCACATGAGGACTACCATCTTGCTTGTCCTAGAAGAAAGCGCATTTGCTTACCTGTAACAGGTGTTCTCCTAGGTCAGCAGGATGTTAGTCCTCAGAAATCCCGCCCACCTCCGCATGGAGTTGGGTTCTCCTTCCGGTTTGTTTTATTTTTTTCTCTCGAAATTTCCTTCTGTGTTAGGAGATTGAAGGGGGGACCTCGTGTAGATGCGTGGATAGCAGCATGCTGGGCATGCTCGGTGTGCTGGTCAAAGGTTCTAGAAACTTTGACAAAAGTTTTCCGTGCCGGGCTCCATCAGATGATGTCACCTACATGTGAGGACTAACATCTACTGTCCTAGGAGGAAACCTGTTACAGGTAAGCAACTGTGCTTTCTTGACCTTGGGGCTGATCTTTAACCACATTTTGCATTGAGAATAGTTAGATTTGGGTGGGTGTGAGAGGGGAGGGCTGCAGATAACATACAGGGCATATATACACAGGTAGGCTACATGTGCTTAAGGGGTAGAGAAGTTCTGATCCGGCTGCAGGTCATTATAAAGATGTACCAGCCTGGCCTCACTTTGCTTTAATTTCTCTTCTACAGGCCGACTGCTGCTGCCTTACTTGGTCATTCCTTTTTCAAACAGGTAGAGCAATTCATTTGCTTTATTTTTCTGATAAAGAGGCAGGGTTAGCCCTGCATCAGAATGCTAATGGAGACATTAACTTCAGGTTTAAAGCTACAGATGTAGGAACCCGGCCAGGGTGTGGAGGAGTTGAGCTCCTGCAGACTGTGTGCCTCCAAGCAGATGAATTCAGGAATACCCTGGAGATGTCAGGTGGGTCTAGAGGAGGTAAAAAAGCTGAGGTCAAGTTTTAAGTCCTTCAGCTCATGTACCTGTTCTGCGTTTCTAGGGCTGTAGATAGCTATAGTAATATCGCTGAGGAAGTCAACTGCCGTCATTTCTATGTTTCTATGTAAAAACCTTGGGAAATCACCTGGGCAAGACAGATCCTGCTGCAGTGTATGGAAGAGTGCACTTAGCCCATATCTTTAAACAAAAAAAAAAAGCCCTCTAAACATCACCCTGAGAAAAGGTCTGGTAAACCTGTGAACCCCATTATTACTTCCTCAAAACAAAGACATGCAAGTTGTGGTATGAAGGAAGTTTGGAAACAGAATATGACAGCAGATAAAACCCAGGCACCTATGGCTAAGTGAAAAAGTGTGCCCTCACTCCATATGGACTACAACATACGCGTAGATTATTTATAATCTATGAGTGGGCACATGATCCTTGGATCTGTATGGATGTGATCCTTCCTGTCTACTCAACTGATTAGTTATCTTTACGTTGTTAAGCAGAAAGTGTGTATGAGAGAGGTTTTTCATTATATTAAACTAATTAGGTTCTAGATCTCATTAACTGCAAAACAGAATTCCTATTTATACTCAGGTCTGTCCAGACACATGAGTTTTGCATCACTACCAGCAGATGGAGACAGAGAAGAAAAGCTTTACTCAGCCTTTATACTTAGGCCACCTGCAGTTCCACAATATTTCTCTGTCTCAGGTAGATGGTAGAAGTGTTAAGAACCTGCAATCAAGGACTGGGGGGAGGGGGGATTATAAAAAAGGAAATTGCTCCCAAGAATGTTAGAGCCTGCAAATATCCATCTCCTTAGTGGGATAGGGCGAGCAGGGGGATTGGTAGCCCTGTGTGTCTTGGCCCAGAGTTGAAAGCCAGTGGTCCAGTTGCCTTCCTACCCACGGAGTTCTCCTGGTGTCTCCCTGACAGAAGAACCAATGCAGGGAAGTAGTTTTTGATTTATTAGCATTCTTTCCCTTGGGGCTGGGATTCCTTAAGTATTTATTTCTTTTGTGTTTGCTTATGGAGGGAAGCTTTCAGAGAACGGCAGAGCTAATTTTTACCCCTGCTATTAAACCTCTACAGAATTTTATTCAACCTGCATTGGTAAGACCTAAACAGATTACTCTTGAGTCTATATTGAGAATCTTGGGGCCTCCATTTCTTTACAACTTATTCTATTTTCATTAATTTTCATCAACAAAAGATCATTATCTCTGGAATCTTGTAATGTGACTTTTTCATGAAAGTTTGAAGAAGTTAAACAGGAAGCTCAAGTTTTGTGACCTAACTTAGGAACTTTTGATTAAAGAAAATCAGCTATTACAGAATAAGGTAGAACATTTTGAAAATGTTATTCATGAGAAAAATCTTTGATTATAAACTTCCCTAAAATTCCACACTTACCTGATATGCTGCTAAGGATATGTTTAAGAAATATCTCATGGAAATATATAAGGTACCAGAGACCTCCATTATCTAAGTCCTATGACCTGCCCTCCTTTAAGAAGGGCAAGGAAGCTCAAGTGAGCTCTCAAGATAAAGATGTCCATATTAGATGGCATCAGGGCTTCCCTAAGTTCCTGGAAACTTCAGACAGTGCCCTAGCGGAAGCAGCCACAATGTTGGTTACTTTTGTGTTGGAACCTGATTGTGAATGGGTCTTAAGGGGTTAAGATACTATAAGAAGATTTGGATCATGAGGCAAAAGCCTTTCCCTTCCACAAAACTGAATTCTGCTATGTCTTTCCTCTCTGGCCTCTCATAGGAAAGGTACTCAATCGCATCAAGGGTCATCCAGGGAAGGTGATCTTAGTGGCTCCAGAGTGGCTGTGCAGGCTGTGGTTCATGGACCTGATAAATCTGGCGATGGACGGGCTGCTCAGGTTCGGGCAGCTTCCCATTTTCTTGGATCACTTCTGTCTCATGGCTTGGCTTTTGAGAGGCACCGCTTGTGCTTGAAAGGCTACTTGGAGGAGGACATTACTACCTTGTTGCAAGCTAGAAGGGCCATACACTTCTTTGGCTTATGTCCAGTTATGGAGAGTGTTTCAAGCATGGTACCACTTCAAACACAGATATCTTGCATCTTGGCCTTTTTGAAGAATGGTCTAGCAAAGGGGCTCGCGTTCAGTTCTTTAAAAGTACAAATGCAGTTCTGGCTATTTTAGGAGTAAGGTGCAGGGCATGGCCTTAGCTTCTTATCTGGACATAGTTTTTCTCTTGTGGGGGTTAAACATTTGTGCCCTCTGGTGAGACAGGACTGTTCCTTCATGGAATATGAACTTGGTGTTACTTAATGGCTCAAACAGAGCGTTGCTACCGACTTAATGACTCAAACAGAAAGTTGCTACCAGAAAGATGTTAAAGGTGGTCTTTCTGGTAGCAACTTGTTCCACCAGATGGATTTTGGAACTTCAGACTTTGTTGTACTGGGATTCTTTCCTCCAGTTTCCTGAAGACAGTGTTTCGTTACACACCATGCCTTCCTTCTTGCCTAAGGTGGTCTCTGCCTTTCATTTTAGCAAGACAGTGGAGTTTCCCTCCTTCAAGGACTTTGATTCTGTGGTGCTGTAAGTGAAGGAATTGCAGATTAAAATCTCCAACAATCAACACTTCTCCCTTCTTTCCCTCCTTTTGGATGTCATCAGCCAGATCTGTGTTTAGATCTTCTGTTTTAGTTGGAGGCCTGTAAACTACTCCAGTAAAAATGGATGCACTATCATCTTTTTTAATTTTATTTATGTATATTTTCAAATACATTCCAAGAAAACACTTGAATTTGCAATCCATGAGACAAAAAACAAGAAAAAGGAAAAAAAAAAGTTTCACATAATCCAAGTACTCCATAAAGGGAATCCAATGTCACATCCTCAGGAAAAAGGGAGAAAAAGCCCATGGAAGGGAAAGACTGGCAAAACAGAAGAGCCTAACCAAGTTTATGAACGAACTACGTTTCTAGAGAGTTGTGCTTTATCTAGGCATTAGGAGAAAAACAAGAGAGAGAAGTAGATTTATTACTCAGAAAAGCAGAGCGTTGAGATGGAAAGTAAAACATATAGAAAACATTTTGATATTTAATGATACATGTACAAGGGAACTTTAAAATAAAAAAATGCTCCCTCCAAGACCTTAAGCCTTAATAGTAAGAACTGCTTCCTCCTTCTCGGCGTCTGTCTAGCCAGATCAGAATAGACCGAAACTTTTAAATTCAAAAACAACTCCAGAAAATGACGGAAAAACATTTTAAGAATCCAATCTTTATCAGCCTCCAAAAGGAAAGATACAGTAAGAGTAGCCAGTGTAACCAAGTCCGTAAGAGTAGCCAGTGTAACCAAGTCCATCTGAGAAGTTTCCGGGATAGCTGTAATATCCAACTGAGGTACCTCAATTGATGAAAGAACATGTATATCCTTTGATCTGTTGTTTTTTTTTTTTGTTTTGTTTGTTTTTTTAGATTCTTGACACAAGTGGAAATGCCTGCTCAGGAATTTTAAGAATATCAGTCATATATTTCTTCCACATTTCTTTTGGAGCAATCAGTGGATCTTTGGGAAAATTGATAAATCGTAAATTCCTCCCCCGCACTTGGTTTTCCAATTGTTCCAATTTAGAAACAAGCAACTGATTAAAGAAAATCATAATTTGTGGTAAATCTGTTATATTGCCATGATCATTTTTAAAAGTATCAACATATTTCTATTCATCGAAACCTCAGTTTCCACAGTTTTCAAACGCTTATCCAGGACTCCCAGGGAACTGGCCACTGGCCTTAACTGATTAGGTATGTTTTTATTTAAAGCTTGAATTGCGTTCCATATAACATCTAAGGTAATTTTAGCAGGTCTTGGCAACTCAATCATCTGGATACAAGGTATCTCAAATGTATCCTCTCCCAATTTCCTGGAAGCAGCACTACTAGAAATGTCCCCTGTATTGCCAAAATTTCTTATAGGCACTGAAGCACTTTGCTCTTGGTTCATAATCTCGATGCGGTTCCTACTTCCTTCGGCGTTTATTGCTGGCGTTGATCCCTGCAAAGGATCCAGTGTTTGCACCTCTGCTGGATTTACAGGGGCAGATCATTCTTCCAGGGACAAAGAAGGGAGCGCATTTTGGTTTACCCTTATCTGGGCGACTATCTCATACAGGCCAAGTCAGAGGAGGAATGCTGACGGTCGATTCAACGGATCAGAGCTGTTGCAGTCTCTGGGCTGGGTGATAAACCTAGCCAAGAATTGTTTAGTGCCATCCCAGTCACTGGAGTATCTGGGAGCATGGTTTGATACCCAGATTAGCAGGATGTTTCTCACCTCTGAGAGAGTGGTGAAGTTGCAGACTGAAGTGACTCGTTTGTTACAACTTGCGGTGGCCTGGGACTATTTGCAGGTTCTGGGTTTTATGGCTTCCACGCTAGATTTGGTGCCATGGGCTTTTGCGCACATGCGTCCTCTCTAGAGAGCACTTTTGTCCCGTTGGAATCAGTTGTTGAAGGAGTTTCTTCTGCCTTTACCGCTGCCAGGGGATTCCAGATCCAGTCTCTTGTGATGGCTGTCTCACCACAATCTAGAAAAGGGAGTGGATTTGGAGACTCCAGATTGGATGGTGGTGACCTCGGATGCTGGGCTAGGGGGCGATCTGTCAGAGGCAGACTGCTCAAGGTCTTTGGTCACCAATGGAGGTGTCGAGGTCTCTCAATCGTTTGGAAATGAGAGCGGTTTGCCAGGCAGTATTGCTTTTTCTGCGACAGATCCAAGGAAGAATAGTGTACAATTCTGGTCACCGCATCTCAAAAAAGATATACCGTATTTCTTCAATTCTAAGACACACTGTTTTCCCCACATAAACATCTCTAAAAACAGGGTGCATTTTAGAATCGGGGGTGTGTCTTAGAATTGCAGGGGTTTTTTTCCAAATTTTTCTGCGCTTTGCAGGTGGCACCACACATTTTGTTTTTACACAGAAAACCCGCCTCTAAGTTTGACTGTTATCGCTCCACTTCGCTCCATTGTTGAATAAAATGGCACACTTTCCAAGTGTTGGAGCCACCGTTATTTCATTATAGTGGAGCTCACTCAGCGACAACTAAGAAGTTTCGGTTGTTTGAAACCACCTATGTAAAAAAGGTTGAGTAATTGAATTTCTTTCATTTTGATCCCTCATTTCACATCAGATATCAAAAATATTGCACTACGAAGATGAAAGCTCAGGGAGGAAGCGGAGTTCCTCTTCTTCCTGGCTTTCCTCCAACAAGCCAACACCTGGAACTAAGACTCTCCGACTAACATGGGCGTCCATCGGCCCTGACACTGGTGAAATAAACTGTGCCTCCCTTTCTCTGGCTCTTTGCTTTCTACCAGAGTGGGGCATCATAGCTCAGGAAACTTTTGCTAGCCAAGGGAACAAGCTCAGGCAAGTCAAGCCAGTTCAGCCATCTTGGATTTCCCCCCCCCTTTTTTTTTTTTTCGGACAGCCCAGTCTTCCCCCTACCACTTTCAAGAATGAGTAGGCCAGCCTAGCATTATTGCGAAGACTTTCCTTCTCTGCTTCCCTGACTGGAAGCATCCCTAGGGGCTGCAGGAGCCCTGAAAGGACTGCTGTTTTCCCGAGCCTCGTTTCTGACCGTAAGCTGAAAAACTCTTGCCAGCCTGAAACCTCCACATATCCCGCGAATGGGAAGGATTTCTTGGAATTCTTCTTATCCTCTGTCAACCTGTTCCCCTTCAACTCCCCCAACTGCTTCATCAACTGTTACAGATCTTCTCCGAACAACAGCTTCCCCTTAAAAGGATGGTAGCACAGCTGTGATTTGAACCACCCATCTGCCGACCAATTACACAACCACAGGAGCCTTCGCACTGCCATCGTGGAAACCATGCTCCTGGCAGATGTATGTACCAGATCATACAGAGCATCCGCCACATAGGCCAACCCGGCTTCCAGTTGTGCCTCAAGCTTGTCATTGCCTTGCAGGTGAGGCTCCTCCTGAGTCTTTTGCACTTAGTTCAAGCAGGCCCTCTGCATCAGGCAACCACAGATCGCAGTTCAAAGACTCAAGGCCTGGTAACTTGCCTGCCTGGTGCGAAGGTGGCAGACATCACACGTCACTTAAATAGGATTATAGACAGTGCTGGGGAGGAGCCGGCTGTCGTGGTACATGTGGGCACCAACAACATAGGAGGTGATGTCCTTTCGTGGATTACAAACTGGTTAAAAGTAAACAGAGAGTAGGATTAAATGGTCAATTTTCTCAGTGGAAAAGGGTAAACAGTGGAGTGCCTCAGGGATCTGTACTTGGACCGGTGTTTTTCAATATATATATATATATATATATATATATATATATATATATATGAATGATCTGGAAAGGAATACAAAGAGTGAGGTTATCAAATTTGCGGATGATACAAAATTATTCAGAGTAGTTAAATCACAAGTGGATTGTGATACATTTCAGGAGGACCTTGCAAGACTGGAAGATTGGGCATCCAAATGGCAGATGAAATTTAATGTGGACAAGTGCAAGGTGTTGCATATAGGGAAAAATAACCCTTGCTGTAGTTATACGATGCTAGGTTCCATATTAGGAGCTACCACCCAGGAAAAAGATCTAGGCATCATAGTGGATAATACTTTAAAATTGTTGGCTCAGTGTGCTGCAGCAGTCAAAAAAGCAAACAGAATGTTAGGAATTATTAGGAAGGGAATGGTTAATAAAACGGAAAATGTCATAATGCCTCTATATCGTTCCATGGTGAGACCGCACCTTGAATACTGTGTACAATTCTGGTCACCGCATCTCAAAAAAGATATGGTTGCGATGGAGTAGGTACAGAGAAGGGCAACCAAAATGATAAAGGGGATGGAACAGCTCCCCTATGAGGAAAGGCTGAATAGGTTAGGGCTGTTCAGCTTGGAGAAGAGAAGGCTGAGGGGGGGGATATGATAGAGGTCTTTAAGATCATGAGAGGTCTTGGATGAGTAGATGTGAATCGGTTATTTACACTTTCGAATAATAGAAGGACTAGGGGGCATTTCATGAAGTTAGCAACTAGCACATTTAAGACTAATCGGAGAAAATTCTTTTTCACTCAATGCACAATAAAGTTCTGGAATTTGTTGCCAGAGGATGTGGTTAGTGCAGTTAGTGTAGCTGGGTTCAAAAAAGGTGAGAAGTCCATTAACGGCTATTAATCAAGTTTACTTAGGGAATAGCCACTGCTATTAATTGCATCAGTAGCATGGGATCTTCTTAGTGTTTGGGTAATTGCCATGTTCTTGTGGCTTGGTTTGGCCTCTGTTGGAAACAGGATGCTGGGCTTGATGGACCCTTGGTCTGACCCTGCATGGCAATTTCTTATGTTCAGCTCTTTAACTGAATCTCTAGTTTCCTGTCCTGCGCATCCTTCAGTGCAGCTGACCCTGCTACTGGGATGGTTGGTCACCGTGGAGACTGAAGCATCCACTTTGGGAAGCATTAAAAGGTCCAAGGTCTCCTCTGGCAAAAGATACAACTTTGCCATTGCCCTGTCCACTTTAAGGCCTGCTGCGGGAGTATCCCACTCACAGACCACCACCTTCTTGGGCAATGGAAAGGCCTTTGGCCCCCATCGTCCATCCAGAACTGGATCCACCCCTTCATATCGGACTCCTCCTGCGCGACCTTAATTCCTAACTCCTCCAGGGCCTGCAGAATAAGAGGCCATGACTCCTCCTTTCAGAACAGCAGGACAACCCTCGGGTCATCCTCTTCCGTGCCATGAATCTCCTCCAGGTCCAGCAAGTCCTTGATGGTATCTGCATCACCACTTGTGGAATCCACAAGATGTTTCCAGCATTATCCCTAGAATCCGGACCCACATCTTCCTGTGGATCTTCCGAATCCCTGAGGTCCCTCTTGCCTTCTCCTGAAGAACATGCAAGACCCATGCGAAGGAGAAAGCCTCCAGCTCCTCCTGATGGCACCACTTTAACCCTCTTGTTGGTTGCGACTTGTGGGGCAGGGGCTGCCTTGCTCCTGTCCTCTTCTTGGCCAGATAGGCCTTATGAAGGAGCAGAACAAACTCTGTGGAGTAACCTTCATTATCCACTGCTTCCTTCTCCAGCACATCCTCATCAGGCTTCCCCTCACTACCATGCTCCTCAGACGTGATCAGGGCGGGGGCCGCTGGACGCTGTTTGCTTCTTGCTACCAAAATGATAAGGGGAATGGAACAACTCCCCTATGAGGAAAGACTAAAGAGGTTAGGACTTTTCAGCTTGGAGAAGAGACGACTGAGGGGGGATATGATAGAGGTGTTTAAAATCATGAGAGGTCTAGAACGGGTAGATGTGAATCGGTTATTTACTCTTTCGGATAGTAGAAGGACTAGGGGACACTCCATGAAGTTAGCATGGGGCACATTTAAAACTAATCGGAGAAAGTTCTTTTTTACTCAACGCACAATTAAACTCTGGAATTTGTTGCCAGAGAATGTGGTTCATGCAGTTAGTATAGCTGTGTTTAAAAAAGGATTGGATAAGTTCTTGGAGGAGAAGTCCATTACCTGCTATTAAGTTCACTTAGAGAATAGCCACTGCCATTAGCAATGGTTACATGGAATAGACTTAGTTTTTGGGTACTTGCCAGGTTCTTATGGCCTGGATTGGCCACTGTTGGAAACAGGATGCTGGGCTTGATGGACCCTTGGTCTGACCCAGTATGGCATTTTCTTATGTTCTTATGTTCTTATGCAAAAAAGAGATGGGGCTGAGGAGGCAGCATTCATCAGGAGCCTCTTCAACAGGCCTAGCCAATCTAGTGCTTTTCCATGTAGTAGCAGCCTCAGCCGAGGTTCGCTTCCCTCCTGAGGCGCAGGCAGAACAAAGCGTGGCAGCCGGACTGGCTCTTCCAAGATTGGTGCCATACTAGCAAGCACATGCATGGCACGATTGCCCTGCTGTGCTCCACGAGGGTCTGTCTGCCAACACTAATAACTCCCCGAGCTGATGAGGTTCTCATGATTCTTCTCCCCTTGGCGCTAACTGCTTCTACTGCTGAAAAACACTAGACAGCCAGTCCTTCTCACTCGTACCTGTTTTATCAAACTTTTTTTCCCAGGCATAGCACTAGAAAAAACAGCATCCAACAACAGACAAGTCAATATTTCCCTATTCCTGTGCTTGACCAGTGGTAAGGGGGAGAAGATCTTGGAGGGAAAGAGGGAACTAGATTCCCTGGCTTTGAGTTCCTCCGGATGCTGTGGGCTGAGACAGGCCAGCGATTACCAACTCCCAGCTCTACCTGAGGGATGGCCCATGAAGCTGCCTAATACCTCAGGGTGCACTCCTGTAACTGAATTTTCTGTCTCTCAAAACTATTAAATCTCTACTGGGTTTTGTTTTTTTTCTACATGCTCACAGAGGGCAGGTCTGCACGTCTACCATCTGCTGGAGATAGAGAAATACTGAGGGACTGCAGGTGGTACTCTTGCAGGCAGATACAGTAAAAGTCGCGGGAGAGCGGGCAAGTGCCTGCTGTCCCGGCACATGCACATGCCACTCTCCTGTGCGTGCGATTCAGTAAAAAAAAAAATTCAAATTAGGACCTGCAGTAAAAAGAGGCGCTAGGGACACTAGCGCGTCCCTAGCGCCTCTTTTTTGACAGGAGCGGCGGCTGTCAGCGAGTTTGACAGCCAACGCTCAATTTTGCCGGCCTCGGTTCTCAAACCTGATGACAGCCAAGGGTTCGGAAACCGGATGCCGGCAAAATTGAGCGTCCGGTTTTCAAGGCGCGGGCCGATTTTTTTAAATTTTTTTTTAAATTTTTTAAATTATTTTTAACTTTTGGGACCTCCAACTTAATATCGCCATGATATTAAGTCGGAGTATGTACAGAAAAGCAGTTTTTACTGCTTTTCTGTGCACTTTCCCGGTGCTGGCAGAAATTAACGCTAATTTCTGAAAGTAAAATGTGCGGCTTGGCTGCACATTTTACTTACTGAATCGCTCAGGAATAACTAATAGGGCCATCAACATGCATTTGCATGTTGCAGGCGCTATTAATTTCGGGGGGGGGGGGGGGGGGTTGGACGTGCATTTTCAACGCACTATTACCCCTTACTGAATAAGTGGTAAAGCTAGCACGTCGAAAACTGTATCGGCCTGTTGGTTAGGTAGCAGTGCCTTAAAGTTTTTGTTCTCTGTCTTCATCTGCTAGTGGGTATGCAAAACCCCACTTGTTGGGATTGATCTGGGCTATGAACAGGACTGCAGTTTAAAAAAAAAAAAAAAAGGTATCACCTTATACTTTGACTTATTTCCATGTATTCAAGAAGACTAACAGCATCTTTATCTGAAATTTAGCAAGTTGCAATAGCGGCCATCAGCCTGCAAAGTGTTTTGACAAATAGAAACAGAGAAACATGACAGCAGAAAAAGGACGTATGGCTCATCTAGTCCGCCCATCCATCCCAATTAATTTAGCATCACTTCCTTAGAGATCCTCTGTATTTATTTATTCCCATGCTTTCTTGAATTCTGATACTGTTCTTGTCTCCACCATCTCCACTGGGTGGCTGTTCAATGCATCCATCACCTCTCTGTAAAGGAAAGTTTTCTAAGATAACTCCTGATTCTGTCCCCTCTCAACCTCACCCTATGATCTCTTGTTGTAGAGCCTCCTTTCCATTTAAAACGGCTCACCGCCTGTGTTTGGAAACTTGTAGGATATTTGAATCTCTCTCGTATCTCCCCTTTCCTCTAGGGCAGGAGTCAGGAACCTTTTTGGCTGAGAGAGCCATAAACGCCACATATTTTAAAATGTAATTCCATGAGAGCCATACAATATGTTTAAAACTAAATACAAGTAGATGTGTGCATTTTATGTAAGATCACACTTTTAAAGTACAATAAGTCTCTGAAAATATTACACCAGGCCTTAAGACACCAATACATCTCCTATTAGGAAAACGGACCAAGTCAGGCTGCTATAGAGTCCTACACAGAAACTACACGCCAGCAGGAAACCTCACCTGAATCACGTGCTGTCCCTCACCTAACATAGAATAAAGAGACCAAAACGCATAACAAGAAGCATGCAGAAAAAACTGAATTGGAAACTGCAACAAGCCAGAGTCTCTGTATGCAGTGTAACAAAGGAAAAAAGAAACATCACCCATCCTTATAAAACAAATCAAGAAATATAAAATCATCAGCAGTAAAACTGTACTAACAAAAAGAACATATTTCGAAACAGCTGATGAGTGGAATATCCAATAATTAAAAACTCATATAAAACATTTCCAGATACCAACAAAATATTTCAAAATAGCAGACACAAAGACCCAGTAATGAAAAATAATAAGGATACAAAAATTTTTTTGCTCTGCATACCTGGGAACGTTTGATATCCAGGTGTCCTGAGATTGTTCTGAATTAGCAGGAGGCGGGGTGGTTTGCTTGGAACTTTCTCCTCTCTGTCACATACCAGCGCGCTCTCTCACACTGGATCTCAATGACACACCTATACACACATGCTCTCAGTACTCACATATACACATGTTTTTTCTCTCACTTATATAGGCTCTTAATTACACATTTACACACATGCTGTCTATCTTTTCACGCTTACACACACACACAGGCTTTCAATCACATACTCACATGCTCCCTCACCTAAATCAGCTCTCAATCACACACAGACACACATGGTCTCTCTCTCTCATTTAAACACAGGCTCTCAATCACATCCTCACATGCTCCATCACCTAAACCAGCTCTCAATCACACACAGACACACATGCTCTCTCTCTTACTTATACACAAGGCTCTTAATCATACATACACATGATTTCTCTCACACACAAAGGATCTCAATCATACACACATACTCTTTCACACAAACAGGTTTTCAATCACAAACTTACACATACAGGTTCCCAATGGTAAACTTACATTCATGCTCTCTCTCACAGGCAGGCTCTCAATCACAGACATACTCTCTTTCACATGTACAGGCTCTCAATCATTCACATACATGCGATCTCTCACTCACACACACACAGGCCCTCCCCCCCCCCCCCCCCCGCCCGCGGCCTGGAAGAGGAAGTGGAGAGTATCGGGTGCATGCGCGGCAAGAAGAGGCCACGCTAGTGCGCTCGGCACCGGCCCGAAGAAAAGAAGACTGCAGCGCGGCTCGGAGGAAAATGAAGAGGTTCAACCGCGGCCGATGGGACTCCGCCTCCGCGAGGGCTGAAAATGAAGAGGTGAGCGTTGGGAGGAGGCTGCTGCTGCCGCGAGTTCCCGGGGTGGGGGAGAGAGAGAGTGAATGAGCGAGCAAGCATGTGTGTTTGCTCGCTCATTCACTCTCTCTCTCCCCCACCCCGGGAACTCGCAGCAGCAGCCTCCTCCCAACGCTCACCTCTTCATTTTCAGCCCTCGCGGAGGCGGAGTCCCATCGGCCGCGGTTGAACCTCTTCATTTTCCTCCGAGCCGCGCTGCAGTCTTCTTTTCTTCGGGCCGATGCCGAGCGCAGTAACGTGGCCTCTTCTTGCCGCGCACGCACCCGATACTCTCCATTTCCTCTTCCGGGCCGCGCGGGGGGGGGGGGGGGGGGGGCGGGAAGAAGAGAGCACGCAGGTGCCGCTGACTCCAGCTGTCCTGCCGTTCCGCCCGGGCTGACAGCATTTTAAGCTCGGGCGGAGGAGGACCGGGGAGCAGCTGGGTCAGCGGGAAAGTGTGGCGACACTTGTCTGCGAGCCAGATGCAGCCCTCAAAAGAGCCATATCTGGCTCACGAGCCATGGGTTCCCGACCCCTGCTCTAGGGTATGCATGTTTAGATCTTTAAGTCTATCCCCCTATGCTTTAGAATGAAGACCACTGACCATTTTAGTACCCACCCTCTGGACCAACTCCATCCTGTTTATATCCTTTTGAAAGTGTGGGCTCTAGCATTGAACACAGTTTTCCAAGTGAGGTCTTACCAATGCTCTATGTAAGGCAAAATCAACTCCCTTTTGCTGCTGCCCATTCTCCCTATGCAGCCAAGCACTGTCACTTTATCCACCTGCTCTTCTTTTGTGCTTAGAAGAATTTCACCTCTGATACTGTACCTTTCCTTTGGGTTTTTGTATCCTAAATGCATTCCTCTGCATATTTTAGCAGAGTAATGCGTGGTATAACATTTTGCAGGTGTACATTAGATGTGAGATTTAAAAATGTGCTTTTGGTTGTGATGCCATTAGTCACATTTGCCACCCTGTTGTCGAGATCTTAGCTTTCATGCTTGAATAAAGTTGTATAGTTGCCATGTTAACTTCCACTTTTGTAAGAGGACTAAGTGTCAATAACCAAGTTGTAGGCAATATCTTTTTTTTTTTTTTTTTTTTTTTTTAGGATAACTTGATCCACGTTTTGATTAGCTTTGTAAAGCTGCATGTTCTTCATCATGTCAATACAACTTGCTCAAGGGAGCATAGTTCTCACAAGTTAGTGGAAAACGCACTAGTCTGATATGGGTTAATACTTTAAGCACACAAATAATTACAAAATGTTAATTTCTAAATACATATCATCTGAGACTTAGTTAATATGTTCTCTTAATTTTCTCAGATAAAACGAGGGGCATCAGAGGCCCTCCCTGAACTGCTACGTCCTGTCACTCCCATCACCAACTTTGAAGGTGCACAGGCCCAGGATCCCAGTGGCATTTTTGGACTGGTGTCTAATCTAGAACAGCTTGAGGTGGATGACTGGGACTTTTAGAACGTCATGCTTGCTCACTGACTGTTTCAGAACATTGAAATTGCGCAGTATTCCGTTTGTAGATGTCACAACCGCTCGTATCTCCTGAATACGGAAGAGTTTATGAAGACAGATGGGGTTGTGGATGGTGCCTTTAGTTGCCTGACTTCCTGCAGGAGGATCCATTGTGGAGTGAATATACCACAGAAGTGACCCTTAATTTTGGCACTGAGCCCTTATTAGCTTGTTGGATACTTTAATTTCCAATGCATAAGATATATTTATAAGTACAGGAAAATGAACACAGAAACTACTGCAGGGTCTTTAGTTTTTTCCCCACCACTTTCCCTTCATTTTTAAGATGTTATTGCCACCATCGGAGGTACTATTTATCAAAAATGGTCCTTTTGCTGAGGAGAATATGTACTTCATTATGAGGTGATGGTAGAAGTTTGACACTAACACAAAGCCACTATGCCTTTTAGAGCAGGCACAGATACTGAGTGGAGGATTGTTACAGCAGAATTGGGTGCTCAACACATACTGTTTTGTACAAGCACTACATTAAGGGAGATGAGGCCAATGTTTGGTCTTGAGGGAGCTGCTAATGCCCCAAAAGTAAATTGGGCTTTGAATTTTTAGTAGCAGGGAGGGTGTTAGTAGTGGATGAAGCTTTAAAAGTGATTTATTTTTCACTTCTATTGGGTATGTACATGGCAAAACTACAGCAGCCATTTGTCATATCCTAAATACATTTAAAGGCAACCAGTGCAGCTTCAGGTTCTGCTACATTTCCTATCCAGGCACAGCTAGCCAATTCAGGTCCTCAAGAGCCACAACTGGGTCAGATTTTCAGGCTATCCACAGTGAAATTAGATATGATATTTGCATGCACTGCTTCCATTATTTGCAAGTCATATCTTGTGGAGAGCCTGAAAAACAAGCCTGGTTGAGGATCACAATTGGGTGATCACTCACCTAAGTTTACAGGTGAGATGGTAATAAAATGATGCAAGTAGTTGGGAGGGCTCCTTGGAGACAGCAATCTTCCTGTCTAAAGCCCTCAATAGCACTATCTTGTTTTTAGGTCTCTTTTTTTTTTAAGCTAGATCCCACTTGGAAAACACTGCACTGACCATATATTGGTTGTATTTATAAAAAGTGGTAGAATGCTACCAGTAGAATATATAATAAATAGTCTCATAAAATTGAATTTTGTGTGTAGGTGGCTGGGGGAAGAGGGTTAGAATTAGGCAAGTTCCCTCTACTTATTGATCCTGCATGACTGTTTTTGCTCCCCTATGAGGAAAGACTAAAGAGGTTAGGACTTTTCAGCTTGGAGAAGAGATGGCTGAGGGGAGATATGATAGAGGTGTTTAAAATCATGAGAGGTTTAGAACAGGTAGATGTGAATTGGTTATTTACTCTTTCAGATAATAGAAAGACTAGGGGGCACTCCATGAAGTTAGCATGTGGCACATTTAAAACTAATCAAACAAAGTTCTTTTTCACTCAACGCACAAGTAAACTCTGGAATTTGTTGCCAGAGGAAGTGGTTAGTGCAGTTAGTGTAGCTATGTTTAAAAAAGGATTGGATAAGTTCTTGGAGGAGAAGTCCATTACCTGCTATTAATTAAGTTGACTTAGAAAATAGCCACTGCTATTACTAGCAACAGTAAAGGAAAATTGGTTCTTACCTGCTAATTTTCATTCCTGTAGTACCAAGGATCAGGCCAGACCGCTAGGTTGTAGCTCCTTGCTAGCAGATGGAGTCAGAGCAAAAAACTGAAAGGTACCCTCTCTTAACTTGGTGTGCCATCTGCGATCCTTCAGTATTATCCATACCATAGCAGAATATCAAATGAGAGGATAAGAACCCCAAACGTAATAACCAATGGCTACAGCAAATTGCTCGGTCAACCGAATGAAACTGTAAAACACAGAACATATGTACAAGGAAGACACCTTCCAATGCCATGTGAATGGCCATTATGGTAAAGAATTCTGCAGAGTAAAAAATCACTATACGTACTGGACGCTCCAAGGGTGGGTGTCTGGACTGATCCTTGGTACTACAGAAACGAAAATTAGCAGGTAAGATCAAATTTTCCTTTCCCTGTACGTATCAGGATCAGTCCAGACCGCTGGGATGTACCCAAGCTGCCCTAATTGAGGTGGAACCTGGAGAGTCCCACGCGAAGAACGCTGCTGCCAAAGCAGTCTACATCCGGATCCCGAACGTCCACACGGTAATGCTTAGCAAAGGTATGCAATGATTTCCAAGTGGCTGATCTACAAATCTCCTGCAGCGAGACACACTGGCTCTCCACCCAAGAAGGCGCCTGAGATCTGGTGGAATGCACCTTCAAACCATCCGGTATGGTGTGGCTGAGACAAATATAAGTGGAGGTAATAATGGCCTCCTTCAACCACCTAACAACAGTAGCTTTGGATGCCTTCTGACCCTTCTTAGGGCCACTCCATAAGACAGACAAATGATCAGACAACTGAAAAGCATTGGTCACCTCCAGATAGCGAAGGAGAACCCACTGCACAACCAATTTATGCAGATCCCTATCCGTAGGAGAACCAGGATCCAAATAAGGGAAAGCAGGCAACTCCACCATCTGATTCAAATGAAATTCTGACACCAGCTTTGGCAGGAACGAGGGCACTGTTCTTAGCGATACCCTCGAATTCGAAATACAGAGATACGGTTCCCAACACGACAATGCCTGAAGCTCCGAGACCTGCCTTTCTGAGGTGATCGCCACTAGGAAAACTGTCTTGAGAGTCAGATCCTTCAACGTGGCCCGCTTGAGAGGCTCAAAGGGAAGACCACATAAGCCACGGAGAACCAAATTTAAACTCCACGAAGGACATACCTTCCTGACTGGAGGATTCAAGTGTTCAGCCTTCTTCAAAAAACAGAACACATCCAGATGAGATGCCAGTGAAATACAGTCAACCTTGCCCCGCAGACACCCTAGGGCCACGACCTGCACCCTGAGAGAACTGCAGGGCTGTCGCCAATCCGAACAGGAGCACTTGGAACTGATAATGTTCCCCCAAAACCATGAACTAGAGGAACCTTTGATGATGCTTGCGGATCCCTATGTGAAGATACGCCTCTGTCAGGTCCAAAGAGGCCAAATATTCTCCTGAGTGGATGGCCGCAATGACCGAGCGGAGAGTCTCCATGCGGAACCGAGGTACCTGAATAGCCCGGTTGACCACATTCAGGTCCAAAATCGGACGAAAGGATCCCTCCTTTGGGACCACAAAATAGATGGAGTACCTGCCGGCCCTGTGTTCCTCCAGAGGGACCAGCACAATGGCTCCCAGGGACTTCAACCGATCCAGAGTTTGACTTACCACCTCTCGCTTGGCTCGAGACCCACAGGCCGACACCAGGAACAGATCCCATAATAGGCTGGCAAAATCCAAATGTGTAGCCGCTTTCGATTATGCTGAGGACTCACTGGTCTGACGTAATCTTGACCCACTCCTCGAGAAATAGTGAGAGGCGGCCGCCCACTACTGGAACTGGGGAAAGGGTCTGCACACTTTCATTGGGATGGCTTTCCCCCCACAGCACCTTGAGAACCCCCATCACAGAAGGGCCTGCGGCCACGAAAGAAAGTAGGCCAAGACTGAGATCTCTGAGTTTGTTGTCAGGTGGGAAAGGCGGGAGCCCTAGCCTGCTGAAATCTGCACTGTCCCTGAAACCGGGAACATGCGTACCAAAGGCTCTGGAGGACCTGGGCTTATCCTCCGGCAACTTATACACCTTGTTCTCTCCCAGAGACTTCATAAGGGCTTGCAGCTCATCACCAAACAATTATTTCCCTTTAAAAGGAAGATTGCCCAACTGGGTCTTAGAAGAAATGTCAGCTGACCAGTTTCAAAGCCAGAGAAGCCTCCTGGCTGAGACCGTCATAGCCATGTTGTGCGAAGAAGCCCTGAGCAAATCATATAAGGCATCCACCGTGTAAGCCACCATGGATTCCATCCTGTTCGCCTGGTCAGCCTCAGCTGGAGGCAACTGCTGGGAGGTGACCATTTGTTGTACCCAATCAAGGGTTGCCCGCTGCATGAGGCTACTGCAGACAGCCGCCCGAACACACAGTGCTGACACATCAAAAATCCTTTTGAGAAGAACCTCAAGCCTTCTATCCTGCAAATCTGTAAGAGCAGTCGCCCAGTCACGGGAATGGTCGTCCACTGAGTGACAGCAGAGACAGACACATCCACCTTGGGTATCCTGAGAATGGCCAAGGACTCATCGGGCAATGGGTAAAGCTTTTCCATCACCCTCCCCACCCGCAGGGTCACCTTGGGAGATTCCCACTGCCGGGTCACCAGCTGCATGAGCATCGGGTGAAAGGGGAAATGTTTTGGGAGGGGCCCGCAGCCCCGAGAGGATTGGATTCCCCTTGCCAGGCTCCGTGCTGGATTGTGGAGCCTCAATGTCCAGCTCCACCAGAATATGAGGGATCAAAGGATCCAGCTCCTCCTGCCTAAATAAGTGGAAAACCTGGGGATCATCCCCTTCTATCAGGGTGGACTCATCGACATCCCCGTCTGGATTTGGGAGGGGGTCCCAGGAAGGACCGGAGGGACCAGGATCTGGAACCCTCGCAGGGGCCAAAGGGACATTCGGAACTGCGGCACCTTTAGTGACCTTTGCCGGCAGAGGCCCAGTATCCTGCTGCTGTGCCTCGGGCCTTGTCCATTAACAATATAAATTTTGATAAAAAAGGCACCTGTTCCTTTAAGAGTTCCGCTGGGGGAGGGGAGGTGGGCCTCAGACCATGCGGTTGAACAGGTCTTAAACTGGGTGGAGAAGGAGGAGCCTCCCCTCTCCCTGCAGGAAGGCAGGAGATGGACAAAATGGCTGCCATTCCCACGATCGAGCCACTGCTTCCTCAGACAGCTCCCGCTACCCTGGATCCAGCTGCTGATGGCAGAGGAATTCCACCTACAGTGTCTGACTCTGATAGCTGCTTAGCACATAGCCATGTCAGATGCTGCTCTGCCCATTGGATCAGCTCCCGAGCAACTGCCTGACTCTTGGTACCACCCTGCTGCTTGATTATAGGCAACCAGCGTTTGCATTGTCAGACAAGATTTTGACCAGATGGCTGCGCACAAGAGGAAGAAAAGCCTTCGGCGCCAAATGCACCACTCTCGTCTCTAGGCGATTGATAGACTGTGATGCATCTTCTGCCATCCACTGACTAATCTTGATGGACAGCTCCCCAATCAGTGAGACTGGCATCGGTAGTGACCACTATCCACTCTGAGATCTCCAAGTTCACCCCGAGACAAATAGTCCCAACCAAGCTACTGTGAGAGACTGGATCTGGCCAAATCCGTAAATGGCAGAGGAAGCTAAAACTGCTCTGACAATGGATCCCATCGGGAAAGTAATGCCGTCTGCAGAGACTTCATATGCGCAAATGCCCAAGGCACGAGCTCCAATGTGGATGCCATGGAGCTAAGAACCTGAAGGTAATCCCAGATCCTAGCCTTGGGCTCTCCAACAACCTGCGCACTTGCAACTGCACCTTGACTAGGTATTCCCCCATCAGGAAAGCCTTCCCCTGTCTTGGCCAGACCCCACAAGCCCACTTCCTCCTGGTCAGGATCCCCATGCCTAGCGCCACCAGGACATGTGGAATCAGGAGTCCCAGCTCCTCCTTCTGAAAGAGCCGAATCACCTTGGGATCATCACCTAACGCTGGGCAAGGCCCAGGCTCCTCCAGATCAGTGTCTGGAGAGCCAGCCCTTGGAGACAATCGCCTATCAGATTCATCTGAGGAAGCATCAATGGTGGCCCCCAACACAGATTGCCCACATACTCTCCAAATCCTCATGGCTCCTGAGGTCCCTCTTCTTGGGGGGAGGGGGGTGCTGCCTTGCGGCTGGCCCGCAGCCTTGCAAGCCAAAAATGCATTGTGCATTAAAAACAACAAACTCTGGAGAAAAAGGAATAAAACTCAATCCTCTGCCAGAGGATCTGAGTCCTCCTCTGACTGCCCTGGTTGGGGCCAAATCGGCTGGCGAAAGCACTGGCAGGAAATCCCCTCTCCCTGCTGCATTTGAGCCACATAGGTCTGCAAAACAGCTGCCTTTCCCATGCTCAGCGGGAACGGATCATCAGCCTCGTGCAGCGCAGCTTTCAGCCCCCCTGACCAGTGCTGCAAAGGCAACACCACTGCAGCCTTCCCTCCAGGAAGAGCACATCAGAAGGCAAGTGGAGTTTTCTCCACACTCGGAGCAATGGACCTCCCTTGGCATAGCTAAACACCATGTTGCCAGTGCAGCAAACATCCGAGCAGGGGAATAAAAAGACCACAGGGAGAGCCAGAGAAAAAGCTGCCTCCCTGCACCAGTGCCAGGGAGAACAGAAAAAGGCCAGTTGCTGACCTCTTTGTGTTCTATTTTTCTTGTAATTTATAAAGTTAGTTAAGAAAAGAAAAAAAGCAAACAGTCATATCTGAAGAATGGCCAAGGTGTCTCCTAGAGCTGAGGGAACTGGACCACCAGCTTTCACTTCCAATATGTCCAAAGAGCAAGTTGGGGTCCCCAACCCCTGCTTGTCCATCCTGACAACTGGGAGGGATGTTCCCACCAGGAACTGCCAACCTTCCGGGAGAGGAACTCCTTTCAAAGAAAAAAAAAATCTTCTGCCTGAAACTTTTTTTTTTTAGTTTCAGAACCGCAGGTTTTGCACCTCCTCAATCTGCTGGAGACAGAAATATTGAAGGACTGCAGGTGCAACTCCAGGTTCTGTGCCAGTGGCTGTGAAACTTTCTCTGTCTCCCATCTGATGGAAAGGAGGCAAAACCCCGCAGTCTGGACTGATCTGGGTACGTGCAGGGAAGGTTCTTTTAAACAAACCATAATGAAAGTAGTAGATCACTATTGCACCTCCACCACAGGAAAAGTACAGATGTAGCTTAAACTGATCTTCCTTAAGGTCAAGACAGTAGATCAGGTAAGTGAGCTAAATGACCCACTAAAAGACAACCACAACTCATTTATACTGAATTTCACACATGGATACAGATGCTCAAGCAGCCCATACTATAACCCAGCTCAGAGAAAGCTCTGATTGTGTTTCCAAGAGAATCATGGCAAACTTTTTTTTTTTTACGTTGGGTACAGATGTTTAACCTTGATTTTTATTTTTAGTGAGTCCAGAGATTGGTATTGTACACAACAAAAAGTCCTGTCTTTCGTGGTCAGAGTATGTCTTAAGGCTGTTGAAAATAAATCCAGGTGAACCATAATGGTGGCCACACATGAAGGAGTGAATCAGAACCATCCCCAGCACCAAAGATCAAGGTTTCTAGGTTGCAGCCAATATACAGCTTTATGGGGGGGGGGAAAAAAAGACAGACATACTATAGAAATTATTATTTATTTACAATACAAATCCACAGTTTCAAAAAGAACCACATCTAGAGAAGATGCAACTATTCATTTTCCTTTTCATGGTCAGAATGATCAGGCTGCTGTGCTTTGTGCTTCTCCAGTCTTACAATCAGATCTGGAAAAGAAGAGCAGATAGAGAAAGAAACAGCTTGGAACCCCCAAAAGAAACCTTTTACCTATAGGACCCCTGAGGGTTAGAGCAGTTTTCATGCCACCAAACACTTAGAAAGTACAAAACAGACTCTGGAATTAAAAGAAGGAATGTCAATTTGTCCTCTAAAATGGAGGGGGGGGGTTTATATTTGACTTCTAAAAAGGAATGCAAAGCCTGATTCTTTTTCCTTGAGCAGTTTTCAAAGGGGAAGTACACACATATTGTCTCCAAGAACTGGTGCAAAAGCACCTATGGACTTAGATGGTTTTGAAAATTGCTCCCACATGGGCATGTTATACAAATTCTATGTAAAAGAAGGACCCTGGACTATGACAGGGCTTCCCAACAGTGAAACTTCATGCAGAACTAAATGGTCCCTACCACTGGAAATTCTGTAACAGTTCTGCCAGATTCGTACTGGTATAAAAGAGAGACATACCTTTCGCAGGGTTGAAAACGCCATTGGTTTGCTGGTCACACACATAGCAGCGCTGAGATTTGCGGTAATGTTGCAGTGCACATCTCTCACAGAAGTAATGTTTACACCTACAAGTAGAGAACGCAATGCTAAGTGAATGACATGATCACCCCATAAAAGGCAAGGCAGCGAGACACCGAACTTTGTTCTGACTAATTTAAGGATGTGCAAACATCTGCCATATCTGTCCCACACAGCTGCCTTGGCAAATACAGTGGGAGCTATGGCCCACTCAGTTCAAATGCAGTTTTCTCTGAAATCTCTTCAAAGCACATAAGTAGTACACCCTTAGTTTCTCTCTCTCCCCCTTAGTTTCTCTCTCTCACCCTTAGTTTCTCTCTCTCACCCTTAGTTTCTCTCTCTCCCCCTTGACAGGAAGACTAGGTTCCAGGCTGTTTATAAGTAACCCATTGTATTTTATTAGTTTATATTTTGCTGGAGTCTAGGCCTTCACTCACGAGTGCGAATATTTGCCTTGATGGCCTGTATGACCTTGGGCAAGTCAATCTCCTGCCTCAGTCCCAGCTCTGTTTATGACCTTGGTTAAGTCACTTTCTGGCCTTGCATGTTCACCCAAGTATAACAGGTAAAACAGTTCCCTTTCTCCCAAACTGCTTGGTAGAAGTCTCCAAACAATTCAGATTTCAGGAAGATTCAGCTAGACCATTCCTCCAGAGGTGGCTACTGACATGTTTCTGAAGCCGTGGAATAGTTCATGTCTTTGGGAACCCGTTAGGATAAAAGGTACTTCATAAAGTGAAATTACTATGCACTAGTGCAGGTATGGGCCAACTCCAGTCCTCAAGAGCTGCAAAGCGGTCTGGTTTTTGTGATATCCATGAGATAGATTTGGATACAGTGCATGTAAGGCTCTCATGCATGTTCATCCTAGACCTCCTGAAAACCAGGCCTGTTCGAGGTTCTTGAGGAGAGGAGTTGGCCACCCCTGCATTACTGTATATCCATTACCCAGATACCCAACTTGAAAAACAGCACAATGCTGAAAAGTAATCCAATCCTACTGAGCACCAACTAAGAGACTTACTTAGTAATTACAGGGTCTTTGAAGGAGTCTCTGCAGATGAAACACTTGAATGGCAGGTCCTCGTCACCGCTGCTCACCTCATAATTCTCATCATCTACACAGCAGAAAGAAGGAATGAAGTAAGCAAGCAACTTTTTCATCCTTGTTTTCTTTGGGAAAATGGCCCTATAAAATCATTGAGCGTCCTTCCCTCCACACTTTTCATATGCCCTAAATACTCCTGACACTTTAATCCCTTTTTTGTTTCTTTTCTATGGAGAAACAAGTCAGTTTAGTTGAAATAGGGAGTCAACATGTACTATGACATTTTCAAGCATTTTTAAAAACTCCCCTGCCCTGCCTGTGGTTACCTGCTGCCTCCATTTCTTGCCTAGTTTTCTATAGCAGATAATCTGTTTAATAATTTCTATTTCCCCCCCCCCCCTTGCCAACAAACTGCTTTTCAGCTGATAACACTATGCTGTTGCAGCAGCAAAAGGAAATTGGTATGGCAAAGGGTCTGTTGGGTACCAAAACACCCTACTGAAAACCAAAAACCCCACATATAATCCAGGGATAATGGTATTGCAATGAGATGTTAAGAGGATGAGGGAGAAGCTGACTTCAGCCTGTAACACTGTGGTTGATGAACAACCCAATCTCATTCTGGCAGCAAGCCTATTGCACCGAAAACAAACATCACCCAGACTACTTTCACTCAGCTGTCTGAAAGAGCAGAGGTCACATGCTGCGGCTCCTAAGATTTTCATGGCATCCACACATCCTTGTGTGCACTCAGCCCAGCCTCCAAGGGGGGGGGGGGGGGGGGGCGCTGAGGGTTAAGGATGGATGGCCCAAGGTCAGTGGTCGGAAAGGGAAGCATACTGATCGATCATTTGGAAATGAGGGTGGTTGGTAGCTTTCTTTCCGCAGATTCAAGGGCTAACTGGGTTTTTCTGGTACAATGCTACAACTGTGGCATATATCATTCGTCAAGGCGGAGCCTGAAGTCAGCTGGTGGCTCAGGGGGCTCAAGAGCATTTGTCTGGACAGAAAAACATCTTGCAGGTTAGCGACATCTCACATGACCAGCGTGACAGCACATCCGGGGGAATGAGAGTGTCAGAAGAAGCCTTTGCCATCATTCATGCCAGGTGCGGCAGACCCCAGTGGAGCCTCATGGCATCGAGAAGCAATACCAAGGCAGAAAGGTTCTTCAATCAAAGGAGAGGTCTGTTCAGAGGGGGTTGACACTCTGGTTACCTTGGCCAACAAGGCTCCTATTGTGTGTGTTTCCCCCGTAGCCTCTCATATGACATGTATTGCGTCGCATAGACTAACATTCAGGAAAGGTGATTCTCATACGTAATCCGTGGTTTGCGGTTCTGATTCATCTTGCAATAGATGGTCCCTTCCAATTGGTTCATCTGCAGGGGTTGCTGCATCAGGGGCCCATTATTCTGAATCTGGCAAATCACTCTGGCTCTCAGCTTGGCTTTTGAGAGGTAGCGTTTGCATTTGAGAAGAGACTGAGCAGGTCATTGCTGCTTTGCTTCAGGCCTGGAGGCTAGCCACTTCTCTTGCTTATATCGGAGTGTGGAAAGTTTTTGAGACGTGGTATATGGAGTAAGGTTTCGTGCCTTTGCAAGTGAGCATTTCTCAGGGCTTGGCCATTTCAGTGAAATGTAGGCCCATACTTTTGCCAGATTGCAGCTGACAGCCATAGGATGTCTGCGAGATACGCTGGTGGAGAGGCAGTTCGCCTCCCATTCAGATGTTCATTTTACGACTGGAGCAAAGAATTTGTGTTCACCAGTCCATGGCATGTGTCCACCATGGAACCTTAATCTAGTGTTTCAGGTTCTCTGTGGATTTCCCTTGGAGCCATTAAGAAGGGTGTCTGAAGATCTCACCCTGAAGGCCGTTTTTCTTGGTAGCGATTTGTTCGGTCAGGTGGATGTTGGAGCTTCAATTTTGGTCATGTAGGGATCCTTCTTTGTGGATTTGGACAATGGGGTATTGTTGCGTACCATTCCTTCATTTTTACTGAAGGTCATTTACACATTTCGTCTCACCTAGACGGTTTTACTGCCGGCCTTCCCACAGTTGATGGTGGAGACGCCGCATGCGAAGTAACTGCATTTACTAGATGTTCATCCATCTCTGTTGTGTTACTGTAAGGTACTAACAGTTTTTCAACGTCCAGATCATCTGTCTTCTTTAGTGGAGCAAATAAGGGAAGTAGGACTTCCAAGGCTACGATTGTACGATAGTTAAAGTAAGAAACTTTTTGTTTTTCGGCCTCTCTCGGTAAGGATCAAACTATTTCAGAAGGGCTGCGTGCGCATTCTACAAAGGCACGGGGGGCCTCCAAGGCAGAGTGTCATCTGGTTTCGCTGCAGTTTTATCAGGCAGTGACTTGATCTTCATTGCACACTTTTACCAAACATTACTGATTGGATATTTGGGAGCTAGAGAAGGCCATGTTTTTGGGGAGAGTTTTGCACATTCGTCTTTTGGGTTCCCACCCAAGGTAGGGAAGCTTGGATTCATCCCACTTGTCTGGACTGACTTGGGGTATGAACAGGAAAGGAAAATTGGTTCTTACTTGCTAATTTTCATTCCTGGAATACCACAGATCAGTCCAGAATCACTTCCCCTTTTGAAAGACCTTTTCTTGCTTCTGGTTGCTGATAATGCAGAACTTTAGTTGATTTTAGATAGGCAAGACTTATGGTTGAAGGTTTTACTGGGGGGGGGGGGGGGGTGTCCAGTTAAGGAGGACTCCAACTTTAGTTCTCTGCTCACCCTAGATGGGGAGTGAGGTTGAGTTTGTTTAAAGTAAGAATTTTGGTTTTGGTACAGGTCAATACTGAGGGACTGCAGGTGGCACTCTCAGCTATGTAGCAGTGCCTGAAAAGTAAAAGAGAAGTCTCTTTACATTAAAAAATTTCCATCAATAACCAAGCATCTTCCCTCTGGATCTGATTTCTATGGTTCTAAGGCTGCACACATCCTACTTCAAAGATAAATACACTGGGATAGCAAAATGGAACTCTCCTCAGTCTCCTGAACAAAGTATAGATGAGTTGCTGCTGCCTTCACAAACTGGTGGGATCCTTCCTCTGGCTCCTGAATGCAAATCTATTTTCTTGAAACAGTTATGGCAATCTCCCATGTAGATAGCATCATAATCCTATCTCCCTTCTCACACCAAATTACTTTCTAGTTTTCTCATGCTCAGCATCATCCTGGATCCCAAGAAGATTCCCAACCTGGGAAGGTGGGGTTGCCTGGAGACCTGGCAACCCCACCTTTGAGCCCCAGCCACCTTCATAGGATAGAGGTAGAACAAACATCTTGGCTTCTCAGATTTATAAAAACAGCACTCCTTACCAGACACTTCCTCCCATGGGGAATATCCACTGATTCACCTACACCCCCCTCTATATCATGGCCAAGTGCCTGTGGAGACACAGAGGTACACTGCAAGGGATAATCCAGGCCTGGCTCAGAAGCAAAGTCAATTTTTCCTGTAGAACTGCTGCCATGCAGAGGATCTGGGTTCAATTCTGGCTCAGAAAGGGCTAGGGATGCTGCAGAACCCTGCTCACAGCCCCTGGGGAGGGAGTCCCAGTCATCACATGACAACATTCAGTAGCCCATGATTTCAGGATTCCTGGAGTCCTTGTGCATGGCCCCCAGTCGAGAACTGTCACTGCAAACACTGGATTACACTAAGTCAGATGGGGATATTAAATAGAGAAAAATAATCCTTGAGTAGCTGCAAATGAAGACTCTTGACACCACCTCCCTGCTCTAGTTTTGATCTGAGCTGGAAGCCAAAGGAGGAAGAGGGGGGAATTGCCAGATCAAAAAATGAGCTTCAATGCAGTTAATTGTGGTTTCTGATATACTGAAAAATATACACACACTGCCCTCTTTTTCCATGTAAAGGTGGGCAGGAAATATGATGTATTTCCACTTTAGATTTTACTGTGGGGGGGGGTTTGTTTGGTTGTTTATGTTTTAACTCCTCAAAAGCTTTCGCTTCATTTTCTGCACCTCAGCAGAAAAATCAGAGCTACTTGAGCAATTTTAGAATAGCTGAGCTTGCAACAAATTACATCGCTCTGAAGTTAGAAGTTCTTGCAATGATCTGTCCTGCCACAGTGCTTTTGGACAAAGGATTATAGGGGCGGGGCAGGTGGATCTGTGTCACTCATGTCAGAAAAGATGCTGGGATTTCTTGATCAAAAGTACAAGGGATTCAGCTCGAAAAAAGCAAGGGAATGTTTGTGAAATCTCTGGGGAAACCTCACATAGTGTCACTAGGGGCTACAAACTGATATGTACAGCTCTAGAGGCGCTAGGGCTTTTTAATCATTGGAATCCCAGAGTGGATGATTCTTTGAAAAGCTATCATATGCATAGGTACAGAAAGCCCGCTTAGGACCTTATATTTTCTATATTACCAGTCCTGTAGAGTTACAGTCAGACCATGCCGGTTTTTTTCATAGAATATCTTATGCGATCTGCACGCAGTCCGACACTGCAATGTTTCGGAAGATCCTTATTTATTTATTAGCTTTTATATATCGACATTCGTGGGTACATCATGCCGGTTTATAATATAACTGAAGAGGGAAACAAGAACTGCTAGATGCCGGCAGATACGACTGGCGTATGACCTATGGTAAAAATAACAAACGACCCTTTTAAAAATGTGCCACATCTTTACCAAAGCAGGCAAACAGAAATACCGGGACACCTACTTGATTTAATGCAGGACGGTCAATGTATCGGCGTGGCCAAGACTTAGAACATGCTGAAGCAAAATACAAGAAGTTAATAGAGCAACATCACAAAAGACTGATAAGTTCTATAGAAAAAAACTCTAAAAGTCCAAGGCTTACGTGCGCAGTGAATAGCGTTTCAAAGAATCATCCACTCTGGGATTCCAATGATTAAAAAGCCCTAGCGCTTCTAGAGCTGTATATATCAGTTTGTAGCCCCCAGTGACACTATATGAGGTTTCCCCAGAGATTTCACAAATATTCCCTTGCTTTTTTCGAGCTGAATCCTTTGTACTTTTGATATTTAACTATTTTCAGCTATCTTGGATTTCTTATTTTTGGGATGCTGGTAGACGTTATGATGTTCCATCTATGGGGGCCTCTGATCTCTACTTGGACTCTAAACGATTTCTGGGTTGAAGGGGTCTTATCCCAAAACGAAAAGAAGAAGTTATATAGATGTATGTGAGACTCATTCTTATTTTAAACAATGGCGACCCTTAGATTAGTATCCTTAAATGTAAAAGGGTTGAATATGACCTTTAAGAGACATGTCCTCTCTAAGGAGGTTCAAGCCCTCCAGGCCAACATCCTGTTTATTCAGTAGACTCATCTCAAGGGTCGGCATGAAGCCCTACTGCGATCTAATCAATACCCCAACCATATCTGACTCCATGTGTGAAAGGTGTTAAATATTCGGGGGTTGGGATCTTGATATCGCATGAATTCATTGCAAACAGGGCATGATACACAATGATACACAATGAACATGAGTCATGTCTCTAATGCATGTCAAACCTGCATTAGAGACCCTTTAGGCAGATACCTTATTTTACAATTAGTAATAGAAGGGTTGAAGTATACATCAATCAATCTATATGCTCCTAATCAAGATCAGGGGAAATTTTATGAGAGACTGAATCAATGCCTCCAAAACATTGAGAAAGGAAATATAATAATTGGAGGGGACTTCAGTCTTGTGAGAAATCTGGAACTAGATGCCTCTAAAGGTAGCGTGACAGCTGCCTTGACCCATAGGCGAAAATTGCAAACTCTCATTGATCAATGGCAACCACTAGATATCTGGAGATTACATCATCCAAAATCACGTTCATACACTTTCTACTCTACACCTCACAATTCTCATTCCAGGATTGATTATTTCTTAATTGATAAATTGATATGCCACTCCGCCTCCAAATCTATCATACCAGTGGCATGATCGGACCACGCCACTATCTCACTAGAACTGACATTTACTACTTATGATAAGGGCATCCGCTTCTGGTGCCTTAACGATTCCCTATTAGAAGATGATAAGTACACTCAGACTCTCATTTCTTTAATTTCAGAATTTTTTCAACTGAATGTCACGGAGTCTACAGCACCTACTATAGTATGGGACATTTTCAAAGCATACATGAGAGGGCATTTTCTCTCTAGAGCATCACATTTAAAGAAACAAAAAGTTAAGGAGGCCCAATATTGAATCCCTTTCATTTAAACCCCAAACGACAGGGGACCCACGAATATTACGGCAATTGTCACAGGCTAGGGAGGATCTAGTGAGGTTAGAATCTAAACAGATGGTCCATCAACTGAATATAGCTAAACAAGAATATTTCGAGGGGGGAAATAAAGTAGGTCATCACCTAACCAAGAAACAGGCCGATACAGTAAAGTCCGTGGGAGAGCGGGCGAATGCCCGCTCTCCCGGCGCGTGCACCGGCCACTCCCTAGCGCCTCCTTTTTGACAGAAGCGGCGGCTGTCAGCAGGTTTGACAGCCGACGCTCAATTTTGCCGGCGTCGGTTCTCGAGCCCGCTGACAGCCACGGGCTCAGAAACCGGACACCGGCAAAATTGAGCGTCCGGTTTTCGGCCCGACAGCCACGAGCCGAATTCAAATTTTTTATTTTTTAACTTTTTTTTACTTTTCGGGACCTCCGACTTAATATCCCCATGATATTAAGTCGGAGGGTGCACAGAAAAGCAGTTTTTACTGCTTTTCTGTGCACTTTCCCGGTGCCGGAAGAAATTAGCGCTGACCTTTGGGTCGGCGCTAATTTCTGAAAATAAAATGTGCGGCTTGGCTGCACATTTTACTTTCTGTATCCTGCGCGCATAACTAATAGGGCCATCGTCGCTATTAGGTGCCGCGGGTTGGATGCGCTTTTTCCTCCCCTTACTGAATAAGGGGTAAGGGAAAACGCGCGTCCAAGAGGAGGCTAACAGTGCGCTCCGTTAGAGCGCACTGTACTGTATCGGCCTGAAAGAAACTTAAAAGCAAATGCCAAAACTTAATAATAAAGATTAAAGATGAACACAGTGGCTTACTTACCAATAATACAGATATTCAGGGGAGTTTCTTAAATTTCTATACTAAATTATACTCTGCTGAATGTCATATGCAGCCAGAGATGGTCGATAAATTTCTAGATACAATCCCCTTACCCTCACTTTTTCTGGAGGCGGAAATAACAACCCTGGAGATAATTCACACCATTAAGGAATTAAAAACGGGCAAAGCGCCTGGGCCCAATGGCCTAACGGCCAAATTTTATAAACAGCTTGCTCCCTACCTCATGACCCACCTCCAAACGGTATTTATTTATTTATTTAAGAACAGGGGGAGACCTAGCCCTAACCACATGACAGAGGCCGGCCAATGGCACCTATAGCCTATCACATGGAAAGGGCAAAGGGACATCGGCGCCATTTTGATTACTGGCAGCCTACAGCCCGAGAGCGGGAGATCGCTCCCGGGACCCCCGCTGGACCACCAGGCAATTTCTGCAAGTTTCTGGGGGGTCGGGAGGGGGTTGTTTTTGTTTTTACAACCTCCCGTCTGTCTCTCCGGGTTTTGGGCCCCCCCTGCAGGGACTTTCGGTAAGTCTGGGGGGGGGGGGCAAGTCTTGGAGTGGAACCGTACGTCCACTTAAAAGCTAGGGCTTATATTTCAAGCCCTTCTCCAAAAATCCTGAAAATCAAGCTAGGGCTTATTATTGGGGAAACACGGTAGGTGGTACTTATCATGCTACCTGCATTTTCCTAATCAGACACAGCACTTCTTTCTGTGTGGTGTGGGAAAGGTTTTCGGCTAAAAATTTTCATCTCCTTTTCTGGCAAAAAAAAAAAAAAACTAAAACTAAAAAAAAACTAACTTTTTCTGGGTCTCGCCCAGGCTACCATCGCATGACTGGCTTCTGAATTTCTAGCCTAGGACCAAGTTTCCTATCTCCTTTTCACTGATGAATCATCTTTATTTGCTGTAAATTGCATAATAAATAAATGTACATTGTACAAGAATAATGGAGAAAAAAAAAAAGTCAACAGTGCAGAGCACCTTACTATGAGAAGGGAACTTTGCGCACCGTTAGCTCCATAGCGGCCTTCATCCAGCTCTCGTTCGATCTGCCAGCCATGCTTGTAGTCTGATCTGTCATGCAGGAATTTACAGCTGTCTGGAGGAGAACGTAGAAACGCTGAGAACAACTAGTTGAATGCAAATAAAAGGTGCTATGTAATGAAGCATTATTATGAGATGGCAGTTAGATGGCCTGAGCCAAATGCCTCCAATTCCATCTTTTTTCACCAATTTGTTTATAGCAACTTCTACCCCACTCAGTTACCAAGTTATCTGTTCTGGGCAGTTCACAATTTAACATGCATAATGTAATTTGAAAGGGATGACATCACGCCTCACCTCCAAAGCCACAGAATCCTGTTTCCTTGTAATCCTTGCAGATGTCCGGCTGGTAGTCCCATCTCACTGTGGACCGCAGGTGTTCAGGGGCTCGGATTGGTCCCTTCCTGTAGAATAAGAAATCACTACCCTATAAACAGACTGCTCCACAGATTAGTGAAGTGCTAGGACAGGACTTCCTCAACCTGTCCTGGGGACCCCACAGCTAGTCGGGTTTTCAGGATACCCACCATAAATATGCAGGGGATACATTTGCATATACTGAGTCTCCATGGTATACAAATGTATCCCCTGCATATTCATGATGGGTATCCTGAAAACCCGACTAGCTGTAGGGTCCCCAGGACAGGTTTGGGAAGCCCTGTGCTAGATGATGCTCAATATACTGACAGGAGGGCTTCACTTACACACTTTTGGAAGTGAAGACTATGAAGCTGCCAAAAAACCCCATCATATATCATCATGTTATAGATCCGAGTGCTCTATACAGACATGAATTCATTGCAAACAGGGCATGATACACAATGAACATGAGTGAGGGCAACAAGTAACAAAGGTTTCATTTCTAAACCAGGACACTTTTCAGAAGGGATATTCATAGCTTAGGATTTGTAATGACCAATAAATACATCACTCTGTTCATACACATTCACCTAAGTCCAATGGAACAATGCAAGAAGCCACAGGTCCCTGCAGGTAAGAACAGCATGAAGCATGTATTTAAACTAAAACATCATTATCTTGCAGTATAAGTGCTGCAGACAAAAGTGTAGTGTAAGTGCCATTCTACAGCTCTGCCTCTCTACACTCACTACAAGGCTGAGTGTTCACAGAACATTTCTGCTCCTACTGTGGAGGTTCTTAAATGGTTGTAAGGAGAAACTAATACGCACTATTTCATAATTTTTCAATGTGCCATGCTAACAGCAGTCCTAGTTATGACCAATATGTTCTCGGGGCCTTTGGAACTTTTAATGTTGATCAGAAGACATCACTCAACCACAAGAACATAAGAAATTGCCATGCTGGGTCAGACCAAGGGTCCATCAAGCCCAGCATCCTGTTGCTAACAGAGGCCAAACCAGGCCACAAGAACCTGGCAATTACCCAAACACTAAGAAGATCCCATGCTACTGATGCCAGTAATAGCAGAGGCCATTCCCTAAGTAAACTTGATTAATAGCCGTTAATGGACTTCTCCTCCAAGAACTTATCCAAACCTTTTTTTTTTTAACTCAGCTACACTAACTGCACTAACCACATCCAGAACCACATTGATTTCAAAACATTAAAATAATGTATACATGCGTGAAGAACAAAAGGCACACCCACCTGACCATCCCAGAAGAGGCATTCCCCATGGATGTATCCTTTGGCTTGACATACTTTTGATAGTTATGGATTCCTCGATAAATTTTATCATCATCTTTCCCTCGCAATTCCTAGGGCAACAGAAGAGAGGAGATAGACAACCAGGGCCTGCAGTCCCCCAGCATGTAGAAAGAGGGTGGTGGGGAAAAATAAGTGCATCCCCATACAGCAAGAGAGAAAAAGGAGGCTGGGACTGGGACTTCTCCTTTCTGCAAGTATAAGGGAATATGCTGACCTCCTGGACCTTTTGGCTCCGTTCAAAAATGGCCTGAGCATCTTTGTCTTTCTCTGTGTCTAGTTCATACACTGCTGTTGCACCCATGTCGTCGGGGCCAACTGGTTTCTAAAACAGAAAAACAGATTCCCAGTTCTGTTACAGAAAATAAAGAATTCAGACCAGGTCAATTAAAGTATAAGGAGAAACAGTGGGTCTTTTTGTTTCCTTTATTCAAGCTGAGTCAAATATCAAGCACATACTTCTAAAAATGTTCAAACAGAGAACAAGAGATGAAGCTTTTTCATTTTATTCAGTAGTTCTAAAAACAAAAGAACCATAACTATGAAGCTCATTCCAATATCAGTAAGACCACAGATCTTTACCAAGTCTTCTAGACTAGCAGTGGTCCCCAGCCCTGTCCTGGGGGCCCACCAGCCAGTCGGGTTTTCAGGATATCCACAATGAATATGCATGAGAGAAAATTTGCATTCACTGCCTCCATAACATGCACATTTTCTCTCATGCATATTCATTGTGGGTATCCTGAAAACCCGACTGGCTGGTGGGCCCCCAGGACAGGGTTGGGGACCGCTGTTCTAGAGAGAGCAAAAGACTCTTATAGAAAGTTCAGTGGATACTAAGCACAGAGGAAAAACAATAGCCTGTTTAACTGAAATAGAGATTATGACTGGAAGTGTGGGCTAGTGCTTAGCCACAGAATTACAAAAGCCAAACACCTAGATTCCACTCTCTGTGTACAATTAGGAAAACACAGAACCATCCAGCCAGAGCTCTTTAATATTTTCTAAGGTTAACACAGCAGATTAGCATAATTTCTCTAAATCAAGGGCCCTTCCAAATATGGAACTACTGCAGAACCCACCTACCAAAGACAGACTGCATACCTACAGTTTTATAATCTATAATGAATATCTAAATTGGCACCTTTCACAAATGAGGTATTAATAGGATGAAAGTATAGTTAATGATTCATTATGTATATATCAAAACCAAACACACCAAAAATGAATTTTGTGCAAAACCAAATTGATGCAAAACGTAATGCTAAAGCATGCAGAAGTACCACCAAACTTTCTAACCCTAGAATATTTTAAGATAGGACTCCCACTGCATAGCATTTTGAACCATTCTAGCTTTACCTAGGCACACCTACGGAATTTTAGCTGCAAAGGCTATAGCTTGTTTCAGTGTGGCTCTTAAAGCCCACCAGAGTAAAAGCTGGAAGAGTTCAAACTGTTTTACAATCAGAGTTAAATATACCCAGAAATGACAAGAGATGCTTTGCAAAACTACAGGGCCTTTCTTGCAGATCTCTTTGTGTTAATTGTTTTTTTGGCCTTCTCAGGGCCCTATTTTTTTTTCATCCTACTACATCATTACTTAAAAGTTTTATACTATAATAAAAAAAGATGCACATCTTTATTATTACACACTTTTTAACATTTCTTTTCCCCATGCTCACTAATACATTTAAAGCATGACAACAGGATGAAGGCTAGGGAGGTTCACCCCACTATCACCCAATTTAAGATTTAAAATACTAGGAGAGCTTAAAACTAAAAACAAAACCAAAAAACACACCTCATTCACGTATTTCTTCAGTAATGAAGTACAAACCAGAACAAAAAAGAAAGTTCTAATTTAACTACCTACTGAATTACCCTAAAAAGTTGCTTTAAAGCAAATTCAGCTCTGGCCAAGGTATTATCTTCACGTTTGAGCAAAATTATGCTTTACAATTTTCAGAGCTCAAACACACGCAGGGGAGAAAATCTTGATTTTGGTTTGCAGGATTCTTTTTGTCATGGGGTTCCCTGATTTTATCATAGTTGTTAAAATTATCCCAAACACAAGATTATAAACTAGAGTAATAAAACAGCATGACAAAAATCGATTTCTTATAAAAATGAAGTTTCCTTATGTTCGACTGGGCGAAGAAAAGCACTAATTAGAATCTATTAGAACATTTCCAACCAGGTTGACTCTGCCCTTGTTTTGTTTTTTTTTAATCAATATGTTCCTCACCGCAGATCTAGTTGATTTGTAGGATACAGCGATACCTTTAGGAGTCCTCTCATCACCGGTACTGTCGCTGTCACTGTATGCAGTCTTCTCTTTTGCATATCTCTTGGTCTGCAACATAAATAACATAACAAAGACGCAGATGCTGCACACACTGAAATACCTTGAATACTGTGTGCAACTCTGGTTGCCGCATCTCAAAAAAAAAAGATATAGTTGCACTGGAGAAAGTGCAGAGATGGGTGACCAAAATGATAAAGGGCATGGAACAGCTGCCCTATGAGGAAAGAGTAAAGAGGTTAGGGCTGTTCAGCTTGGAGAAGAGACAGCTGAGGGGGGATATGATAGAGATCTACAAAATCATGAAAGGACTTGAACAGGTAAATGTGAATTGGTTATTTACTTTCGGATAATACAAGGACGGGGGGAGGGAAACGACTCCATGAAGTTAGCAAGTAGCACATTTAAAACAAACCGGAGAAAATTCTCTCTCATTCAAAGCACAATTAAGCTCTGAAATTAATTGCCAGCGGATATCACTAAGGCAGTTAATGTAGCTGGGTTTAGAAAATGGTTTGGATAATTTCCTGGGAGGTGATGCAGCTGGCACCAGGGCTTTTCAAGCAGTGTCAGCGAGGCTTTTCTCTGTCTCCATCTGCTGGCAAGGATGAATAAACCCAGCAGTCTGGACTGATCCAGGTACGTACAGGAAAAAGATCTAGGCATCATAGTGGATAATACTTTAAAATTGTCAGCTCAGTGTGCTGCAACAGTCAAACAAGCAAACAATGTTAGGAAAGGAATGGTTAATAGAACGGAAAATGTCATAATGCCTCTGTATTGCTCCATGGTGAGACCACACCTTGAATACTATGTACACTTCTGGTCACCGCAACTCAAAAAGGATATGGTTGCGATGGAGAAGGTACAGAGAAGGGCAACCAAAATGATAAAGGGGATGGAACAACTCCCCTATGAGGAAAGGCTGAAGAGGTTAGGGCTGTTCAGTTTGGAGAAGAAACGGCTGAGGGGGGATATTATACAGGTGTTTAAAATCATGAGAGATCTAGAACGGGTAGATGTGATATTTACACTTTCAGATAATAGGAGGACTAGGGGGCACGCCATGAAGTTAGCAAGTAGCACATTTAAGACTAATCTGAGAAAATTCTTTTTCACTCAACATACAATTAAGCTCTGGAATTTTTGCCAGCGGATGTGGTTAGTGCAGTTAGTGTAGCTGGGTTCAAAAAAGGTTTGGATAAGTTCTTAGAGAAGTCCATTAACTGCTATTAATCAAGTTGACTTAGGGAATGGCCTCCGCTATTAATGGCATCACTTGCATGGGATCTTCTTGGTGTTTGGGTACTTGCCAGGTTCTTGTGGCCTGGTTTGGCCTCTGTTGGAAATAGGATGCTGGGCTTGATAGAACCTTGGTCTGACCCAGTATGGCAGTTTCTTATGTTCTTACTATTAATCAATAGGGACTAGACACTGCTTGTTGCCAGCATTAGTAGCATGGGATCTATTTAATATTTGGGTACTTGTGACTTGGATTTGACTTTTGGAAACTGGATACTGGGCTTGTTGGAGCCTTGCTCTGACCCAGTATGGTATATCTTATATTCTTGGTAAAGAGCATGAGCACGGTTGAATTTACTTCTCATAAGTCCCTAGGCAAATCAGCGTAAGGACCTCACCCCTCCCATCCCACACACACTTACATTATGTGGTCCTCCTCTCCCTTGCCTACCACCCTGGTAAGATCCTCCTTCCTCTCATCCAGCAGGCACAGCACTTCTTAAACTGTGTCTGCCTCTTCTCTGCCAGAACCCTGCATGATGCAGACATCTATAGAGAAATCTACTGCACCTAATAATACTTATTTATACAGGACTACCGGACATACATAAGGCTATATAATGACAATAAGTATTCAGGTACAGTAAGTCACTAAGACAATAAAAGATAATCAGGCTGATACAGTAAAGTGCGCTCCAGCGGAGCACACTGTTAGCCCGCGTTTAGCCGCCCATTTTCGACACGCTATTTTTACCCCTTATACAGTAAGGGGTAAAAGCACGTCGGAAATGTGCAGGCAACACCCCCCCCCCCCCAAAACTAATAGGGCCTATTAGTTATTCCCACACAATTCAGAAAGTAAAATGTGCAGACAAGCCACACATTTTACTCTCAAAAATGAACTCCTGCCAAAGGAGCCAGCACCGGGGAAGTGTACAGAAAAGCAGAAAAAAGCCGGTAAAATTGAGCGTCGGCTGTCAAACCAGCTGACAGCTGCCACTTCTGACAGAAAAGAGGCGCTAGGGACGTGCTAGTGTCCCTAGCGCCTCCTTTTACCGCGGGCCCTCATCGCGCACCCAGTAGAGTGGCCTGGGTGCTCGCCCGCTCTCCCGCGGGTTTTTCTGTATTGGCCCGTATGTGACTTGGCCAAGATCACAAGGAATGTCAGTGAATGAAGCAGGATCTGAACCCTGATGGTTTCCCTGGGTCAGAACCCACTAATTGGCCCTGGGGTGAACTCTCAGCCACTACCTGCATATAACAGGAAAGATGGGAAAAAAATTAAGATAAAGAGAGGTCCAGAGGGTGCACCATAAAGATTCAAATGTCAAAGCTTGGGCATTTCCGCCTATTGTACAGTGCATGTATGTTTGATTGCATTTATAAGATCTTCCCTCCCCCCCTAAAAAAAAAGTGCAGAAAATGTTCGGGATGCAATCTTCAGGTGCCCCAGCTGCACCCACCCATACTTTACCTGCTGTATCATCGGATTAGGGGCCGCTCGTTTCCGCTCTTTACGGACCACCGCGTTAGCCTCATCCTCGCTGCTGCTTCCTAAACGGAGAGAGCAAAACAATCTCTCGTTTCAATTACTGGTCCCTAGGTCTTTCCTCCCCCTTCTCCAACCTCACCTCGCCTCCCTCCTCACCGCTCTCGCCTCCCTCTCGAGCCTTCCGCTTCCGGCCCGAAAATTTCTTCCCACTCTTCTTGAAAAGGAACGTACAAACCGGTTTCTCCTCCGCCATGTTTGCTTGCGTCACTACCAAATGGCCGCAGCCCACGGAGCCCAGGCTACAGGGCACGCCCCCTTTACCCTGCCCACCCATTCGTCGCAGAGCATAGAGCTGGTGCTGGGCAAGTCCGCACTGCTTTCCAGACCAGGCACAGCAGCGTAGCGCCACCTGCAGGTGCCTCGGGGAAGAAGGCGCTTGAGCCTGTGCACTGTTCACCCCTGCGGCGGCGCAGATGTGCCCGGGGAGCCTGGATGCACGAATATCCACCTGTGACGCGATTAACCGCTGTATTTAATTTTAGACTTTAAAAAACCGCGGCACTTAATTTTAATCTTTACAAAAACCTATTCAAGCCGTAGTACAAAGCAGCAAGTAATACATAAAATCATCAAACAATGCAAAACTCAGAACATGCAAAGTATCTAAACATTTGCACAAATAAAATCATGAAGTAATGCAAAAAAAAAAAAAAAAAAAGTTGCATTATGGAGGTATAGCATTTTAAGGCCGCCCAGTCGTGGTAATATATATTAAACAAATAAAAAAGTAATATACACAAAATATGCATTATAAAGAATAAAACTATTCTAAAAAAGTGCCAGCCTAAAAAAAAAAAACAAAAAAAAAACAGACAAGTACGTGAAAATACATTGGCAATGAACTCCAGCAGGCACCAAGAAAACTCTCTTCCTCCTCTCAGCCAAGCATGCCAGATGCACAAAAGGAACAGCTCACAGCCCCACTGAGATTATCGCAAACTGCGCATCGGATTATACACATGGAGGATGGCATTTATCCATAGAAATGAATCGAAACTCAACTATTTGCACAAAAAATGAAATGCCACATTAACATAATCTTGTACCACACCATCCAATTAAAACGATAGCCAGCACCAAACATAAAATTATAACCCCAAAAAGCTGGAGTCAAGAGAACTATGGCATCATTCAAGATTTGAATAGAGCTTGTCCGAGAAGCCCCTGAAACCTTCAGACCTAGCCCAAGCTAACCATACAGGCAGGTGCAGAGTGTTCAATAACAGACGGAGCTGAAAACCTTGCCCTGCTTCTTGTTGAACCAAACTCGGACTGATCAGACTGAAGACTGCTCTTGGTCAGGTTTACCATCCAGTCAAGCTCCAGAAACAGGGAGCTCACCTTGTGGGTCGTTCTGCAGCTCTCTTCCAGTGACTTGGCTTGAATCAGCCAGTCGTCCAAATATGGGTGTACAAGGATCCCATCTTTTCTCAATTCTGCCGCCACTACCACCATTACCTTGGAAAACGTCCTTGGGGCTGTGGCCAAATCAAAGGGCAGGGCCTTAAACTGATAATGGCATCCCAGAACTGCGAACTGCAGCAAGCGTTGATGCTCTAGTCGGATGGGAATATGAAGGTACGACAGATTCAAGGAGATCAAAAACTCCTGACTGCACAGCCACTATTACCAAGTGCAATTTTTCCATGCGAAAATGAGTCACCCGCAGATGATAGTTAACACCTTTAAGATCCAGGATGGGACGAAAGGAGCCCTCCTTGGGCACAATGAACTAAATGATTGACCCGTATTTTCTTGAGACTTGGGCAGTGGAACCACAGCCCTCAGACTGAGGAGCTTTGCTAATGTAGTTTCCACTTCTTCTGTGGTTGAGTGGCAGGGAGACACCATGAACACATCCCGAGGAACACTGCAAAACTCCAGCCAGGGCCAGTGCAAGGGGATTAGGCACCCTAGGCTAGCCTTCTTCCTTGTGCCCACCCCACCCCCGGTTGTGCTGCCACCCCCAGTCTCGGCCCCAACTCCTACCTCATTCTCGATCACGCCCCCCTGTGTGGTTTTCTGGTTGCAAGCAGGTTAGGCACTGCTCACAGCCCACCAAATATCCACTCCTCTTTGCCACCATTTGCAGCCCCATATGGCTCGCACCCAGTGGCGCACCAAGGGTCTCCGGCGCCCGGGGCTCAATGCATTTGTGTGCCTCTCCAGCATCCCCCCCCCCCCTTAATCCTTCTTGTTCTAATGCTTAAGGTCACAGAAAATCAGTGGTGTCTCTAGCCAGAATTTTGGGGAGGGAGCCAAAATGACATTTCTTCATCACACCCACCTCTGTAGCATGGATCCTGCTTTAAAATTGGTTATAAAAAAAAGTATTAATAAAAAAGTCCAAAGGGTCTTCTGCGTAATTTAAAAAAGCTGGCCAGTTTGACTCTATAAAATTATTTGATAGCCTCATTCAACGGATTCTATAGGAAGGGACAGAATGTCAATACAAATCCTGCACCTCCAGTTCTGTAACTCTGTGCATCCACTGAAATTCCCCCAAACAATGGAGCTTGGATGTTTCCCTTACAGCTCATCATACTAAAAGATATTTTCAAATTCTGGTGTCACCTCACAGTAACAGCAGCACAAACACCTTCCGCTGCCAGACACATTGTGAACAATGTGATGGACCTTAGAATGCAACCCAACTTAAAAACATTCAAAAAGGATCTGAAAACTTGGCTGTTCTTCAAAGCTTAAAATGACACCCTAACCCTCTCAACTACCCCACAGCAACAGAACTCCCAAACGAATCCTAATGACTTCATAACGCCGATTCATCTCCCATTATAAATGTTACAGTTTTTCCCATAGTTTGTTTTCCATGTACTTTCAACCTTTCTTTGTTGATGATCTTTGTATTACCCATCCTAATATCCCCTTAGTGAAATATGTAAACCGTTGTGATGGCATTACCGAATGACGGTATATAAAATTAAAAAATAAATAAATAAAATAAATAAATAAACACAAAACCCCACAAAAAAGACACTCAAAATCTATACTGGAATCCCATCATAACATAACAGTAATAACACCAAGGACTCAAACAACAATAACCCTACCTGTGAAAAAGCAAGGGTAAATATTCACTGGGTCCTAGAATACCAATACACCACCTAATGAGGAAACAAAACAAACCCGATTGCTATAGATCCCTATACAGACACTACATGCTAGCAGAATCTCTCATCATGGTCACACACACAGAGCAGAGACAGACCCTCACCAAATACAGAATACAAAATAAAGGAGCACAAATTAGACAAAAACTGAAATGGAAACCCCAAGAAGCCAGACTCTGTGTATTAACAGTGGAAAAACAGAACCACCATTCCTCATAAAACAATAAAATCAAGAAACATAAAGCATCAGTTATAATAGTAAAACCATACTAATACAAGACTATTTTAAAACTACTGATAAATAGAATTTCTTGTTGCGGTCTCGGTCGCCACGCTGGCGCCCGAGGCCTTACCTTCCTCCCGAGTCCCGGGGAGCTGCCGCGTTCCGCGGCCTCAGGACCCCGGCCGCTGCTTTCCGGGGAGCTGCCGCGTTTCGCGGGCCTGCAGTGCCTTCGGGCGCCATGCGCCGGCTCTCACGCTGCCGCTGGCGTGGCCTCACGGCCAGTCCCGCCCCCAGGCGCGCGCGCGCGACTGTCCTCCACTTTTAAAGGGACCAGCGCGGGAAAACCCGGCTCCTCCCTTCTATGACGTCAGACGCTGCAGGGCTATTTAAGCCCTGCAGTCCCTTCCCTTCTTTGCCTTGCAACGAGGTTCACTACTTCCTGTAGTTCTAAGTTGCGTTCTGGATTGCCTGCTACCTGCCTGACTCCGCTCTGCCTGACTCCGCTTGCCTGCTACCTGCCTTGACCACGGTTTGCCTGACTCCGCTTGCCTGCTACCTGCCTGACTCCGCTCTGCCTGACTCCGCTTGCCTGCTACCTGCCTTGACCACGGTTTGTCCGACTCCTGCTTCTTCAGCCTGCCTTGACTCCGGTTCGTGACTCCGACTCCTGCTTGTCTTCAGCCTGCCTTGACTCCGGTTCGTGACTCCGACTCCTGCTTCTTCAGCCTGCCCTGACCTCGGTTCGTGACACCGACTTCTGCTCGCCCGCTGCCGACCCAGACTCCGGTCCGGATTCCACTCCTGGGTTTCTTCGGCCTCGCCTAAGTCCCAGCGGTCCGGGTCCCTACGGGCTCCTCCTGGGGGGACCTCGGGTTTCCAGGGCGAAGTCTCCTAAGTCCTAGCAACCCGGGCTCCCACAGCTCCTCTGGAGGAGTCTCGGGTTTCCAGGTGAAGATCCTGTTGCCCAGTGGGAGTTCTGCCTACCGACTGTTCCCTCGGGCCAGTCGGCCCAAGGATCCACATCCGGATTGTCTCCAGCATAACAGTTTGCAAGGCCATGGATCCGGCAGACCTCGCCGGGCTACAGGCCATTCCGGGTTTGGCCCAGCGGTTGGTGCAGCAACAACAAGTCCTGGATTCCCTGGCTGCTACAGTAGAGCGGCTGGCGTCTCGCATGGATACCGAGCCGCCCGCGCCCGTTCCAGTACCGGCACCTGTCCCTGCACCACTGGTAACCCTTCAGACCCCTACGCAGCTCCCAGCGCCCTCTCGCTATGCCGGGGATGCCAAAGCGTGTCGAGGGTTTTTAAATCAATGTTATGTGCGCTTTGCACTACTGCCTAACCAGTTTCCTACTGATGGTACCAAGGTGGCGTACATTTTTGCCCTTCTGGACGGACGGGCCCTGAATTGGGCTTCCCCCATGTGGGAGAATAATGATCCTGCACTGGGGGACTTGAATCGCTTTGTGGAGGAGTTCAAAGCGGCCTTCGATGAGCCAGCACGACAGGCTTCCGCTACCTCAGAGTTACTTCAGCTCCGGCAAGGGTCACGGACTTTGGCAGACTACGCATTGGAGTTTCGCACCCTTGCCCACGAGGTAGGCTGGCAGGATGAGGCTCTCCGGGGTGTGTTCCTGGAAGGCTTAGCCGGTCGTATTAAGGACGAACTAGCGGCTCGGGACCTGCCGGAGACCCTGAGTTCCTTGATTGACTTAGCGGGTCGTATTGATCGGCGTTTGCAGCAGAGGGCGAAAGAGGGGCGCCCTTTCCGACGCTCGACGTCCGTGATTCCCAGGTCCTCGAGTTCGGGGTCACGAGGAACTACTTCTTCACCTACAACTGCCGCCGACGAGCCCATGCAAGTGGGTCGTTCATCTTTATCTCCCGAAGAAAGGCAGCGACGCCGGGACTTGAGACTGTGCCTGTACTGTGGAGGAAAGGGCCATTACCTTGCCCAGTGTAAAGAACGGGCGGAAAACTCCCGCGCCTAGGTGTAAAGGAGGAGTGTCCCCTAGCCTGCCTTAGTCCTGCTCCTCAATGTACTATGCCAGTAACCTTGGATTATCCAGGTGGTTCTTTCCTCACACAAGCCCTTGTTGACTCAGGGGCTGGAGGCAACTTCATTACTAAAGACTTGGTGCAACAGTTGAATCTCTCTACACGACCTAGGACTCCTGCCTTGCGGATAACCTCTATTCAGGGTACTCCTTTATCAGGGTGCATCTCCACTGAGACCGTCCCGTTAATTTTGCAGACGGGCTTGTTACACACAGAAGAGATTTCCTTGCTAGTGTTGGAGAGAGCAGTACATCCGGTGGTTCTCGGGTTACCCTGGCTTCAGAAGCACTCTCCTGTGATTCGCTGGAAAGATTTTCAGATTACCCAGTGGAGTTCGGAGTGTTTCCAATCCTGCCTCCAAGTGAAAAGATTCCAACGGATTCCGCTGGCCCACACCGTACCGGTACTTCCGGCTCCGAATGCTGACTTTCAGGATGTTTTTTCCAAGGAAAAAGCGGAATTGTTACCGCAACACCGGCCTTTTGACTGTGCAATAGAGTTGCTTCCGGGTACTACTCCCCCACGGGGACGAGTTTATCCCTTGTCTCAGCCAGAGACCCGGGCCATGTCCGAATATATCACTGAGAATCTGGCTAAAGGCTTCATACGCCCTTCCAAGTCCCCCGCCGGAGCAGGTTTCTTTTTTGTTGCCAAAAAAGACGGAGGCTTGCGGCCTTGCATTGATTACCGTGGGCTCAATGCTATCACCAAGAAGAACCGGTATCCGCTTCCCCTCATTCCGGAGTTGTTGGACAGACTCCAAGGAGCACAAGTCTTCACGAAATTGGATCTCCGCGGCGCTTATAATCTGGTTTGAATCCGTCCCGGGGACGAATGGAAGACGGCGTTCAACACCCGGGACGGCCATTATGAATATCTAGTAATGCCGTTTGGACTGTGCAACGCTCCCGCTGTTTTTCAGCACTTAATGAATGAGATTCTGCGTGACTTATTGCATTCCTGCGTGATCGTCTATTTGGACGACGTTCTCATACACTCCCCGGATCTTGCCTCCCATCGGCAACATGTGAGACAAGTACTCCAGATCTTACGAGACCACCATTTGTATGCCAAGTTCGAAAAATGTCTATTTGAACAAGATTCGTTACCCTTCCTCGGGTTTATAGTGTCTTCTACAGGTTTCCGGATGGACCCCAGCAAGGTAGCCGCCATCAGGAAGTGGCCCCGACCTGTGGGGTTGAAAGCATTACAACGCTTTTTGGGGTTTGCTAATTTCTATAGACACTTTATTCCTCAGTACTCCAGCTTGGTGGCTCCTTTAACCGCATTAACTCGGAAAGGGGCAAACACTCGCCTCTGGCCTGAGGGAGCTTGTGTGGCTTTCGAACTATTAAAGGAGGCGTTCCTCCAGGATACCTGTTTACGCCACCCAGATCCAACACGGCCCTTCTTTGTTGAGGTCGATGCCTCTAACATTGCTGTGGGAGCGGTCCTCTCACAGGTCTCTAACTCCGGACATCTCCTACCCTGCTCCTATTTTTCTAAGAAGTTCTCCTCTGCCGAGTGCAATTACGGCATTGGGGATAAGGAGTTGCTGGCGGTCAAACTTGCGCTGGAGGAATGGAGACAGTGGTTGGAAGGCTCCCTCCATCCAGTTACAATTTATACAGATCACAAGAACCTGGAGTTCCTTAACCAGGCCCAACGTCTTAATCCTCGACAAGCACGATGGTCCCTTTTCTTTAACCGTTTTAATTTCATTCTGAAGTACCGACCCGCGTTGAAGAATGTACGGGCTGACGCACTCTCCCGTTATGAGCTTCAGGAGGAGAAGGAAGACCTTCCACAACACATCATAGATCCCGCTAAAATCCAGTTAGCTAGCACCACAGTTTCCACTCTTGGACGAGTGGTGGTTTCCCACAAAGACCGCAGAAGGGTGTTAGCTTGGGCCCATGACTCGCTTTCAGGGGGTCATGCCGGCAGGGAGAGGACGCTCGACCTGCTTAGCCGCTATTATTGGTGGCCTCGAATGCGACAAGACGTCCGAGTATATGTTGACTCATGCCCAGTATGTGCCCGGCAAAAACCGCCCAGTGGTCGGCCCTGGGGCCTCCTGCAGCCGCTGCCTATTCCCGTGGAACCATGGTCCCACATAGCCACGGACTTTGTAGTGGATCTGCCCCTCTCGGAGGGCAATACGGTGATTTGGGTAACTGTAGACCGTTTTTCTAAGATGATTCGCCTGGTACCCTTGCCTAAGCTGCCCTCTGCACCTGAACTCGCACTCCTGTTCACTACCCACGTCTTCCGGGCTCACGGTCTACCACAGAGTATCGTTTCAGATCGAGGGCCACAGTTCACGGCTCGTTTTTGGCGTGCCCTTTGCAGAAAATTTGGGGTCCAATTAAACTTATCCACGGCCTTTCACCCCCAGACTAATGGTCAGACAGAGCGCACGAACCGCACTCTTAAAGCCTTCCTTCGCAGTTTTATCTCCGAAAAAGGGAATAACTGGACTTCTCTCCTGCCTTGGGCAGAGTTCGCCTACAACAACCATACCCATGCTGCCACTGGACAAACTCCTTTCCAGATTGTGTATGGACGTCACCCAAGGCCTCCTTTGCCGCTTCCGATTTCCATTCCATCACCTGCTGCCTTAGCCACAGCACGGCAAGTACACCATCTCTGGAAGAGGATTCAACTCAAACTGACCACCGCAGCAAAAAGGTCCCAGCAGTATACCAACCGTCATCGACGACCAGCGCCAGTTTTTCTGCCAGGTACCAAGGTGTGGTTAAGCACTCGGAACCTCCAACTACCTAACCGCTCTCGTAAGTTGGCCCCTCGATACTGTGGGCCTTTTCAGGTTGCGGAGCGTATTGGTACCGTTTCCTACAGACTTCGCCTTCCGTCTTCACTTCGCATCCACAACGTGTTCCACGTATCCTTGCTGAAACCGATGTCCCGGTACCATCATCCGTCCACAGATGCGCTATCCTCCTCTACATCTTCAGAGACTACGTATCAGGTTCGAGAAGTCCTGGACGTTCGCTTCCATGCCCGTCGCTGGGAATACCTACTGGCATGGGAGGAGTGTGGCTCCGAGGAGGACTCTTGGGAGCCAGCTCGAAACATCTTGGACAAATCATTGCTCACTCAATTTCATTTGGACCATCCCGGGAAACCTGGTCCTCGGCGGAGGGGGCGTAAGAAGGGGGGTACTGTTGCGGTCTCGGTCGCCACGCTGGCGCCCGAGGCCTTACCTTCCTCCCGAGTCCCGGGGAGCTGCCGCGTTCCGCGGCCTCAGGACCCCGGCCGCTGCTTTCCGGGGAGCTGCCGCGTTCCGCGGGCCTGCAGTGCCTTCAGGCGCCATGCGCCGGCTCTCACGCTGCCGCTGGCGTGGCCTCACGGCCAGTCCCGCCCCCAGGCGCGCGCGACTGTCCTCCACTTTTAAAGGGACCAGCGCGGGAAAACCCGGCTCCTCCCTTCTATGACGTCAGACGCTGCAGGGCTATTTAAGCCCTGCAGTCCCTTCCCTTCTTTGCCTTGCAACGAGGTTCACTACTTCCTGTAGTTCTAAGTTGCGTTCTGGATTGCCTGCTACCTGCCTGACTCCGCTCTGCCTGACTCCGCTTGCCTGCTACCTGCCTTGACCACGGTTTGCCTGACTCCGCTTGCCTGCTACCTGCCTGACTCCGCTCTGCCTGACTCCGCTTGCCTGCTACCTGCCTTGACCACGGTTTGTCCGACTCCTGCTTCTTCAGCCTGCCTTGACTCCGGTTCGTGACTCCGACTCCTGCTTGTCTTCAGCCTGCCTTGACTCCGGTTCGTGACTCCGACTCCTGCTTCTTCAGCCTGCCCTGACCTCGGTTCGTGACACCGACTTCTGCTCGCCCGCTGCCGACCCAGACTCCGGTCCGGATTCCACTCCTGGGTTTCTTCGGCCTCGCCTAAGTCCCAGCGGTCCGGGTCCCTACGGGCTCCTCCTGGGGGGACCTCGGGTTTCCAGGGCGAAGTCTCCTAAGTCCTAGCAACCCGGGCTCCCACAGCTCCTCTGGAGGAGTCTCGGGTTTCCAGGTGAAGATCCTGTTGCCCAGTGGGAGTTCTGCCTACCGACTGTTCCCTCGGGCCAGTCGGCCCAAGGATCCACATCCGGATTGTCTCCAGCATAACATTTCTATTAATTAAAATCATATAGATTTTTTACAATTTCCCAAACACCAATAAAATATTTCAAAACAGCACATATATCAAATAACACCCAATAATTAAAACTAATAAGGATTTTAAAAAGCCCCTGCTGTCCATACTTGGGAGCTCTTGCCAGTCACCGATATAGTCAAGGATTAGGAGGTTATCCTCTCTCTCACACATACTCACATGTCCATTCTTTCTCACACATGCACTGTCACATACATACACATTCATGCTCTTATACCCACCATAACCTCTCGTTCTCACAGACACTGACACACTCTCAGGCTATAAGACACCCTCTTCCCCTCCACACACACCCCCCCACACACTCTTACTTCCCTGGATTTTCTCATACACACTCATGCTCTCACTCTCACTGGCTCCCTCACATACACACAAACACACACACCCAGGCAAGCTCCCAATCATTCTCACACACACACACTGACCCCCAGGCAGGCTCCAATTCATTCTCACACCACTCCCTCCCCATCCCCCAGGCACGGACACATTCATTCTCACACAGTCAGACCCCAGGCAGGCATCCATACATTCACACACATACACCCCCAGGCAGACTCCCACTCATACACATGCATAAAGGCAGACCCCCTCTCTTTTTCCAGCAACCTCGGAGCCTCTCTCATTCCCCTGCTGCCACTGCTGCCGCTTTGCTATTGGGGAGGTGCTGATTGCTGCTACTGGCACTGAAGCCCATTCTGCTGCCTCCTCTGTGCAGGCCCCGTGGGCTTCCACTTCCTCCATGATGATCTCGTACATTGTGAGATCCGCATAGAGAAAGTGCTACTCTTGCACATTCCCAAAGATTACATGTGCCAATCAGTAAAAAGTAATTTATTTTTTTTTACATTTGCTGTCTGATCTTAGTTTTCGAATCCGTTGGTCACAGGCTTTTTTTTTCCACCTTCCCTTTCTTATTTTTTTGCCAATTCCTTTTATATTGTCTTTTTTTCTATTTCTTCTCTCCATCTGTCTTCTTCCCTCAAACACACAGTCAGGTTCTCATTCTCACATATTTTCTCTCTCACACACACACACACACACAGGCTCTCACTCTCACATGCTCTCTCTCATACAATTATTCATACA